>NC_139811.1:29304705-29802205 GCF_963457635.1 Microchirus variegatus | reverse complement strand
TCAGGAGTTTTTCTTTTTTTTTGTGAGGGTGATTTCTCCCCTTTTGATTGAACATGTTGAATGCTATGGTTCTTAGCTAAGAATATTATGAATATACCGTTCGGACCCTTTCCCTGGGTGACTGAAACTACACCAAAACACTAACTGTGCGAATTAAATTCGCTTATAGGATGATGTTAGGATACATCTGGAGGGGCCCTTCTTTTGGAGGCTTCCCCTCCCCGTTCAGAAGTTGTTACTGTACTTCACTGTTGGAGGATATTTTTGTTTTATTGTCATGTTCAGCACAGATGGTTTTTATTTACATGCTTACGGTAATTGAGGTGGGAAATATGTACATTAGAATCAAGAGTTAGAATGCTAAATCAGGAATATAAGATAATTACTTTAAATGTTAATGGTCTGCAAAATCCTATAAAAAGGAGCAAGTTGATCACTAAGATGAAAAGAGAAAAACAACATTATCTTCTGGCAGGAGACTCATCTTGGTGATAAAGAACATGAGAAGTTTACACACTTAGGCTTTAAAAATGCTTACTACTCTTCCTATAAGCATTGGAAAAAAAGAGGAGTTATAATATTAATCTCGAACAAAGTTGGGTTCCAATTCTCAAAACAGATAAAGGATACCGAAGGGAGATACGTTTTAGTGAAAGGTTACATTGATCATAAGCAGGTAACATTATTGAATGTGTATAGACCCCCAGGTAATGATAAAACATTTATGAAGAAAATATTTGATCTGATTGCTGAAGAAGCTGAAGGGGTCCTGATTTCCGGCAGTGATTGGAATATACAGTTACAACCTTCTCTTGATTCCACTAATGTAACGAAAATAATTAATTCTGAGACGGGTACTGTTAAGAAACTTCTTCTTGAAGCAGGTATGATGGATGTTTGGTGGGAATTAAACCCAACAGCAAGACAATTTACGTTTTTCTCCCACCCCCATAACGTACATTCAAGAATTGACTATTTTTTTATGTTTAATTTAGATAGACACAGAATCTTAAAGTGCCAAATTGGGGTCAAAGATATCTCGGACCATGCAGGTGTTTATCTATCCCTACATTTGGACACTGAAATTAAAAATACAACATGGAAACTTAACACAAGCTTGATATAATGACCCCTTATGTATCCAATACATCTATAAGGAATTTAAAGAATATCTAGAACAAAATGATAATGGCGAGGTGTCGCCAGGTACTGTATGGGATGCTGCTAAGGCAGTAATAAGGGGAAAATGTATATTGTGGTCCTCAATTAAAAAGAGGGAAAAACAGAAGCGAATAAAAGACCTATTACAGGAACTAAAAAACCTAGAAATGAAACACATGGAACTTAATGATCCCAAATTATTAGATCAGATAAAACTTATTAAACAAAACTTGAGGAGATGAAGGCAACGTTCATCAAGCAAAGGTACTATGATAATGGACCAAGAGCTAAAAAAACTCTTGGCCTGGAGGATAAGAAGGCAGCAAGAAGAAAGATCCATCCATAAAATTAAAGACACGCAATCTGGAAAAATGTGTCATAAACTAAAAGAAATACAAAAGTCCTTTGAAAATTACTATAAAGCTCTGTACACACAACCGAAAGGAGCAGATTCCTCAAGTATTACACATTTTCTTAACTCACTAGACCTGCCATCCATTGGATCAGAACAGAATAAAAAATTTATAACACACATTGAGATAACACAGAAAGAATTGGATAATGCTATTTCGAGACTCAAAACAAATAAAATGCCCGGTGATGACGGATACTCCGCAGAGTGGTATAAAAAATTTAGAGAACTACTATCACCAACTTTATTGAAATGTTTTAATTTTATACTTAATGGAGGCGAAACACCAGCTTCTTGGAGACGTGCCATTATCTCTGTAATTCCCAAGATGGGCAAAGATAAGTCTGAGTGCAGCTCATATAGACTGATATCGATTTTAAATTAAGATTACAGATTATTTGCTTCCATAATTGCAAAAAGATTAGAATATATTATTCCGGACATAGTAGATGAGGACCAGACTGGGTTCCTTAAAACCAGACAGACACAAGATAACGTAAGACGGGCTTTACATTTAATGGAGCATATGAGCAATGATAAAGATGAATCTATTGTTCTGAGCCTTGATGCCGAAAAGGCATTCGATTCAGTTAGTTGGGATTACTTACATTTAACATTACAAAGATTTGGCTTTGATATTAAAATTATCTCATACTTAAAAGAATTATATTGTTCCCCTTCAGCCAGAATCAAATTAAATGGTAGTCTGTCCAACCCTGTGTCACTCAAAAGAGGCTGTCGGCAGGGATGTCCCTTAAGTCCGACGTTGTTCGCATTATTTATTGAACCTCTGGCTCAGGCTATTAGAGAAGACCAAGACATTAGAGGAATTTATTTTAAAGACACTGAATATAAGACCTGCCTTCATGCAGATGACATATTGGTCACTCTTTCTCAACCAGAATTGAGTTTACCAAAATTAATGTCTTTCCTGAAAACATTTGGTTATCACTCGGGCTACAAGTTAAACATTCATAAAACACAAATCATTTCATTTAATTATACTCCCTCATTACAAATAAATAACGTGTAATTTCAAGTGGGACAATGACATAATCAAATATCTAGGAATAAAAATTCCAAAGGACTTATCCACTATCTATGCTGCTAATTATTTGCCAATCACTAAAGAGATAAAGACAGACTTGAATAAATGGAGTTTATTACCACTAGACTTACATAACCGAATAGATATAATTAAAATGAATATCTTACCGCGATTACTTTTTCTTTTTCTGTCAATACCAATAGAAATACCTGAGAAACAATTAACAGAGTGGAAGAGAATGCCATCTGGGTTTATATGGAAAGGCCTTAAGCCAAGGATCAGATACAAAACATTGCAACTGTCCAAGGAAAAAGGAGGACTATCTCTTCCAAACATAGAGAATTATTACAAGTCTGCGCAGCTTAGATACCTGATCTATTTGTGCGACCCATACTATAACGCTAAATGGAAAACTATAGAACTAAGCCAATTGGACATTCCACTTCAGACCTTGATTGGAGACAGGAATCTGTACCTAATGCATAAACAAAACCTGAATGATTGGACAAAAACACCCCTAAACATTTGGTTTGTTGAATGTCATAAAAGCAAATTAGAAAACCATATCAAAATATTATGATGGGTGGCACATGATAAGGATTTTAAACCTGCCCAAATGGATGGACGTTTCAAACAGTGGCTGTTGAAAGGTATCACAACATATTGTCTTATTTCTGATAAAGGGAGTGTAGATTGTTTTCAAAAACTCAAAGACAATTATGACTTAGAAAACCAAGACTTTTTCAGATACCTACAAGTTAGAGCTCATTTTAACTGTGATATAAAAACAACAGAAGAATGCAGTTCTGACTTAGTTAATATTTTGATTGATGCATACAAATCTAAATTGAACCAGAAATTGATTACACGAATATACTCCTGTTTACAGTCGTTCAATGGCTTATCCACTCTTTATGTAAAATCCGTCTGGGAAAAAGAAGCAAAAGTAACCATTTCAGAAGATGACTGGTTAAACATTTGTAAAACCCAAATGAGCACTTCCAGTTCTGGTCAGTGGAGGATTTTTTCGTGGAAGAATATGATTCGATTTTTTATTACTCCAAAAATTAAACGGCATCAGAAAGGCCACCCAAGTTATGGAAGGTGCTGGAGAGAGTGTGGAAATACTCAGGCAGATCATTTCCATGTCTTTTGGGACTGTCCGATTATACAACCCTACTGGCGAGATGTTGTGGAGAAAATGGAATCAGTGTTAGGGTTTCAGATTAAACACGATTTTTGCACAATTTATCTTGGTAATATCTCCCCTGCAATCAATGTCATCTATAAATATTTGATTAAAATAATGATGGTAGCCAGTAAAAAAGCTATTACAAGAAGGTGGTTATCAAAAGAGTCCCCATCGAAAGAGGAGTGGATTGCAATTGTGAAAGGAATACATGACATGGAAAAATTGACCTTTTCCTTGAACTTGTGCATGGACAAATTCACTATATACTGGAGGAAATGGACAAATCCTCTGGAATAAGTGATCCCTCAGAACACAGTTAACATTTACTAAGGTGATTGATTTTTTTTGTCATATTTGAATGCATGTGGTACTTTATACCTTATGATATGAAGGAAAGATGGTGGGTAAAAAGAACTACAAGAACTGAAATGTCTTTGAAACCTGGACCTAGCCCTATCTCTTAAAGTGTACACATCATATTGATTCATTTTCCCCCTATATATTTTCTCCATCTGTGCTCCTTTTATTTTTCTTTTTTTCTTTGTATTCTTTGTTCTCTATATTGTAAAATGCCTTAAAAATAAAGTAAAAAAAAAAAAGAAAAAAAAGATGGACAACAAATTAAAAATGGCCAACTTCCAAAAAAAAAAAAAAAAAAAGAGTGACACCTGAAATGCAGATCGGAGATGCTGTGTGGATTACATGTCTTTCAATGAGTTTTAAAACTTGTTTTATAGCCTGTAAATGTTAGTAGAGCACAACTGGAAAGAAGACATTTGACTGAATGCATCTCTTGGGTCATTCTTTTGAAAAATCCCATTAGCCACGTACATTTTAAAAATGGCGCCATTTTCCACCATCTTTTACATCAGAATTTAATTTCCTGAATCGGAAAACCTTTTTATATCTCTTTCTTCCATTTACATTCTCAAATAATGTACAAAATATGCATATGGAGAATGCTAAACACATTATAGATGTGAATGTGAAAAATGTACATTGATTCTGCTGTTCAAGTTATAATTGATTATTAACATTTTGTTAATAAACACTCTCTAAGTCATGTCTGATAGTATTGTTTGACAGAAAAAATATGTTTCCTCTTTGTTTTGTTTGTTGTATGCCATGCTGTACAAATGCAATACATTGACCATTTTTGTACATTTGTAATAAATGTTTTGCTGCAAAAAAAAAAAAAAAGAACTCTCAACATCCAACCACAGAGACGTGGGCTGGCTTTGCACCCAGTCAGTTATAAAGCGTAGATGAGCACTAAGCTGATATCGCCGGATGTTAGGGAGGTCAAGACCACCCTCTTCAGAAGAGAGACGCAGCGTAGCCATTTTGAGGCGTGCTTTCTTCTTGGCCCATATGAAGGAGCTAAACCAGCTATCCGCTGCGACAGTCATTCTTAGGCCAGGCATGGTATAGGGAATGCGCAAAGTTAGACTCTTCGAATATTTTCTCGGTCACACTAGCTTCCTTTGAGTTTTGTGCAAACACTGCGACTGGAGAAGGTTCAACCGCAAAGCTTTCAATCGCAGCTGTTGAAGGTATGACAGGCAAAAAGTGTCCTTCAAAAAACTCAGACGATCCCGAAATTCTTCCAGTTTCATATGCAGGCGCGACAGAAGGTTGCTGCACCTGCTCTCGTCTCACCTTACCATCGCCACTTTTAGTCCTTTCCAGCGTGCTGCCTTGCCGCTTCGACCCTTGTGACGAGTCGATTTGAGTGTTGTGACCAAACAGCTCAAAGTTTCCCAAGCAGCCGGGTCTAAGTTTTGCAGCATACAGGCTTTGTCCGATATGAGCAACACACTGGTGAAAGCAGGTATCTTAGAGAATTTCAAGACTTTAGAGTCTACTTCGGATTCATTACCTTGTACAAACAGTAACCATCGTTCGCGGCAATTCCAGGTGCTTTCTCTGGGCAGAAGAGTCCTTTCCTCGACGGCTCTCGCCCAACGCCCTTGCTTAAAGGCCAACGCTGACTTGACACAATCGTGAAACGAGGAGTCCTCGTGATGATATTTGTCATCTGTCCACAATCCGTTTACGATCTGAGCAGGGATGCACTTGTCGCGAGTATACGAGCAGAATACGCCGACAGCAACATTCACACGTCAGACGAAATACCATTTCATCCTGTTGTACAGCCGAAGCTTTGTACATATTTTGTAGCGAAATGTAAGGCAACAGTGACAACACCTCACATGTTCTCTTGTGCACGAACAAAGTCTTCAGTATGTGCAAAGAGTCTAGGTCGACAAACCCGTCCTCGAAGTTGTACATTATCCTTGGCGGTCTGCAGCCGGAGATACACAGGTCCAATAATGAGGCTAGGACTCCATCGTACACATTGTACGCCTTTTCACAAGATTTATTTTGCTGTAGCCATACTGGTAACTGTTCCCATTCACTGGGCAGCACTGTCACCATGTGTATCATCGTGTTCTGCGTCTCAATGTTTTGAAACATCACGCAGTCTAATCCGGGGCTCTTACAGTCAGTCTTTAACCCTGAATCGTTTATATTGTCAACAGTCAAGTGATGCTTAGCCGCACAAGTACATATGGTTTGAAGGGTGTCCTCGATGTGAGTCTTTAGAATACACACACTGAAAGCGTGCGCGGTAGCAGTTTCTGTTTTCGATACCACTTGAACACGAGTGTTCAGTTGCGCGCACACTGAGTTCTCTAGTCCTGTCTTATAATGCAAGCAATTGTTTGCAACAGAGCTGTATAGAGGCTCGGGTTTCTGAATCAAGATCACAGCATCTAAAAAGGTCTACTTAATACAGATATATATTGATTTATTGTATGGAAGACATGATTTAACACAGTTGATCATTCATTACTCCTGTGATAAATCATTGGTTAAGAAGCTACTTAAAGTTTAGGTTACAATATGTGAAATTGTAATAACATTAAAATCCCTCCATGTAGGTAAATATCCAAACGCATTGTGATTTGGTACAAAACGTGATCTGTTTAAAACAAGATAATGTTTGCATGTACTGAACTGTTCACATGTACTGGACATAAGTGTCGTATTGTTTGTGGGAAATACCTACAAAACAAATAGAGCACAGAGCACCACAGGAAGGCATTCCTAACTGTGGTCATTGGTCATTGGTCAACAACTCCTCCCTCTCTCGATGTTTGACATCTATGTTGGGATCTGTGCATATTATTTAAATTACCGGTACAATAACATATTTATGTGCCATCACTCAAATTACAACCATCTCTAGATTATTCAGTCATTACTGTATTTACATCTCTCTTGTATACATGTTTTATTATTTACATTTTACATAGGAGTGTATACGTTTACTTATCTTTACGTTCAATCTCATTCTATTTCGTTTGTATTATTATTCCTATACATTGTATATATATCCTTTCATGAATTTCCCCAGTGGGATCAATACGTATTCTGATTCTAGATACAGATTACCTTATAGATAACCCTAACCCTAACCCTAGAATCATCAATAAGACTCACCATGTTTTTCATAATGTCTCTCTTGTAAGTTTCAATATAATGTGTCTCTGAGAATGTAGACATATTATTGAGTTGTGAACAGAAGCCTATCTACCTGTATGCAAAGTATATTTAGAATTAAAATATTCCAAATTCTGAATATATTTGTGCTGAAAGAAGATATCAAAAATTATCACAATACTTTTTTTTTGAGAAGGTGAAAGCACTTAATCTCAGACCTTCCACGAAAAGAAGAACAGAAATAAGTAAATACGTTAATTCATTAATGATAACAAGAATAATGTATAATTGGACATTTCAGGTTTATTTTATTTTTACAAGAGCTAGTGTTCTAGAAGATATAAGAATTGAAATATCCTGATTTCTAATGTAATACAATGGTTAGTATTTGTTTGAAGTATTTGTTTGGGATGGAGTTGCTAAATAGTTCAAAAGATATGTCTAGAACTATTAAATGCACTCTGTGTCATGGTTAACAGATCGTAATCTACAAATCTATCTCCCATTGTCCTTACTCCATTTTGCATTTATCTATTTTCCCATAAGTCATATTTGTCCATACCTTACCTGACATGTAGTAACTAAATCTAGGTATTAGATATAGGCCATGTTTACATTATATTTTTTTAAAGCAGAATTAATTTCTTTGGTTCAGAATGAAAACTCTCATGTAAGACACAGCCATAGTCATATCTTAACCTTTGCCTGATGGACTCACATGATAATTGTTGTTTCGTTGTCTAAATGCTGACACATTTCCTTCTTGTCCTGTTTTGTTGCAAAGTCCCAGTCTAGTCTTGATTAATATTGATTACCACTGTTGGAAAGACAGTAGAATGATGTAATGTTCATTGTATAAATATCTGTGTAAATCTTACTATTGTTGTTGTTCTGACTGAGCTCATGCAGGAGCAACGTCAGAGCAGACCAGCGCTGAATACAATTACCTGTGAAAGATAGAATAAAGCTTATTGTTTAACTGTTCTTCATAGTTTAAGTCTCATCATTGAACCGTTGTGAGTTGATCCAATGAATTGGGGTGAGGTAGCATAGGCTAACCTTAACAATTTTGGTGCCGTGACCCGGATCAGTCACAAACAAGTTCAGAGACATCTTCGCCCGATTTGAGCGAGCTGGAAATGGACGTTTTACATCTGACCTGACAACCGAGAGGGCCTCTTCAAAAAAAAAAGGTAAGCAGAATACCTCTTTTATGAAAAAATTTTGCAATTGGACATATCCAAATTTTCGATTGTCAGCGTTAATGGTGCTAAACGGTCCTTAGTAAAAGTAATTTTAATAATAAGAGAAGGCGTGTTTATGTTGTGATCTATTACATGTAATGGTAATGAATTAAGGAAGAAAAAGAAAAAGGCCCTGGTTAGAGTCCGGGCAAAAGGTATCATAAGAAAAGAAAAAACAACAACAAAAAATAGAAAAATAAATAAAACAAAAATAAAGAAAGGTAACAGCTCTCGGTTGGAGGCCGGAGAAAGGGTCCCGGTTAATATTTGGTAAAAGAAGCCGCATTATTTGATAAAGCCCTCTGGGAGGCGGCATTAGGCCGGCCGTAAACCTTAAAGAACTAATAGTTGGTTCTTTAAGTCAGTTCTGGGAACTGGAGATATAGGAATAAATTCAAATGTAAGTCCCCTCCCGAATATTATGTTGACAAACTAGTATTCGATGAGACCTCTCCTTGAAGCCTATGTCCAAGGTAGCATAAATTTAGATTAAAGGAATTAAAGGAAAAAGCGGCAAAAGCATGCTATAGGAAAGTATGAATGAGTTGACTTGAGAATACGGGATTAGTGTTGTTTGAGGGTTGTGGTCACACTGAATTTGTTTTGTGTTAATGCGCTTTAGTCTGCTGGACAGCTGAGCTCTGAGTGTGTGTGTGAAGTTGTCGGAGTTTTTTTTTTTTGAGTAATTGATATCATTAGAATTTAATAAAAAGTATATATGTGACTAATTTAGTGATAAAATACAGGAGCCTCAAATAAACAGGACGTTATCATTTATATACATTATAATAAAATCAATGAGCTTTGAGTTTACTCAAAAAAAAAAAACATTTGTTTTGCACAGCACGGATTAGTGTTAAACAAAGGCTCATTCTCAAGAAATAATTCTTGAGCAATTGTTGTGGGTGGTTTCTCAGCCTTGAGTATTATTTGAAGGAGGAAGTCAGTAGAAAGAACTCTGCTGACACCTTTCTTGCCAAGGTTGATTCTGTGGGGAATTTACGGGTGACATAGGAAAGGGAGTAAGGACGTGCAACTTAGGAGGTGATTTAAAGGAGACTTGAGAGTTGGTTTAAAGCCCTAGCAGTCAGGCGCAGCGAACAAAGGATCGCTGTAGAAGCTTCCTGACTGGACTCGAAACACCCGATATTGCGTCAATCACACCCTATACCTGCATGTGTGTATATTTTAACATTTGATGTTGTGTAAGACAGTTGGATCATTCTCAACTGCAAAAACGTAGAAATGGCCATTTTCAGAAGAAGTTAGGTGTGATTGGGATGGAGTGTGCCAGGGGAAGCTGTGTTTATAGAACTAAAACAGCAGCTCGCCCAAGCAGCTGAGCTTGCCGCTCCAGAGTAAACGGGTTCAGATACATATTGGTGGCTGTTGACACTTTTTCAAGATGGGTGGAAGCCAAACCCACCTAAACTGAAAAGTCTAGTGAAGTAGTACAGTGGCTCATACATGACATAATTCCACGGTTTGGCGTTCCAAAACAGATCCGTTCAGACAACGGGGCACATTTTTCAAATGAAGCACTACAAGAGGTAGAGAAGTATTTTGGTATACAACATAGGTTTGGCTCAGTTTACCACCCACAGTCCCAAGGACTGGTGGAAAGGATGAATCTCACAATAAAACAAGGGTTGAGCAAGGTATGTGCAAGTACTGGATTGAAATGGCCTCAGGCTTTACCAATAGTATTATTTGGAATAAGATCCAACCCCAACTCAACTCATGTTTTAAGCCCACAGGAAGGCGAATGCCCTGTCCATTTACCACTGCACCGACTGAGGATGCAATGTCAGCAGTAACATTACATCATGAAATGAGAGACTATATTAGGGCATTGAGCGAAACTGTGATTAGTCTCCTCCCACAGGTAGAGGAAGCACTGCTGAAGGATCCTGACGAGGTGATCCCCAGTCCAGTGAACGTTGGAGATTGGGTGCTGAAAAAACAACACCGTCGGGGTTGGGACCAGCCCCAGTGGATTGGACCATTTCAGGTATCACAAGTCACTGACTACAGCCTAAAAGTGTGGCTGGACGAGCATAGGCTAAGTAACTGGTGGCATAAGACACAGTGTACCCTGACAGAAAACCCAGGGGAGAGAAGTCTAACTGACAATAGACAGGGATTACGAGACGGGACTATGTTAAAAATGCAGCCAATATTGTAACCAATGAAAACTGTGTGGCCTGCTCTTCCCCTAAGCCTATATTGTTTACTGTCCCATCCCCTTTCTCTACAAACGAGACTTTCTGTATGATGAATGTACACATGACTGAAAACCCTGTTGACCATTGTAAATATCTTGAGACTTATTTTCCCCTAGCCCCTTCAGCTACGCTCCCTCCTATCTTTACGCCAATAAAAAATAATCATACATGTTTGACCCGGTCTAATAAATCAGATGTCGGATATCTCTCTGTTGACTGGTGTGTCGACATTATTAATGTAACAACTTGGGGAAATTCTTCTCGGTTGCTGTTTGCCCGAGCCGATGTCTATTGGTATTGTGGTGGCAGGACATTATGGAATATCCTCGATCCTTTTTGGTCTGGAACATGTACAATAGTTTCTTTAATCTCTCCCATAACCGTCATTAGCGCAACTAGTAAGGAAATTTTACACTGGCATGTTAATTCTAAAATTAAAAATAGGCAAGTAAAAAGAGATACTCTTGACCTATACGGGAACTCTCCAACTTACATTGATGGCATTGGCATTCCTCGAGGTGTCCCTAATGAATATAAACTTGTGGATCAAGTATCAGCGGGCTTCGAGTCATCTCTGTTTTGGTGGGTAACAATTAATAAAAATGTGGACCGAATAAATTATATACATTTCAATATACAAAGACTAGGAAATATGACACGAGATGCTATAACAGGACTTCATGAACAATTGTCTGCCACTTCCCTTATGACATACCAGACCAGGAGCCTCATGTACAAAGGTTGCGTACGCACAAAAACGTGGCGTACGTCCTTTTCCACGCTCACGTTCAGATGTATGAAACGTGAAATAACCATGGAAATGTGCGGTGCCCACGCCAACTTCATGGCTGGCGTACGCCCGTTTCTCCAGCTATTATTCCTTTGGCGACACTTAGTGGTGATGCTGGGAAACTGTTAATCATTTGAAATCAGAGTGATGTGCGCATCAGAGACACACCTATGAACATTTAACACCTTGCTAATGGTGAAATCCGACATGAGCGAGTATTTAGGGAACGCGAGGATTTACTTGCAAACGATAAAAATTGGCTCATAAGCCGATTTCGGTCAACCCTGAGCTGAGCCATGCCAGCTGTTTGGGACGGAATCATCCAAATGTCATCCAGGTACATCACATTCCCATACAATGCTGTTAAACAGGCCAACATTAAAGCGAAATTTTCAGCGAGAGCCGGTTTCCCTCCGGTTTGCAGAGCTATTGACAGCACACACATCGCTATAAAAGTGCCGTCACATAATTTGTTTACGTTAATACAAAACATTTTCATTCCATCAATGTTCAAATCATATGTGATGCGCAAATGCAGCTAACTAACATCATGGCGGTCTGGTTCAACGCACGACTCATTCATTATGACTAACGGCATGGTTGGGAACAGGCTGGAGGCTGGCACAGTGCGCGATGGGTGGCTCCTGGGTGAGTAAATAGTTTATAATAGTTTATTTTAATTGTCCCTTATGTAAACCAGTGCAGGGCATGTGCACATTCAAATATCATGTTTTTGGATTTCTTTATTTTCTGCTGGTGAAATTAGAGCTACAGAGCTTTCTAACAAGCCCCTGATCGTCTCCCTGTGTTCAGTATTCATGTCAGTAAAAGCAGGCGTAAAGTTGGAAATGTCAGCTGATGAGCAGCTGATTGTATGACCTGTGTGTGTGTGTGTGTGTGCGTGTGTGTGTGCGCTGCTCGGATCCCACAGCATTTACAGACTCACACACACGCTCCCACTCAGGTCTTTTTTTGTCATATTTATCCCTGTTGACAGTGCACCAAACAAAGTCTTCCTGCGCGTTTACATTCATTCACTAGAATGTCTTGCTCAGACTGTGTGAAATTCCTTTACTTTCCTTTGTTCAGTGCGTTATTTGATCAAAGAGGTGAATCTCAGAGCCTATTTAAATTGATTTGCATATGTAAATGGGGCGTGGACAGGGAGGAGTTTGGCACCTCTGCATGTGAGCTTAATTCCACGTTGATTTGGGATGTACAAAGGGAACATGCTTGGATCCATGCGTACGCACACTTTGATACATCTGAATTTATTTGTGCGTACGACAGTTTCTGGGTTTTGACGTACGCCAAGATTTAGTAGGAAATCCACGCAAGTCTTTGTACATGAGGCCCCAGGTTGTCAGTAGATTTTCTGTTGGCTGAGAAAGGGGGGGTATGTGCTATGTTTGGTCAAGATTGCTGTATCTTTATACCCAATAATACTGCTCCTGATGGCTCTATAACCAGAGCTTTGACAGGATTAAAAACATTATCTGAAGAAATGGCAGAACATTCTGGCATTGATAACCCGTTTGGGGACTTAATGGATAGAATTTTTGGTAAATGGAAAATTCTTATTTCCTCTATTCTTATTTCTTTAATCGTCGCAGTTACTCTGTTTATGTTGTGTGGCTGTTGTTGCATCCTTTGTATCGAAGTTGAGTTGAAAGATGGCGCCTCCCGTGCGGTCGCCTGTTGCAGCAGCTCTCTCTATTTTCTAGCCTTTTTCTCTTTAAAACTATGTTTTTTCCTTCTTTTTTCAACTTCTTTTAAGTGTGTCTTTTTGTTTAAGCACTGTCACCATGGGCACCAAGTACACCATGCTTGTTGTGGCCCTGTTGGTGAGTTTTCTACACTTTTCGACCGTGTCGGGGGATCATGTGTGGAGTTACGGCTCCATTGTTTACAGTAGGGATCAGCTGCTCCTCCGGCAGTTCTGGTATGACCCGATATTCCCCGTGGGCTCAGGAGGAGAAAACGGGGGTGTCGCGCTAGAGTCCAACGCCGTGCGGGAAGGAGACGTTACAGACCTGTTCTCCCGTCCATTATTATGGGAAATGTAAGATCTCTCCCTAATAAAATGGACGAGTTAGAGGGATTACCGGCACTGCAGCATCATGCTGTTCACGGAGACGTGGCTCACCGCTGCTGTTCACGGAGACGTGGCTCACCGCTGCTGCCCCGGACACGGACACCACGCTGGACGGATTCCAGCTGATTCTCGCGGACAGGACGAAAGAGAGTGGAAAGAGGAAAGGAGGAGGACTGGCAGTGTTTGTGAATGATAGATGGTGTAACTCTGGGCACATCACTATTAAAGAGCAACACTGTTGTAAGGACTTGGAACTGTTAGCCGTTAGCATGAGACCAAACTATCTGCCGCGGGAATTCTCGCATGTTATCGCGATAGCTGCGTACGTTCCTCCCTCTGCTAACGCTAATGCAGCCTGTGACGTCCTGCACTCAGTGGTGACTGATCTCTGGGGATTTTAATCATGCCTCTCCTTCCACCTCTCTGCCCACACTCACTCAGTATGTCACCTGCCACACAAAAGACAATAAAATACTGGACCTTTTCTATGCCAACACCAAGGAGGCATATAAATCAACCCCTCTCCCCCCCCTCGGAAGATCTGATCACAACCTGGTTCATCTCCTTCCTGTGTACAAACCTCTGGTACACAGGCAGCCAGCTGTGACCCGCACAGTGAAAGTACGGTCTGAGGAGACAGATGAGGCTCTGATGGACTGTTTTGAGTCTACTGTGTGGGACGAACTTTGTGAGGGACATGGGGAGGACATCAACAGTCTCACAAACACCATTACGGACTACATAAACTTCTGTGTTGAGAGCACTGTACCCACCAGGACAGTACGGTGTTTCTCTAACAACAAACCCTGGATTAACCCTGACATAAAGGCTCTCCTTAAGGAGAAAAAGAGAGTTTTTAGGTCAGGAAACAAGGAGGAGCTGAAGACTGTTCAGAGGGAGCTGAGGAGAAAGATCAGGGAGGGGAAGGACAGCTACAGGAAGAAGATGGAGGAGCAGCTGCAGCAGAGAGATGTCAGCGGAGTCTGGAGAGGCCTGAAAACCATCTCCGGCCACAAGAAGCTGGACTCCCAGACTGTCGGGTACCAGAGGTGGGCTAACGACTTGAACTTATTCTTCAATAGGTTTGATCAGCCCTGCTGGAACCTCTTTTATCTGGATCACCAGTACACTGCCCAACCTCCACCCCCCTCCCTTCATCTCCAAGCTCGTTCAACAACACACAACCCCCCTGCTCCAATCTGTCCTTCACACCTAACCAGGTGAGAATAGAGCTTAAAAAGATCAAGGCGAAGAAGGCTGCAGGTCCTGATGGCATCAGCTCCAGGCTCCTCAAATCCTGTGCAGTTCAGCTGTGTGGGATAATGGGGACCATCTTCAACATGAGCCTGAAACTGGGGAGAGTACCACACTTATGGAAGACGTCCTGTGTGGTACCAGTGCCAAAAACACCGCACCCCAAAGACTTTAACAGTTACAGGCCGGTGGCACTAACATCCAACCTGATGAAGATCCTGGAGCATCTGGTGCTGTCTCATCTGCGCCCTGTGGTGAGACCAGCGATGGACCCACTGCAATTAGCCTACCAGCCCAGCATCGGGGTGGATGACGCTGTCATCTACCTGCAGGACAGAGCTCTTTCTCACCTGGAGAAGTCGGGGAGCACTGTGAGGATCATGTTCTTTGATTTCTCCAGTGCTTTCAACACCATCCAGCCAGCATTTCTGAAGGACAAGCTGGAGCACGCAGGAGTCCATCCTCACCTCACATCCTGGATTGTGGATTATTTGACTGATCGACCCCAGTATGTGAGGACTCGGGATTGTGTGTCGGACATGGCTGTCTGCAGTACCGGGGCCCCACAGGGAACAGTTCTGGCTCCGTTCCCCTTCACTCTGTACACTGCAGACTTCTCCTACAGCTCCCCCTCCTGTCACCTGCAGAAGTTCAGAGAACTTGTTCAGGATTTTGTGGACTGGTCCCTGCGGAACCGCCTCCAGCTCAACGCGGGGAAAACTAAGGAGCTGGTGGTGGATTTCCGCAGAAGACGACACTCTCCTCCATCGCCGGTGTGCATCCAGGAAAAGGACATAGGGATGGTGACATCTTACAAATACCTGGGTGTTCACCTTAACAATAAACTGGACTGGTCTGATCATGCTGCTGCGCTCTACAGGAAGGGTCAGAGCAGACTCTACCTGTTGAGGAGACTAAGTTTCTTTTTGAGTTCAGGGAGAACTCCTGAAGACCTTCTACGACTCGGTAGTGGCATCAGCCATTTTTTACGCAGTGGTCTGCTGGGGCAGTGGCATCACAGCCGCAGACAGAAAGAGACTGGACAGGCTGATTAAGAAAGCCAGCTCTGTCCTTGGATGTCCCCTGGAACCAGTGGAGGTGGTGGGAGAGAGGAGAATGGCTACCAAGCTATCATCTCTGATGGACAACCTCTCCCACCCCCTGCAGAACACCATCGCAGCACTGGGCAGCTCCTTCAGTCACAGACTAAAACATCCAAAATGTCTGAAGGAGCGTTATCGCAGGTCGTTCCTCCCTGCAGCTGTTAGACTGTACAACAAGTACTGCTCTAAGTAGACCCCACACACACACACACACACACACACTCCACTCTCCATGTGCAATATACTGTTCATTTTTCATTGCTGTACTATACTGTATATATTTTTTCATAATGTAATTTTTTTTTTAAGTGCAATATATTGTCATTTTTCATACTGTCAAATTTTTTATACTGTAGTTTTCTCATCAGTGCAATATCCATATCCTTATTTAATATCCTTATTTAATAGCTCAGCCTTGTTTCCTTACACTATAAATACAATGTGCATACTGTGTATATTCTGCAGACCGGTTGTAATGTACATTCTACATTCTATTTTTAAACCTATTTTTATAGTCAGTGTTAATATATTTATATATTGTACTTTATATATTATATTTCTTTTTGGTAATGCCTGTTTATTATTTATTATCGTTATCCTTATTGTCTTGCTGCTGTAACACTGGAAATTTCCCCACTGCGGGACGAATAAAGGACTTCTTATCTTATTAGAGCTCTGTGCATGAGATGCATAGCCACTGCTGTTGAGGAGAAGTTTCCTAACCCTCCCCTTTATCAGATGTTACAACAGGGGACTGAGACTATAGCACTCTTGAAATCTGGCAATGTTAGTGAGGACCAAGAAATTGATTCGACCACCATTATTTAATAATACCCACAGTATCCCATGTCCCTCATAATGGGTTTGTTGGTAAATTTGGTCCCCAAATTATCAGTAAATATGTCAAATTGCCCATGGAGCGCCTTACTGAGCCTGGAAGGATTGAGAGCTCGAGTACCCTTTGAAGAGGGTGAAGACTGAAGACGAGCCATCATCTTTTCCAATCTAATTTTCATATATATTGCTAAAAAATATTACATAGATAGGCTTCACATACGTCTATAAGGCGTTTTGTGTTATTTTAATTACACTGTTAATTTCTTACACCGTTTATGAATTTCCACTTGCATGTGCAATGAAGAATGCTTGCTGCTTATTAATTTGCAATGAAAATCAGCTTACACATACGGATACTGATATAGTTATTTTTTGATGATTTTGGTATGATTGATGTTTGATATTTTTATTAGGATATAGATGTTTCTGTTGTCTTGATGATAGGTGATGCTGTGCCCAGCATTCCTATGCTACCATCCTGGTTTATTAACTACTGTTAAATGCCACTATACAGCTGTTTGTTTTTAAAAGTCTTCGAGATAAACACTTTTATAATTGTTTTTTAATTGTGTATAATTGTTTTTAACAACATTCAGACAGGAAATCCTTTTCAGAGCTACTACTCTCAAAAGTATTCCACTGTGTATCAATATATATCCATATGACAATCTATCACTTGGTTCTCAATGTCAGGCGAGTATGGAAGGCTGGATAAGCTTATGACGGGTAAGATCCCACCTCAAAACTCTGGAACAACCTAAGACAGGCACAGTCATGATTACTCAGCCTCAGACCTGATGAGCAGCTCTGGCTCACACTCAATGTGATGGGAGTTTGTCTGAAACAAGTCAACTCTGGGTTTCCTGTGGTTGTGGAGAATATAAAGAGCACAGACATTAAGGAGACAGAGTGAAGTAGCTTCTGTAACCAGAGGACTGTCACCTAAATTAATAAATCATAATAATAATGTTTAAACAAATGCATTAAGAAACTCAGATGTTATTGTGGCTATTTGTGCAGTAGGGAATCTTAGGGAAGGGTGTTGGGGACTGCTGAGTGCAACACAGTTTGAGACCAGCTGATGTAATATTGGCAGCTGGCTCTTCCCTCATAAATGTATTTGTGGCATGATTAAATCATGCCAAAAGGGGGAATTATTAGATATAGGCCATGTTTACATTATATTTTTTTAAAGCAGAATTAATTTATTTGGTTCAGAATTAAAACTCTCATGTAAGACACAGCCATAGTCACATCTTAACCTTTGTCTGATGGACTCACATGATGATTGTTGTTTCGTTGTCTAAATGCTGACACATTTCCTTCTTGTCCTGTTTTGTTGCAAAGTCCCAGTCTAGTCTTGATTAATATTGATTACCACTGTTGGAAAGACAGTAGAATGATGTAATGTTCATTGTATAAATATCTGTGTAAATCTTACTATTGTTGTTGTTCTGACTGAGCTCATGCAGGAGCAACGTCAGAGCAGACCAGCGCTGAATACCATTACCTGTGATAGATAGAATAAAGCTTATTGTTTAACTGTTCTTCATAGTTTAAGTCTCATCATTGAACCGTTGTGAGTTGATCCAAAGAATTGGGGTGAGGTAGCATAGGCTAACCTTAACATAGGCTCCCTGTTCCTGAAACGATTGAAAGATGAAGTCACTTTGTTGACAATGGTAAACTGAAGGATTGTTAGGGATTGTTAATAGAGGCCACTTGTCGTGGGCCTGCTAATTCTACTGTGTTTGAGTAGAAACTGTGACGAGTAATGTAATGAGTTAACAGAGATTTCTTGTCCTTCATTCAGGTTTCAGGGTTCCATGGGTAAATTAACCGTCCAAAATAGTAACTAAAGTAACATAACTATTCAAGGTTTTAGTAGTTTGTCATTTTGAAATTTAAACTGTGACCATGTTTATTGACAAGTACATAAATTAAGTTTCTTTAATTTGATTAGATTTGCTTAGGTTAGTTGGGAAAACTATTTGTGTTATAACATTGTTATAATCAGTTTAGTTTGCCAAAGAGGGTTGACATAGGGATATTGAGGAGGGTCCCCATACATGAGACTGTGGGGGTCTTGACCGCCTGTGGCCACCTCCACTTGCACTACTCCAACACTACTACCTCCATCATCTGTGCCTATGTGTACAACAGTGCTTTATCCTGTGCAATAGCCAAAAGTATTACTTTTGTCTTACTGAGTCTGTAAACATTTATTTACGCATTTACCGGCAACGTGCAACATCTCTATACATATTTCACTGTATTCAGTGTCCATATAAATATATATGATTTATTTATTGTCATATAAAAATGCATCCGTTTTACCTTTCTTTTAACCCCTTGCTTGTTATTGTGTTTTGTACTTTTGCTGTCTGCACACATGTCTTAACTGTTTTGTTTTTTTTTAGCAGCTATGACAAGTGAGTTTCCCCTTTTGGGGATAAATAATGTTTATCTTATCTTAGGAATATTAAAAGAGATGTAAAGTAACTACAATGTGAATTTTGAATTTTGACTTAGACTGAAGTTAATGAATATTTTGAATCAGATCCTCTTTCACATAGGATCAATTCACTAAAACTTTAATTTTCATATCTGCTGGGTTAATGATTTTAAATTACATTCCAAAGTTATATTAATTTTAAGTTGACGGATGCTTCATCTGTTTGGTGTTTCTCTGAGTTAAAGGGGGACTGATTAGATGGATGGGAAGATCAGGTAAAAAAGCACTTGTCGAGTCTTGGAGACTCATGGGACCAGCTCCAGAGTCTTGGAGACGGAGCTGAGTTTGAGTGTAAGCCCTGTGACTTATTTCATTTTCACATCCCAGACTAATAAGGGAGAGCAAACACAGGACAGATGAAATTGTCTGCTTGATTTTAAACTGTTTGTTTTAAATTGTTTGAATTTCTATAACTTCTTTTAATTGGTTCTGTTTGAATTTCCAATGTATTTCCTTGCCTCTGTAAAGAACTATAAATTGCCAGTTCATAGTGGTTTACTATGAATGCCAATTGGAGTGATGGATGATTGTTTGTATTGAAGTGGTCGGTAGGTTACCATGAAGTTCAGAAAATGTACCAATAACCTTATTTTGAGGTTATATTTCTTTTGGTGCTAATGACTGAGTAGGTTATTTACATTCCTAGACAATTAACAATGTGTTTTGATTAGATCACTAATCTTTAGCTCTTTAACCTTATGCTTTCATATTGTGCTTTCAATCATTTCAGAGTAATGATCAGGTCAATACAATAGTTTTGATAATTTTTCATTGCCAAGGTTAATTGAGTTTATTGGATTTTTAACAGTTCAGTTTATGTTTCCACCTTCCTCCCATTATGCAATGGGGGAAATACATGTTTTTATTAAGCAACAAAAGGTAAAAAAAAAAAAAAGATTTATGGTTTTAAATTAGTTGAACACTACTCTCTAAAATGTTTCATAAAGAAGATGACGACATTGTTGGATTCCATGCCGCCATGCATCGTATGTGCTAGTAACCTCTCCATGGCAGGTGACTCTCTACTGCACGTACAGTGCATGAGTTGAAGTGAATACGATTATGTGAAATACATTTACAGTAATGTGTTTGTGTGATTAGTATGATTTTGTGTATGCGTTTCCATTCCCTGCATCACATTTTCATGCTGATTTATGATTATTGGTGTTTATATTTCTTCATTTATCTGAAATGTAATGTATGACATTTGTATTTCTACATCACCCACCAACATCTGACAGATAGAGTTTTCTGTTGGTCTTTTTCCTCAATAACATCGAGGTTTGACCATTATAGATCAGAATAGTCAGCGTCTTTTTAACCCTTCTTCTGCATTCTGAGGAAGGTTTTTGGCTCCTGTGTCATGCGATCTGTGACCTCCACTGTGAGCGCCTGTGATGCTCTGGTGTCATAGGGGTTCTTCTTTCCATGAGGAGACAATTTTGTCTAAAATGTGTCCTTGTTGACCTGGAAGGCGGAATTCATGAGTCATATGGTAGAGAAGAGATGGCTAAAGAGGGGTGATGTTATGATTTCTTGATGTCTTGATTACAATGTTTAAATTCTTGTATCAGTCATGACTATGTTTATGATTGATTGTGTATTTTTCAGAAGGGCATTTTTTCCATGCATGCCAGGTGAAGTCCCTGGGTAAAGGGTATTTGATACATGTATTTTAGTGATTTAATGGTTAGATGTAATTGATTGGTATATTGAGGCTCTGTGCTTTCTAGTTAGTTTATTGATTGTAAAAACCAATAAAAGGGGGCATTGTGAGGGAAAAATATTATTCGGCCTTCTCTAAAGTTATCGGCTCCCACTCTAAGCACAAGCCTAAACAATTGTGTCACAGCGACCTCGTTATAGCACTGTTTTCTACAGAATTCGTCTCTTCATGTTTTCGCTGAGCCTGACCGGAATCGGGCAAATGACGCTACTGCGCAGTCCTCCCCAAGGTCAGCTCCATGTATCAGCAGAAGAAGCACCTTTAAGTATCCTAACTCTGGGACTCACAGGCAGACTGACAGAGGATGCCCAACTGTTAACATACTTGTTTTATGTTCGGCATTGTCTCAGTTCTCCTCAGATCTGAGCTGCTTCCAATAAAACTTTTCAACTTAACTCATCTCTAACTCCAGGAAACTCCATCTTTGGTCGACTCACTTAATAATCAAATCTCCGCAACAGTGGTGAGCGTAGCAGCGTCGTCGACTGAAAATCTGCTAAGGGCCTGCGCTCTGTGTAAAACAGTGGAGGCGGACACTTCTATGGTGGAATTGGCAAACGCTCTGAGCGGGGCATCCGTGATGATCTGCACCGGAGATTCGGATGTGATAGCCATCAGCGCAGCATCCCTGAGGCCAGGCGTGACGATCAGGATGAACAACTACAGCTACAGGTCGAATAAGCCGATGCACAGCTCACTGTTTTTCGACGTGCTGAAGGTCAAGTCTCTTGCTGAAGTGCAGCGAGGTAAGACCAAATCGGAGTCCGAAGGTGTCCCGTGGGTCGACCTCAAGAACGAAGAGACCTTTGCGGCCATGTGCAATGTGACCCCCGAGCAGATCCGCTTGGTTCAACCCCAAACGCGAAAGAATCACGAGAGACTGTTGCAGGAGTGCGCCGAAGAAAAAGGCGCACGTTTCTTACAGAAACTGTACTCGGCCGGGATCCGAGGTTCTCTGTATGTGACTCTGCTGAACGGTCTGTTCGCCGCCAATGGCGCCGACCCCGAGGGTAGAACACGCATGTCATTAGAAAGGGCCCAGGACGTGCTGAGGAAAACGACTCAACGGAGGGGCGTTAAGCGCAAGAGGGACTGGGAGGAGCGAGAAGGAGAGCCGACCGGAGAGCCCGAGTCGGCCACGAGAAGCGGATCGAGGCTGCGAATTCTGTACAGATGCGAGCAATTGCCCAGAGGCACCCACGGGAGATACCTCGGCCTGCAAAAAGTCTAACTTGGGTTTAGACTTGGCCAGCTTCAGCGGAGTCCTAAAGAAGACTGTCGGTCGAGAGTGGACAGCTGAAAAGTGCCAGAATTCGAAACGATGAAAAAGGTGTTTGATTTGTGGTTTCTCGACCCCAGCGAGCTGCCCGGCTCTCAGGCGGCCCCGGACAAGGGCCTCTGCCGCCTGTCTGCCCAACGGCGGGACCATCGGAGCGACCGGACGCTGACAAAGAGGGACTGCGAGCGAAGAAAGGAGACGGAGGAACCGCGCCTGTCTGTCCCAAGAGTGCGCAACCATTGGCTTTGGAGGAAACGATTAAGCTGTGACCCTCTAGTCCGGTTTCTATTTGTTTGGTTGAACGATGAGCAATGTTGATGTGTTTGTATGTACCGTGTGATCAAATAAAACGTACTGTGCAGTAAAATAAACATATAGCGCGGAACCTACATTAGGTAAAAAACACAGATCATTTAAAAGAAGTTTGAACAATAACTTCCATCACACAAAGACAACCAAGTGTAAAATTTTTCTGACGACAGCTCTTGTGCAGCCAGGAAGGACGACAATCCGGAGGAGCTTTATTTTAGCTGGTGTCCATTCTGGCATTGTAGGCATCTAACTGAGCATCAAGTTCTTCTGCTGATAGTTGCTGCTTGCTGGTAAAAAAAAACGAGAGCCTTTTTCTTCATGTCTCTGTGTCAGCGGTTTCGTGTATTTGTCAGGGTGAGGGTATTGCCGCATCACATCTGGGACCTCCTCTGTTTGTGTATTGCAAACGGAACAGAGACAGAGAGATTATCTGTAAGCCGAGTGTTCGGTTGTCTCGCGTGCGCTCGTCCATTTGCTAGATAAGCGAGCGGCTCGTGTTTGCCAAAAACAAAAATCAAAGGCCGACAGCCCCGTAACCTCCACGCTCATGAATTTGTACGACAGCGTATGCATAAAAGGGAGGTTTATCACAGAGCAAGAGATTGAGAGCTTGACACGAAAATCGAGGAGCACGGTACCGTGTGGGGACCAAAGGGCACTTTGTTTGAGAACACGGCAGTGGTCGAGATGAACTGTAAACAGCATGCAAACATTGAGGCTCTGCTGTCTTGGTACGGTGTGAGGCTCCCGATTGACAGCAAGCGACTTGGCAGGCGTACGGTGCACTAAACGGCTGCTGCGTATTGCCACTTCGGCAGCGGCGTTTCTCCCTCTCCCTCCCTTTCTCCTCTGTCTGTAACCCCGACTCACTTCAGTGAGTCCTCAGAAACTGACATATTCAGGCCGCCCTGTCCAAGCCTACCTAGCCAAGCCAAGCCGTCCTATCTAGCCAAGCCAAGCCGTCCTATCTAGCCTAGCCAAGCCGTCCTACCTAGCCAAGCCAAGCCAAGCCAAGCCAAGCCAAGCCAAGCCGTCCTACCTGCCAAGCCCGTCTACCTAGCCAGGGCAAGGGCCCTGGAACTGGTGTGGGTGTTGTGTGGATTTCTCCATTTCTTTTGAGACACTCGTTATGTCTCGGTCCAGCAGATGTCGCCAAATCTCCCCCTCGGAATCTCCGGTTAATGTTAAAATTGTTACCATTAAATCAAAACAATGGAACTATATAATGTTATTTGTGGATGTATGCAAAATAGAAGCCAAAATAAAACGTAAAAATAAAGGCGATAGGGCTTTACAAGATGCAGGAATTTGAAATTCAGTAATGGGATAAAAAAGCAAGAACACGGAATAAGGGTTCGTGAACAATAGTGGAGGAGGAATTTTGTGTTGTTTTTGTGCATGTTGACCTGAGCTCAGTCTGCAGAGCTTGTGTGAAGAGGAAATGTTGATTGTTATAGTGGATGCATTGGTAAACAGAATGTGTCTTAGTGCTCATTCTGGTTGGCATATATTACATGAAGAATGGAAAAGATAGACCATGTCTAGAGCAGTGGGTTATCAATGTTTGATCTGCTGCAGGCAGGTGTTATGTTGTGTTAAAAAAAAAAGGGAAGAGAGGAGAAGTGTGAAGTTGTGTGAAGCTACAGGAGAAAAGGAGATGTTAGTTTGTTTTGGAGTGTGGATGGTAATCAAGTGCTTTGGGGGTTTTTGGATGTTGAAAAGACTGGTATTAAATGATAGAAGTTGTTGGTGTTGGAGTAAATGGTAAATGAACTGTTTCTGAGAGCTGATTTCTTGTGCTGAACAAAAAGAGCTGTCACGGAGGAGGACATGAATCACGTTCAGCTCTCGCTGTCACGGACTCTTCATGATTCGCGAACACAGAACTGTCACAGATTCAGTCCATGGCGAAACAGTCACAGCGGTGCGCTGTTGTGTGTCTATTATAGAAGACTTTTACAGAAACGGGAGACAATTTAGCATCCTTTTCTCCAAGCTAACGGCTAATGTTGAGTCAAGCTACGCCACTTGAAAACAAGCATGCGCACACACACACACACACACACACCCCCATTAACAGACATGGTACACGTAAAGTAATGAGAGGAGAGGAGACACAGAAGAGAAACTCACCGATAGCGGCAAGATTAAAATAATAATAACAAATGTATACGTGCATATTATTATTATCCTCTCTGTGCCTCCATAATAATAATACTCATACTAATAATAATAATTATAATAATAAAAAACACTTTTATATTTTAACTTTTTAATGAAGTATTATTATTTTAGTATTATCATCATCATCATCATTATTAACATTATAATACTGTTTTAAAATTAAACTGTACTTTTATATCAAAACTCAGTCTGTGTGTCACCATGTCAATATTTAGGAAACAACACTCAAAACAAACAAGTTTTGATATAAAAGTACAGTTTAATTGCAAAACAGCATTATAATAATGTTAATAATATGATGATAATACTAAAATAATAATACTTAAATAAAAAGTTCAAATATAAAAGTGTTTTTTATTATTATTATTATTATTATTATTATTATTAGTAGTAGTAGTAGTAGTATTATTATTATTATGGAGGCACAGAGAGGATAATAATAATATGCACATATTGTCATATCTAGGAAGTTGTGTTAAGTTATGTTTAGTTCATGTCTGTCTTATGACTTCCTGCTTTATTTTGACATCTCCCTTTCCTCTTGTTTCAGATAACTTGCCCTTCCCCTGTGGGTTTCCCGCCAGTCTGATTGTCTTCCCCGCCCTGATTGTTTCCACCTGTTCCCCATTACCTTGTGTGTGCGAGTCTACATATAGTCTGTGCTTCCCTTTGTCCTGTGCCAGTTAGTCTTGTTTTGTGAAGACAGAGAACCCACGCCAGTCTATGTCAAGCAGTTTAATTGTCAGGTTTTGTAAATCTTATTTGATACCTTGTTTTGCTTTTTGCTTATCTAGTTATTCCTCCAAAGAGTGATTTTTTGTTGTCAATTTTCCTCAATTGAGAGTGATTTTTATTTGATGCTTTGTCCAATAAATCTCGTTACTTTTTGAACTTGTCTGAGTCGTGCATTTGGGTTCAAATCCTTGTTCAGTCGTGACACATACATTTGTTATTATTATTTTAAATCTTGCAGCTATCGGTGAGTCTCTCTTCTGTGTCTCCTCTCCGCTCATTACTTTACGTGTACCATGTCTGTTAATGGGGCGGGTGTGTGCGTGTGCGCGTGTGTGTATGCGTGCTTGTTTTCAAGTGGCGTAGCTTGACTCAACATTAGCCGTTAGCTTGGAGAAAATGACGCTCAATTGTATGTGAAAGTCTTCTATAATGCAGCGAGCCACCGTGACTGTTTCGCCGTGGACTGAATCCGTGACAGTTCTGTGTTCGCGAATCATGAAGATTTAGTGACAGCGCGAGCTTTCATGGCCAAACTGGACCAGTGCACCAAGAAACTAATGGATGTGGTTTCATCAAGAGGAGGAGAATAGTTGCAAGTTCTATGACATAGCTAATACATGGCTTTTGCTGTTAAGTATCTATGGAGACAGGTGGTCAGCTTATTCAAGATGCTTAAGGAACACATGAGGAATTACACAATGCTTTTGTCACTGAGGAGGAGTTGAAATTTTAGTTTGTTTTCTTATTTTGCAATCTCAAGTTTACTTCAAAACTTCAAAATAATAAGTAATTGCAAAAGCGGTGGTTGAACTGTCTTTCTTGAAAGCTACATTATCAAAAAACCTAAAATCAGATTTTTTTTATATTGTTGCTACTTAAAAAAAAGTTGTGTGCATTATTACTGTAATTAGCTAGACAACAAATAAAAGTACTTTATAATAATATGGTGAAGCCAGTTAGTAACTTGAGTTATCAACTTAAAAACATGCCATTAGGCTAACCATTATTAAGTAAGCAGTACTTAATAGAATCTTTGACTGAAAAGTAAAAGCTAATTCGCCCAAATGAATATAGTTTGATGGTTCAATGTAATTTCAAATTAAGTTGTCACAACTTTAAAGACTAATGGAAACTGTCGCGTTGATTTTTTGTTGACTCTAAACATTTATTTTTAGAGTGTATAAAAGCAGGACGTCGTGGGTCCACAGTCTCATCCATGAAAATATTTGAAACCTCTCTGACACAGTTGTCAAAATAAACTGTGACATAATCACAAGTTGACAATTCGACAACGAACACGTGACGTAGTCACAAGTTGCAAGGCATTTACATATGTCTTTATAACTTGTAGAAAATGTCACAGAGCTTTAAACTCAGTTTGACTTCAAACATATATTCAGCATCATTACATGTGTGCTTTAATCATTATGATCTGTCTTTCTCATGTTTCTACTGTATGTCTTCACTAAATTTTTTGAAGAGGACATAAAATGCAAAGTTAATGGCGCTAACATTTTGTACACTCTGTGTAATCCAAGGAAATGTTATGCACATGCTGCAGTCACAGCAGTGAAACCAGGAATGTTAACTGATATGGCTCTTAACACAAGACCGACAAAAATATTTTAGTAAATTTCAATCTTTATAGCTGTAGTACGTAACTTTGAAATACCATTAAATGTCTGCTGTTGGTCTTCAAGAGTCTACACCATGAAGGAGGATACAAAACAGAGATTCCTCGTGACCGAACACCCTCCGTGGTACTACCAGTCAGATCCCAGCCTTGGCTTCAGCTGTGAACGTACAAAAGGCCTGATGAACAATGTTGCCGCTCTGATGGTGTGCAAGCAGGAGGAATTGTGTGAAAGGGTGAAAAGCTGGAAACCTAAAGCCATAAACAAGGCTATCAGAGACATGGTGATCCACGAAGCTTCCACTATACCGCAAAAACCCTCGCCTGCGCTTCTGCTTGCGCTTATGGATCTGGTGGACATTGAGGTGGGGGACGGGTGGGGATCTATGTCAAGTAGGGACAAGTCTGGTGTCAATCATCTTCTGGTCTCATACGGTAACTACACAAGCCTCTATGTACCTAATAAATGGCTGACGGGTACCGCCGGTGAGAAGGTGATCCCGATCGCCACACATTACGCTGAAGACCACAACCTCACCTACTATGACGAAGGGAGGTCAATGGTAGGAACCTACACCGTCTCCATCACACAGACAGGGAACAGTAAGAGCGAGTCATACTTTTTGCAAGAGGTACTGTTCGTCCCGGGACCTAAGAGTCTCGACATGCTGAAAGCGGTAACAGGTGACAGGTTCCAGTTCTGGGACATGGCACTTGAGGTGCCCACACACATCACGGCTCTTGCGCCGTCCTTTCAACAAATCCACCGTACACAGCTGCTGCTCGCTGAGCCTCTTCAGAGCAACTCAGCCATGGCAGAGCTAAACCCAATGTGCTGTGTGCTCCAGACGGCTTCCAGTGGAACGTCTAACATCAACAGTCAGGCCAGCGTGGATTGTTTCACCGCAGAACAAGACGTCTGTGATCTGAGTCATTTTGAATACCATTCCGGTGGAACTCTCACTGTCTACTTTAGGAATCGAAGGCGAGAGCACATGGTGCCCGTTGTTGCTTTGAGAAAGGGACAAGCCAAGGTCCCCGAGCTGTATGTGTCTACCACCTTGAGGTTCTGCAGGGCTGTGAAGCAATCGTGCGTCAAGGGTAACGGGGATGTTGTGAGTTGTTGGAACGAGACGCTCAGGGAATTGGAGAGACCGACCTTCATCACCGGTCCAGAGATGCATCAGGACATACACATTTCCACCTTAACGTCATTCATCAGGCGTGTGAATCCAAGCAGCTGGTGCAATTACATACCCAAGCACGTGGAGAGAATGATTATGGACCCTCTCATGGGAGAGGTGGTGGAATTGGCTATTAAATTTATGACCAGCAAGATTCCTAATGCATTCGCTGTGGCAGAGCTGTTGCACTGCCCGATTGACACAGTGAGAGAATGTTTCAAGGTGTGGAAGAAGAACAACTCTGACAAGATCATGCACGCAACCATGATGAAAAGGCGCATACATTATGTGGAGGATCGGATGAGATCGGACTGGGCCGAGCTGACCCACATCGTGTCTCGATATGCTGAAAGCAAATACACTAACGAGGGCGAGGTCACAAAGGTCAAAGAAGAGATGTCTGTATATCAGACAGGCATAGCCAAAGCCCAGAAGATGTAGTACAGACTGTCTAAACAACGTGGAAACAGGATTAAAGAAAAAAACAAGGAGCTTGCATCTATGTGCGCCAGTGTTAAAGTGCTCTTCCTAAGACTGCGCACATGCGACAAGAAATTAAAGAAATTGCTGAAGGCAGGAGAAGAGGAGCCACAGAGTGAGTCCTCATCATGGCTACACTCTGACAAAGCCCAAGATGCCACGGATGGTGCCACCGGAAAGGATGAGAGTGTGTTGCACTGCGACAACGGAATCTTGGCCTATTGAGACATGGGTAAATAACATGTCCACTCTGCTGCTGTGCGAACCCTGGTTGAAGGAAGATCGGCTCAGGCGAGAAGCTGTTTGTACTCTCCTTGGCTTGGATCACACTCTTCTGGACAAAAAACAGTGACATCCTTCGAGAGTGGGTCATTGAAAACCGAACCGTTGTCAACATACTCTGCGTTTACCGAGTGCAGGACAGACTCACTAAGGCTCTGGTGGACTGCTTAGAGTCAACGTCTAGCGACAACTGGAGACTTAAGGTAATTTCGTCTTTCAATGGCCAGCCTGCGGCTAAACCGACCAAGAAGAACAGGGATGTTCAAAGCAAAACTTGCGTTGCTACCAAAGGCAACTTTGGCAGCTTCGCGCTGAAGAAAGAAGGATTCCCTCAACCCAGAGCAGTGAAGAGAGATCGGTTGGCCTGCAAGTCGAATACAGTTTCGGCCTCCAAGTCATCTATCTCCAGGAAGGACAACAACGGCGCTTGCTATTTGCTGAGGGAGGCTGTGGATGCGGATTCGGAAGACAGCTAGAGTCTCAACGAATATGATTTAACTGACAACACACATCACTACATCACAGTTTGACTCTGACTCTGACCAGCCCAAAGTAAAGCGAGTTAAACGACATAAGGAGAAACCGTGCCCTGAAAAGCCGAGGGGAAGTGCCAAGGTGGTTCAAAACACATCAGTCTGAGCCCTGGGTAGGAAACATGTTCATTTGGCTAAGACCGCATTGGCCCCCAACCTGGATTCCCCTCCAAAAAAATGCCAGCTGTCAGAAAGTGATGACTACAAAGAGGAAGAGGAGGAGGAGGAGGAAGAAGAGGAAGAGGCGGATGATGAGGAGGATGATGAGACACCCAAGTTACGTATAAAAAAAGACCACTCACTCTCCAATTTTGGAGACTGTGTCTGACTCTGAAGCTGCATCACACTACAAGCGGAAGGAGAGAAGACCACATGAAAATCTGGACAATACAGAGGACGGGAGGACCTTCCAGCCGATCTTCGAGCTGCAAGAAACCCGTCACCCCAGTGCGCTAGTCCATTAAATGCACATCAGCAAAAGGAATCTGATTACAGGGGAGAGGCTACGTGTACCGCTGAAGAGCAGGGGTCCGTTTCACAAAGCAGGTTTAGTGAAAACTCTGAGTCTGTTAACCCTGAAATGAGGGAAACTCAGAGTTTTCCGTTTCACAAAGGGAGGAAAGTCAAACCAGAGAAAGAGGAGTAACTCTAGCCTGTTTCACAGAGAGGGGTAACTTAAGCTCTCGGTCAGTTACCATGGTAACATGCTCTTTGAAACCAACCTGGTCGGGACCAGGTTTTTCTCCGCAAACCTTGAGTTTCTCTCCGTCTCCGCCCTCTTTCAGACACACACAGTATTGATTTCCTCATTCATTCAGTCAGCAGAGTGTTGAAGTCTGTTCTGCGTCTACATTAGAAGTTATATTAGGTGGAGACTATTTTCACAACCATGTCCTTTTGACAGTGATCCTGTGGATGAAGGTGCAGCATTACTGCTCAGAGACTTAAATATTCGTCAGGAGATGATTATCAGACCTCATAGATGTTCTTATATTTCCACACACTTTTCTTTTTGAGCGGTACCGTTTTACGTCACAGTTCATCATTTACATTCACAACCTAATCCGTCCTTACATTTCAACATTAACAACCGGAGTCACTCTCTCACATCACAGCAGATATTGTGTGTTGCGCTGCGGTTTAAATGTTTTGGGTTTTTTTTACTTACAAATTTACACATTTTTCTTTTATACGTCATAGATGCAGAGCACTTGAACGTGATATAAAGAATGAGAAGTCATTTATGTGTGAAAACAGCATTATGTTGGGGATAAAACAACTGTACAGTCAAACAGCCACTTCGTATTTACTTTATGTAAAACATGATCAAAATGAGGTTGTACCGAGGTCTTACCTGTTTGAACAATGTTTTTATGTTTCATATTAAACTGCTGCCAACTGCGTTTCTCCCCCGTGGGATTACACCTAAATGAAATAAATTAATCGTCTACAACTCAAGCAGTTTCCCCACGTAATATTATTGTGATTGTGCAAAGGACGACATTTAAACTTCCTCATCAGCAGCAGTGTTCTCCGACGCCGTCTCCCTCTCTTTTGCTGCTGTTACACTTCCTTCTAAAAACATGCTCAAACTCACGCATTAATATTTTCCAACTCCAGTGGGTGAAGAACGTTACCCTCCGCTTCCCCGTTGTCATGGTGACTCGTTGAAATGGGGCTCCATTCATGCAGTCTTTTTATACTTGTGGTGCACGCACTTAACTCGAGGTGAAACTACTCTGAGTTGAACAAACTAACTCAAATCAGCTGTTCTGAAACCGAAAACTCAGAGTTTCCTTTCTCAGAGTAGATCAACTCAGAGTTCAGGGTTAGACTCAGAGTTTGTTGAACCTGCTTTGTGAAACGGACCCCAGGTCTTTGTATGAACCGCAGTGGAGGAGAGACTTGACAACGAACCTGATAGCGATTATAGCGGCCCCGACACCGACCCTGACCATAAGAATAATCTTGTTGTTTCTATGTGAGGAGCGATATCATGTCTGCCCGCGTGATAAAAAGTAAGCGGTGTGTGCCTGGACCCCAAAGTGTTTGCATGATACGATACTTAGAAGGACTGGCTAACAATGTGTGTGTGTCTCAGTTAGACAAACCCTGCAGCCCATCAGTAGTGCTTTCGTCTGCGTATTCGAAGCCTAAGTGTAAATCTGAGGAATCAAAGGGTGTCCTCAATACTCTGGATCTGTACTTTGCTCAAACGTGATGGGGACTGCATGATTTTACAGAAGCTCAACATATTGATAATGTGACATGTAACACTGCCGTATAATAAAGATAATGTGAATGAACTCACGATTGTGAATATGTCTTCTGTGTCTTTTTTAACTGCACTCACAGCTTGTGAATAAAGCGTACAGGGCGTACAGGACACACGCACGCACGCACGCACGCACACACACACACACTTCGCAAAAGTACAGGAATTACTTTTGAATATGTTTGCTATGCTGTCAGAATCCTGAACTGTGAGAGACTTTATGCCGTTCTCCTTATTCTCACAATTGGCCCTGGCTCAGAGAGCAAGACAAAGAGGGAGACCACACATTTTTAAAGTAACTTAAACTGAATTTTATTTATAAATACAACTCCAAAACAACCTAATAACGGAGTCTGTAATCTGTAAAGTCAGTAATGTGTGCAGTGTGGTTTGTAAGTGAGGTGTGGTGAGGATCAAACAAAGTAACACAAACCAAACCCAAAACAGGCAGCAAGTGGTCAGAGAGAGAGAGTTTGGCTGAATGAGGAGCCAGCTAAATAACCTCAGCCCAGGCTGCCCAGGTGCATGACATCCAATCATTAGCTCCACCCCTCTAACTGCCACGAGCCTGCAACAGAGAAACCAATGATGACCAGAACAGAGAGAGAGAGAGGAGGGGTCGTCACAAAAGGCAGTCCTTATCTCACGGAGTGCACAAATGTAATACAAGCCACACACACATGAGATTACAGCAAACAGTGTGATTGTTAGCATGCTCCATTTGCACAGCTCTATACCAAAGAGGCCTGTGACAGAGCCGTGCACATTAGTGTTAGTAGGAACAGTGCATACTATCGCAGACATGGCCGGTCTCACGAGCCTCGACGCTCTTGAGAGTGTGCTGTCTGTGAAGGCCGGTCTTCTGATCCTCCTCACTCTTCGAAGACTGCTGTCTGCGAGCGCATGGCTCTGCGATGTATAGTGCTTGCTCAGCAGCGTCCCTTTTCGCACATTTCTTGCTGGGTCCAACACCTGTGACGGACGTGAATTGTGTTAGAGTGTTACTTGGTTCCTCTTAATCCTGTAAAGTGTGAGACTAGCATACCTTGCACGGTAAAGGCCCAGAACTCTGAACTGACGTGACAACGGGAAACGTGCGTGTCCTTACGACTACGATCAGTGTACTCCGGTAGAGGCCCTCCGTGCTTCTGACATAGTTCCTTGGAGATGGAGAGAGGAGAGTGTTAACTTGTGTTGTACATAAATAGCTGAAATGGTACTGAATGATAACGTACCTGTAGTTGTCCAATGACATTCGCATCACAGCTCGGACCGTCTAACTGGTTGATGAGCGCCATCAATGCCTCTGCAGATTTAGCCTTTGCCACTTTCTTTGTACTACCAGTGCCCTAGCTTCACACAGATCAAGTGCATCACAGTACGCCGAGTCAGTATGTAGACTGACTCTGAAGGTGAACGTGGGATCGTGGGTTGACCCGCTCGTGCTCATGTGGTCGTATCGGACTGCAACTTTCTTGGCTTCCGCGTATTTCTTCAACACAGAACACCAGCATACTCTTGTACCAGTGGCAGTAGCCATTGTCTCTCTGCAGAAGGGCTAGTGCACTAGTGGTCAGCAACATATTTCTACTTTTATACAACCTGCCAGTGCACAGGTTACACAGCAAGGACTTCGGGTGGATGAACCTTCCCAATTTATCTGTTGTTGGCTGTTTTCACATTGGACAGACGAGTCGCTGAGCAGACACATACGTGTTGAGAGAGACGTCTTTATTGTACACATACATTTTTGTAACAGAAACACCATTCATGTATTTAGACCGATAATGCGATCCCTTGACAACAGTCATCGTGCCAGGTTACTAATTTTTGCAAGACCCTTTACAATTGTGTGACAACATTCATTGTAACTTGTTATTGTCTAATCTACTGTACGATGTATGTGCTATATTGCCATTATACATTAAATCAATCTTAACCCCTCCACAGTCTGCATTATTGGCAATCACCATGTAACACAATCTCACTGGTACCTATGCTATCCACCACAGTATGTGTGTCAACGGGACCTTGACAAGTGCCCTCTGCCTTATGGACAAAGTCATGTGTGGGTAACAAAACCCTTTCATAAAGGTTAACTTTGTAAAGTCGTACACATAGGATCCGCCAACCTCAATACATATGGGGTTACGGGGGCCACCAAAAGGCTGAATTTCGACCAACGCAAGGAAGCGTCCCCGTGGCTGGCACCTTCCATGGACTGTGAGAAACGATTTGTCTTGTTCCGACTGAGCCCGCCGTTCCCAGTCCTGTTCTTGAGTAGGCCCTGCTCGCGCTTGCGCTTACACACCGAAGGCCCACAAGGTCTGGGTTTCCTTTCGCATCCCTCGAGGAGCTGTTTGATCGGCCGCGGTACGAGCCCTGTCGCCACCTGGACACCGATCTGGGTTGTCGTCCGCACGGTGGCCTCAAAGGAACTGGGTGTCGAGTCGGCGCATCCCTTCGTTGCACGGGATCCGGAGGCGGCCGCGTGACACAGCTGTGGTGGGAAGTGTCAGCTTCCTGTGACTCGGTGCCCCCCCGGTTGTATAGAGGGGATTCGATGGAGCGGCTTCGTCGCAGTTGATTGAGAGTGCTCTGCGTGGACATTGAACGTGTCTCTGAATAATCCAAACGCTTTTGATCTGATTGCACTCAACTTCCCCGCAGACTCCTCCTCATTGAAATTCAGATCCTCCATTTGGTACCTATAAAAGTCAGCCAGGAGAGCCAACCTGAGTATCACTTTGTGTCCCTAAATCTGAGTCAACTGCTCCTTGCTTGGCAGCACACACTCGCGAGAGTCCTGTGATTGTGAGTCGATCAGGGCCACAGAGAGGTGTTGGTCCCACAGTTGCAAACACAATCCGTACACGGCGCCTAAGTCTGACATTTTCGTCTTGGACGTCAACATCTTCACCAGACTCCTCCGAATCCTGAACGCGGGTCCACCAGCTCTCTGTTTAGAATGGCAAACTGTATCAAGAGTCTCCAAGTAAGCCTGCAGCAGGAGGGATTTTGCATAGCGACGGGACCGCACGATTACGCAATCGGCTACCCGTGCCCCGCGAGTCCATTCGCTCCGGTTCTCCTGAAATCTCCCGTGGGGTTGCACCTCCACTGTCCGCATCTGTTTCCCTGTGAGGTCCTGAAGGTGCATGCCGAACACATCGGTCACTTCTTGACTTCGCAGCGCGTGCCCATGATAAACAAAGACTTGGAGCGTACACTGTTTCGGGGTCTGTGCAAACTGTTCACTCAGGAGCAGGTCCTCTGGTTGTATGAGAAGCGCCTGACCCTTGATGTGCTCTCCCAAGAAGGGGGTGGGGACGACTCCTACCTCAGTGTCTTCCTGAACCTGAGCGACCGTGATGTGAAGCGGGCTCGGCTGATGGTGTCTCTGCTGCGCGGGTTACTGGAGCTGTTCAGCGTGGACGACCTTCGCGATAGCGATGTCGTGTACGAACGCGGAGACGAACCTCAGCACATGCTGTTCCTGTACCGGATTCAGCTCATGGCTATAATTGTGAGCATGTTCATTTCGGAGAAGGACCTTGCCACCATCATGAGCGTAGCGTCGGCTGCCTTCATGGAGGCTAATTTTGGGAACCCTCTCTGTGCAGCGACTGCGCTGAGGCCCATGTTCATTCCCTACTACGACCAGCAACTGGGTAAGAGACCCAGAAGGAGTGACAGCAGGGCATCGGCTCGCAATGACCCCAAAGCAAGGTTGAAATACTACAGGCTTTTTCTCGGGTACGAACTGGACACGCAGGGGTCCGACGTGTCCACCGGTATGGATGAGAGTCTCCGCTGGACCGATCACAGCCTACAGCAACGTATGCACAGTTGCGAGCTGGTAGAGGGGAACAGCAAAGAGTTGTGGTTTGTGGCTCCCCAGATGGGCGACAGGATTCACATGGTCAAGGACGCCGGCATGAAAATGATGGGAGGGCAGACAGACAGCAGGGCTCTGAAGATCTGCTCGTACCTGATGTCTGACAACATAATGGCTTACACGCAGTGCGCTTTGTTTGGCACAATCGCCAACATGCTTCCCTGTCACGCAAACAGTGAATTCACAGACAGCGTAATGGCTGCCATCGGAGGTTCTATGACCAAGTTCTCAGAAGTGGTTCGCCACCAGAGCGCGAACTTGATGATAGAGCTGAGTGACATGAAAGAGAGCTGCCTGTACACCACTGGGGTAGGGTTCGCTAGCCAGGACAGGGGCAACACTCTCTACTTCGGTAAAGTGTTCACGGGCCCGGAAGAGAAGAGACCCTCTCCGAATCAACAGAGGATGGGAGTTTTCACATTGGCGACGCTGGGGATTGCGACCAACAACATGATGAACACCATGCTGTCCATCGCCCTGAATCAGCACTCTAACCGCAATCACCGGAGTAGCGCACACAAAATAGTGTCCCCGGCGTACTACCCTGCGACGACCGTTGTCCAGAATGCACCTGTGCAGGTCAACAGGTTTGTGACGAATGCATACTTTTACTCCCGATACAGGTTCAACGTGGGCGAATTCACAGAGGTTGCCTGCGTTAAAGCCATGAGCGACCCGAGTTACAACAGCCTGGTCCACCAGGAGAGTCTGAGCCACAGTAGCAAGTATCAGCTGACCCTAACCCACGGAGCCTTGCCCATGTGCACGCTCACCCTGGCCATGACCCTGAGACAGACGGTCATGATGGTCACGGGGTTCCTCTGCGCCGAGCTGGCCCGGCTCATCTACGCGTCGAAAACGAACGATACCAACCTGTGCAAAAATCTAATTTCGCTGGCCACGGCTGCTGTGTTCAGACACGGAAAGGACGAGGAGAGTGGCAACGCCTTCGATGCGTCTTACGGCAATTTGTTAAAACTCACAGGACCGACCTTCTCCAACCCAGGAAGGACGGGTGTCAACCATTACGACCTGGACACCATGGAGTGGCTGCAGGTCGATGACAAGCGCCTCCCCGACTACATACACAGGTCGCTGAATATGATCGGGGACACAAAAACGGAGGTCCACAAGATTATGCTGGAGAAGAACCTTTCCTACAACAGGGTCTTGTTCATGACTGGGAAGAGAACGCTGAAATTCACCTCTGTGTTCGACACCGATGAAGGAATGGAATCAGACTGAGCCCATGGAATTGGTTCTGTGTATTGCATGTAAGCGTTTGACGCGTGTTGGCTATATCTATCTATCTATCTATCTATCTATCTATCTATCTATCTATCTATCTATCTATCTATCTGTCTAGCTGTCTAGCTGTCTAGCTAGCTATACCACGCATGTGTGCGCCTGCTATTGTAAGTTGCAGCTATGAAATAAAGTCACGCAAAAAAAAGTATTTTCCATTCTCTGTCTTTATTGCGCACAGACAAAACACAAGAACGCAGTTCACGGTAGGAACACATGAATGGAAGGAAGCGCGTTGAGGTGTAAAGGTTCGACCGCCGCCAGAACAACCAGGGTCCTGAGAAGCATGACCGACTGTCATGTGGTAGCAAAGACATAAACTCACGCTCACACACACAAAAAAGGTTTTGGTTGTACTCTTGTAGTCTTTATTGCACACAGACAAAATCCCAACACACACACACACACACACACACACACACACAACAGTCCCACACCTGTGCCCTAGGAATGTATGAAATGAAGCATGTTGAGGTGTAAAAGTTCAACCGAGACCAACATGTGACTGTAAGCATCCCTTGCGTGTGCAAGTCCCCTCTCACGCTGAAGACGAATCGATTCTCCATGCTGCCAATTGTACTGCCCATGTTCCCCTTGCACGCCTTGGGTACTCTCATTTTACTTTGAGCGTCCAGTCTCGCCAATTCCTCCGTAGCCCTGTGGTAGTCCAACTCCCCGCAGTGGGCGAGCTCCAGCTCCCCATGGTCAACCCGGGCACTGAGAAGCGGACTGAGTAGCCCGCTGACTGCGACGAGTCCATGAGAGTTGGGGTTAGTGTTATCCTCCGGAAAGGAGAGCTTGGTAAACTTGCAACTGAGAGGCTCCCCTGCGTGCCGAGAGATCATCATCACGTTGGGCGGGTCGAAGGTGCACATTCCGTATATGTTCATAAAGTCGTAGGAGGCGGAGGACGTGCTCATTTTTACCATGTGCTGTCTCACCAGACGCTTTATGTCTGAGAGAGCTTTAGTTCTCAAATCACAGTAAAGCCGCTTGTACTCTGCGTCAATGGTGCCACATTTTCGCTCCGGTGACACAGATTCGGTCCCTCTGTTCTGTAACCTCTGTCTCTTAGCCGCCGAAGGTTGCTCGCCTGGCAACAGCCCCCTCAATTCCTCCCAGTCAGGAAGTATTCCGTAACACGCTTTGATGGCACTTGCCACGAAAAACAGTTCTGGGGTCCCTTTGACTGACCCGCCCGACAGATGCCCCGGCCCGCACGTGGACATAATAAGGTACGATGTTTTTCTCGGATACCTGACGGCCGAGCTGGAGCATGCCACGGGGACAGAAGCCCAGCTTTCCAGCGAAGCCTTAATAGAGTGTCTGGTGAAGCACCGAGAGCTCATCTCGGGCCCAGACGTTTGGTCTCCCGGAGCTCGGGCCTACGTTCGCTTTGAGCAGCGCACCCATGGCGAGTTTGCTGTTCTCAAGCCCCGCGGTCTGACAGCAGTTCATTTCCTGGGGAAGTTGCTAACCGTGTACTGCAGGCTGTGCTACTTGTGCGAGCGCCACGACTAAGCCAGGGCTGCTGCGCAGGCATTGCTGGTCCGTCTGAGAGGACCCAGGCACCGGACTGCGGGTGAGGTTGAGGTTGCCGAATTCGAACGCAGGGCCTTGGAGTACCTGATAGCCAATCTGCAGGTGACGCCTCCATCCGAACTGGGGGAGATGTGTCAGTCCTCTGACGTTTCGGCTGAGATCAAGATCGCTGCGGAGCTACTCTGGTGTCATTTGGCGCTGGTGTACGCTGGCAATCGCAAGCTGCTGCTGTGCAACCTGGAACGTTTCTTTGTCAGACCCCAGGACTCTCTGAGCCCGAGCGAGCTCAGGGGCGCGCTGTTTGTGCACGGCAAACATGACCCAATCTCCCAGAGCAAGGAACGCCTCCGCCGCTTCCGCTGGGGTCCGTCATAAGAAAGTGCCCCGTTCTGCCACTCGAGCCGTGCCCCGGGTCTGAGGGCGGGAGGAAAGCTTATAGGCCGAGGCTCACAGCTGTCCATCGACTGTACGAGTCTCCAGTGTCCCACCTTGGCTGGCTGGCCGCCCTGTGGCTCATGGACATTGAGTGCAACAAGGAAGACCTTCGCTGGATTTACATGCCTGTGCCGCACGCGTAGTTCAAACGCGGGCTCGCCGCCGTCGAGCGTGGCCTCTCGCGACGGGGCCAACGAAAGGCTAAGGGCGTCGGGTAGCTGCGTGGTCGGGTTGAGGGAGAACGCTGTGCTGCACGTTAACACCGTTGGCAATCAGAAGTTCTGCGCGGCAGTGGTCTCGAAACGTCTCAGAGCGTATGCTCGGATACAGTCCAACACCACCAAAACCAAGTTGATGAGCAGACTGAGATTCGTCTCAGACAAGAAGAGGCTCTGCTCCCAGCACGGTTACAAAAACACACGCATAGAGTTCTAGTCCAAACCCAGCCGCAGCACCAACTACACCTCCAACGCAAAGTACCTGCTGCAACCCTACTTCAGAGGGGTCTTCGAGACCATAGGCCTATCGCGTGGACCTGCCTCGTCTCGACCAAGCCCTTCACGGTCAGCAACGAGAACCTGACCAGTTACATATACGGAGTGGCCAACCCTTTGACTGTGGTGATACGCATGAAGAACACAAAGACGCATTTCCACACACCCTTCTTCTTCTCCTCGGTAAACGTGGCCGGGGAGCAAACCAGACACCAGCTCTTCTCGTCCATGTCCATCAACTCCCAGAGAGTGAGGAACGTAGCCGAGGAGCTCCCTAATGCGCTGGGTAAAGTGGCCAACCTGGTGGAGATACACAGCCATCTCAACAGGCTCTGCTGCGAGCTGGCCCAGGAGAGGCGCGGCATGCTCACGTCTCAGGAGAAAATGTGTCTGGAGTACCTCACGGAGACATACTTTGTACAAGTGACAGACCGCAAAGACAAAACACAAGAACGCAGTTCCCGGTAGAGACACATGAATGGAAGGAAGTGCGTTGAGGTGTAAAGGTTCGACCGCCACCAGAACAACCCGGGTCCTGAGAAGCAGGACCGACTGGCCGTGGTAGCAAAGAAATAAAGTCACGCACACACATACACACACACAAAAAGGTTTTGGTTGTACTCTTGTAGTCTTTATTGCACACAGACAAAACCCCAACACACACACACACACACACAACGGTTCCCAGCAGTCCCACACCTGCGCTGTAGGAATATATGAAATGAAGCATGTTGAGGTGTAAAAGTTCGACCGAGACCAACATGGCGATGCTAAACTGAGAGGAGAGGAGGCTCCTGTAGCAATGAAATAGTCATACAAAAAAAGGTTTTGGTTTCGCTCTGTTTTTTTTTATTGGCGCACATGCGCTACTTACGCCAAGTCAGACATCGGTAGAGCTGATGGTCTAGAGTAGAGACAGCCTTGACGCAAGCAGCACCAGCAGCTTCAGCAGCACTCATGGCAAGTGACAACTCAACCGTGGGCCACCGGGTAGCAGCACCCTCAGCCATTTCTAAAGATTTAATTGTAAGAGTATGGGACAGTGAATAGACACTTTGAATCGCCGCTAGCAACAGCGGAACGGTCTGCCACCAAGGGCAGGGCAGAGATCTACATACAGTGTCAGGTCAAGGATCTGCGAGACCTAATGGGAGTGTGTAGCACGCGGTTGAAGACCATAGAGGCGTACGTATCAGAACTGCAGAAACAAGAGACGGGCACTCAGAAGAACACCAACCGCCCGTCGCGAGAGACTCTGCACTCTTCTGACCTTTCAGGAGAGTGGCATTTCCTGTACATGGAAGACAACAATGTTTTTTTTATTTACAGACCCCGGCATTTAGAGAGCACGTCCTATCGGATTGTGAATTCTCTCGAGCTCTGGACAGCGCGTTCGCCTTTCTTGCCTCGCAGTTGAGAACCTGAACCGGACCATGTTGTCCTACACTTATCAACTCGTCCCTATCAACCGGCACCTGCACGGTGCCGGTCTTCACCTGCCCTGCCGCCCCTCAACTTCCAACTGGCAGAGCAAGTGCTAATCGTCGGACGCGACTGTGAGTGGAAAGGAGGCCGTTGTCGTGAGACATGAAAGCGCAAGACCTACGCGAGTGGAGGCGACGACGGCGACGACTGGGACGACGTAGCGAAGGAACGGGAGCCTTTTGCCAGCGTTTCCCCTGCGAGCCGAGGCTTCGAACCGGAGGAGCCCGTAGAAAGGGAAAGTGGTAAAGGAACGTGCAACACACCAACGGTTGTACATAAGAACGCACGACAGTAAAAAGGCCAGGCCTCGTCGGCTGTATGCCAAGTCTTCAAACCCTGTACCACCTCTGCAACATAAGTAGCGATCGCCTGTGGTCCTTTCGCCTGGCCTCGCTCGTGCCGAGGAGATTACGTCCTGAATCGAACCTTCTGCTGTTGCCCATGCTCGTCGCGATCGAGACGGTGTGCGTCACACTAGCGACGTGGTCTGAACCGCAGACTGCGCCACGCTCTGGGTGCGAGATTAGCTGTAGGTTTCACCCGACCACAGAGCTGAAAAGGTCACCCCTCCCCGCCACCATGAGTGTGGTAACCATGGACCCGAACGCCTACAAGCTGAAACAGCTAGAAATGGTCGCGAGGCTGGTGAAAGCGTCCGACTTCTTCGCCAATTTGAGCGGGGCATTTGTGGATTACATCTTCAACAAGATAGTCAGACCCTCGGCCACCAACAATTCCATCTCGGCCAATGCCACCGTCATGATGTCCCAGGCTCACATGGGAGTCAAACTGTTCAGACAACAGCAAGACACGAGTCTCCTGCTCGCCACTTTTGTGTACAAGATGCTGGTTCCGGACGAAGTGGTGCCCACGGGCACGAGGTTCCGCAGGTGCTACATTATAACGGATCAGCGCGAGGCGCAGCAGGGCACCTACGACACGATCGGCAACGGCGTGCAGACCAGGGAGTACAGCCAGCTGTTCCAGCACACCTCCAAGGTGCTCACGATGCAAATCGGGAGCCTCCTGAGCGTCACCGTGGAGCGGTCCTCACCAGGTAGGTGGAGGACCGCTCCGCCATGCTTGGGTAAGTGAGTGAGAACATCACCCACGTCAGCCACAGCTGCGCGTTGTATCTCCGCAGGGTGGGCCGCTCCAGAATGTCCTTGTTCCTGGTCTTGATCTCCAGCAGCGCTACGTTGTTCTTCACGGTATCGTGGGCCACTAGGTCCACCTCGGTGTAGAAGACCCACTCGTCCCTGACGGACGTGCAGCCGTTGTGGTACGTGTAGGAACCTCGTTTGCTGAACCCGTCGGGCCTGGGCAAACCTGCGACCCTGAGGCCCGCACGAATGGGAGTCAGGCACAGAGCTTCGAGCTGTGCGAGAATGAGGCGAGACACGGGGCCCCACGCACCAAGTCGTCTTCTCCCCGTTGAACACGGATTTGCACTCCACGTCCACCCTGACCCCTATGTCAGCGGACATGCGATTTCTGTCCCACAGCGTTCGGCAGGATTTCGGAGTCAGGGCTTTGGACCTGTAGAGTTGCAGCAGCTCTACCTTGAACTGAGTTCAAGGTAGAGTGGCCAGAAGTAAGTTTAAACTGATGTTACGTTCATTTTTGAAGTTCATATCATGTGGCAGGAGAAAAAAATGGAAAATCTGAAAATGAGTTTAACTCACTCTAATGCGCACATAAACATAGAAATTAATCAAACAGATCCGAACAATGAAATAATTGCAACATTTTACACTGACTGTCCAGAAGTAACATTGTATAGATGTTATGATCATTTTTAAGGTTTATATCATGTGGCAAGAGAAAAAAATGGAAAATCTGAAAATGAGCTTAAATTACTCTAATGCGCACAGAAACATAGAAATAGATCAAACAGATCCAAACAATGAAATAATTGCTAAATTTTACACTGCCTGTCCAGAAGTAACATTGCATAGATGTTATGATCATTTTTAAGGTTTATATCATGTGGCAAGAGAAAAAAGTGAAAATCCGAAAATAAGCTTAACTCACTCTAATGTAAACATAAACATAGAAAAACAGAAAACAGATCCAAACAATGAAATAATTATAAAATTACACACTGAGTGGCCAGAAGTAAGTTTAAATAGATATTATGTTCATTTTTAAGGTTTATATCATGTGGCAGAAGAAAAAAAGTGAAAATCCAAAAATAAGCTTAACTCACTCGAATGCACATATAAACATATTAAAAAATAGAAAACAGATCCAAACAATGAAATAATTACAAAATTTTACACTGAGTGGCCAGAAGTTACATTGTATACATGCTATGTTCATTTTTGAGGTTTATATCATGTGGCAGGAGAAAAAAGTGAAAATCCGAAAATAAGCTTAACTCACTTAAATGTTAACATGAACATAGAAAAACAGAAAACAGATCCAAACAATGAAATAATTACACAATTACACACTAAGTGGCCAGAAGTAAGTTTAAATAGATATTATGTTCATTTTTGAGGTTTATATCATGTGGCAGGAGAAAAAAAGTGAAAATCTGAAACTGAGCTTAACTCACTCTAATGCACATATAAACATAGAAAAACAGAAAACAGTTCCAAACAATGAATAGTTAAAAAAAAATTACACTGAGTGGAAAATTTCTATCTAAGTTTAAATATGTTATGTCCATTTTTGAAGTTTATATCATGTGGCAATAGAAAACTAGTGAAAATTTGAAAATGAGCTTAACTCACTCTAATGTACACATAAACATAGAATAACAGAAAAGAGTTCCAAACAATGAATAATTACAACATTTTACACTGAGTGTCCAGAAGTTACATTGTATACATGTTATGTTCATTTTTGAGGTTTATATCATGTGGCAGGAGAAAAAAAGTGAAAATCTGAAAATGAGCTTAACTCACTCTTATGCACATATAAACATAGAAAAACAGAAAACAGTTCCAAACAATGAAATAATTAAAACATTTTACACTGAGTGGAAAATTTCTATCTAAGTTTAAATAGATATTGTGTCCATTTTTGAAGTTTATATCATGTGGCGAGAGAAAAAAAGTGAAAATCTGAAAATGAGCTTAACTCACTCTCAATCAATCAATCAATCTTTATTTATATAGCCCACACTTTACAAAACATAGTTTGTCTCACGGGACTTCACAGGTAACATCCTCTGTCCTTAGACCTTCCACCAGGGTAAGGAAAAACTACCAGGGAAAAAACCCTTGTAAAAGGGAAAAAGGGTAGAAACCTTAGGGAGAACCACAGGTGGAGGGATCCACTCCCTGGACGGACAGACGTGCAGTAGATGTTACCCAAAACATACAATACACAATGACAAGAATAAAAAGTGAAAAAGTCTTTAAATGCCAGGATCATCTGGGTCACTGGGTTTGTCACAGCCTGTAGTGAAGACTGTTGTGGTCAGAGACTTGAAGATGACGGAGTCCTCTTTCCTGTCCTGACCTCATGTCGTTCACTGGTGTCAGCAGAACTGTAAGAGATTAAACATCAGTTAGTTATGTGCTAAATGTAGATTTATGTGCTACATCTCATGGGGGTACATCGCGTAAGTGGTGAGGGATGAAAAATCGAGGACAGGGTAGAGAAAGTGCAGCTCGTGCAAAGTCTGTGTGCTCATTCTAAGTGCATGATGGGGAATTCCCCCAGCAGTCTAAGCCTATGGCAGCATAAGATAGACTATTCTAATCAGGACTACCTGATCTAGCTTCGACTATAGTCTATGTTAAAAAGGTAGGTTTTCATTCTCACCATAAAGGCAGAGACCGAGTCAGACTGTCTGACTGAAAGCGGAAGTTGGTTCCACAGGAGAGGAGCCTGGTAGCTAAATATTCTACCACTGATTCTACTTCTAGTTATTTTAGGAATAACCAGTAGACCGGAGTTCAAGGAGCACAGCGGTCTATTCGGTTGATATAAAGTGATTAAGTCACAAATGTAAGAAGGTGCCTGATTATTCAGGGCCTTGTATGTAAGTAGAAGTATTTTAAAATCGATTCTACTTTTCACTGGGAGCCAGTGAAGAGAAGCCAAGACAGGAGTTATATGATCATGTCGTCTGGTTCCAGTCAGTATCTGTGCTGCTGCGTTCTGGACAAGTTGAAGGCTTCTCAAGGACTTACTAGGACATCCAGACAGTAAGGAGTTACAGTAATCCAGCCTAGAGGTTATAAAGGCGTGGATAAGTTTCTCAGAGTCTTGTCTTGATATAATGTTTCTAATTGTCTTGATGTTGCGAAGGTGGAAGAAGGCTGTTCTACATATATGCTTAATGTGTTCATCCAGTGTTAAATCCTGGTCAAACAGGACTCCTAGGTTCCTTACTGTAGTGCAAGGGACTGAAGTGTTACTGCCTAGGTTTAGAGCTCCAAGTGCTGCTCTTATTTCTTTTGGCCCAAGGACCATGACCTGAGTTTTTTTCTGTGTTAAGCATCAGAAAGTTACGAGTCATCCACGTCTGTATGTCTATGAGACAATCCTGGAGTTTAATAGATGGGTTTGGGTCGTCCGGTCGTACAGATACATAGAGCTGGGTGTCGTCTGCATAACAATGAAAATCTATGTTGTGTTTCCTGATAATGTTGCCTAATGGCAGCATGTACAGGGTAAAAAGAATAGGTCCAAGCACAGAACCCTGAGGGACTCCGTAGTTGACCTTAGTGAGTATGGAGGATACCTCGTTTACACTAACAAACTGAAATCTGTCAGATAAATAGGACTTGAACCAGACAAGTGCCGATCCTCTAATCCCAACGTCTTGTTCTAGTCTATGTAGCAGGATCTCATGATCTATCGTATCAAATGCTGCACTGAGATCCAACAGGACCAGTATAGAAGCCAGTCCTTTTTCAGAGGCCACAAGAATGTCATCTTTTACTCTAAGTAGTGCAGTCTCTGTACTATGGTGGGTTCTAAACCCAGACTGGAACTTTTCAAATACATTATTGCTACACAGGTGATCACACAACTGGATTGCTACAGCTTTTTCTAAAATCTTTGAAATAAAAGGAAGGTTCGAGATCGGTCTATAGTTACTCAGAATGCTGCTGTCTAGAGAAGGCTTTTTAAGTAATGGCTTAATTACTGCCATTTAAAGGCCTTTGGGACACAGCCGCTCAGTAAGGACATATTTACTTGATCTAGTAAAATATTACCAACTTGTGGTAGAGCTTCTCTAAGGAGTCTAGCTGGTATAGGGTCCAACTGACATGTAGTAAGTCTAGAGGAGGAGACCAGTGAGGTCAGCTCCGGGAGGCTTCTAGGAATAAAATGATTCAGTACATGTCAAACTGGAGCCGCGATTAAGTCTAGGCTCGCTGTACTAAACTGGTTGTTAATTCTATCTCTGATCGTTTCTATCTTATCATTAAAAAATGTTATAAAGTCATTACTACTCAGCGATCGAGGGATCGATGGATTCGTTGCATCGTGGCTCTCCGTCAGCCTGGCTACAGTGCTGAAAAGGAACCTGGGGTTGCTCTTATTTTTCTCTATTAACTCTGAGTAATAAAAAGTTCTTGCTGTCACGATCTCACCTGCACCTTCCTCACTATTTTTATTATTATTTGTATTATTGTGTGGCTGCTGCTGTTCCTTCTCACTCTGACTCTGCAGGGGGCGTGGTTAACCTACTTCCTCCAAGACGCCGGTGATTGTCTACACCTGCGCGGCTCCGCCTCACCTGCTCCAGATGAGCAATCAACTGGGCTTAAAAGCGGAACCTTTCCTCGTCACCGGCGTCAGATTGTTTTCTCATGTACATGGTAACAGACATGCTAATCGTTCTCTCGCTGAAACTTACCTGCTCTGGATACTCACCCGCCTGTCTTCGCTCCAGGTTGCCACGTCTCCTGCCGCTCCACGTACTCACTGGTTGTTTCCTGTTTCCCTACGCTCCTGGGATCCTTGTCTCCAAACCTGTGAGTTCGTTCCTCGCTGGAACACTGCTCTCCTGCCGAGCCACCCCCGCAGTAGCTGCAAGGACATTTTTCCTCCTGTCACCCTCTCTATCCACTATCGCTTCCTCAGTTTTGGAAGTCGCTTTTTGTTATCTCGTTTTTGTTAATAAATATACTTTTGTTTTGAAATATACCTACGTCTCCGTCTGCTTCCGGGTCCAACTGTAAACTAATCCTGACATAACGATCTGACCAACATGGACCCGGCGGACGTTGACGCTCTCAGACAGGCTATTTCCGCGCAGGGCGTTCTCATAGGTCGACATAGTCAACTCTTATCCGAGATCACGAACTCGCTCCGTGAGTTAGCCGCTAACACCGCTAGGTCGGCTAATCCTCCCGTAGCCGCAGCCGCTTCCACTAATCCAGAGCGGGACGCGGTCCCTGGTAGCAGCAGATTAGCCACTTCCGCTAACTTGCCACGGGAGCCGTTTGTTCCCATTCCGGAGCGTTTCTCCGGAGACTTAGGCAAGTGCACTAGTTTCCTGTTTCAGTGTTCATTAGTCTTCAGTCTCCAACCACTCACGTACCCCAGCGACAGTGCTAAGATCGCATTTGTAGTTAATCTGTTGTCCGGACGAGCCGCTCAGTGGGCAACGGCTACACTTTCCAACGCCGCTCCCGTCTCAGTTAACTACGCTTCCTTCACCTCCGATCTCCGTAAGGTCTTCGACCACTCGCCTCAGGAAGCTGATATTTCGACTAGATTAATCAACACTGAACAGGGTAATTCTTCCGTCGCTGACTTCTCAATTTTGTTTCGCATCCACGCCGCTGAGAGTGGCTGGAAATATTCAGCTCTTCGAGCCATGTTTACTAAGAACCTGAGGGGGGAAATCCGGGAGGAACTGGCAACGCGATATGACTCTTTTGATTCTGACTCGCTTATCGCCTTAGCTATCCAACTCGATAATCGTATTCAGGAGAGAAGTCGGGAAAAAGCGGCGAACGTTTGTCGTGTAACCAGTCCGTCACAGTCTCACTCCAATAGGCTACTTACCTCGGCACCCACTCCTCTTCGTCTTCCTCCTCCTATCTCTGGTTCACCTGAACCGATGCAGCTGGGTCGGACTCGGCTCACCTCCGCTGAACGGACGGTGAGGCTACTGAGTGGAGCATGCCTGTATTGTGGGGGACTGGACCATCGGCGAAACACCTGTCCAGTTCGCCCAAAAGACTAAGCCCGTCAGCACACGCAGGAGTGTTGGCGGGAGGTGCCGTTTCCTGCTCGGCCCACAAATGGGTTGTTCTCCCCGGTCAGCTTCGGTGGTCACACCAGTCAATTTCCATCTCCTGTCTGGTCGAATCTTGGTGCCGACGATTGTTTCATCGACCTACAGACTGCAAACCAAGCCGGGATCCCCACGGTACCCCTCGAGGAACCGAAGGAGATCCACGACCTCGACGGTAGAATCCTGGCCGTCGTCACACACCGAACTCAACCCATCACTCTGGTACTCTCTGGCAATCATCATGAACTTCTGCATCCCTGCGCCTTTTTTAGTCGCCGCCTTTCTCCAGCGGAGGCCAATTATGACGTGGGGAACAGGGAGCTGCTGGCGGTCATCTTGGCGTTACAAGAATGGAGACACTGGCTTGAAGGTGCGTCTTTTCCGTTCATTGTTTGGACTGAACATAAGAACCTCTCTTATCTGCGGGATGCCAAGAGACTGAATTCCAGGCAAGCACGTTGGGCCCTCTTCCTGGGTCGCTTCGCCTTCACCCTCACCTTCAGACCTGGCTCCCGTAATGTTAAACCTGATGCCCTATCTAGACAGTTTTCACCTGATTCACCTTCCTCATCGCCTGACCCGATCGTGATTCCATCCTGCCGGATGCCGGCAGGATGGAACCGGATCCAGGGAACGGTCCACCCAATCGACTGTTCGTGCCCGGTGCGGCACGTTCGGAGGTTCTGCAGTGGGCTCACGGATCAAAACTCACCTGTCATCCCGGCAACAACCGTACCCTCCGGTTCCTTCGCCAACGGTTCTGGTGGCCTTCCATGCCAGAGGACACGTCGGCGTTCATCCAGGCCTGTCCCATCTGCGCTCGGGGAAAGACCTCCAACCGTCCTGCTGCTGGTCTCTTGAAGCCTCTCGCCATCCCTCGCCGTCCTTGGTCCCACATATCGTTGGATTTTGTGACCGGTCTTCCGCTTTCACGCCTGAACACCACGGTCCTGACGGTGGTTGACCGGTTTTCCAAGTCGGTCCACTATATTCCTCTACCCAAGCTACCTACTGCCACCGAGACTGGGGATATTCTGGTCGACCACGTTTTCCGGCTCCATGGTTTCCCCCAGGACATCGTCTCGGACAGGGGGCCCCAATTCACCTCCCAAGTCTGGAAGGCGTTCTGCTCGGCTCTGGGCGCTTCCGTCAGTCTTAGCTCCGGATACCATCCACAGTCAAACGGCCAGACCGAAAGAGCAAACCAGAGCATGGAGAGCGCTCTCCGCTGCGTGGCAGCACGTCACCCTGCTTCCTGGAGCTCCATGCTCTCCTGGGTGGAGTACGCTCATAACTCCCTCATCTCCGCATGGACTGGCATCTCTCCATTCATGGCTGCTCTGGGTTACCAACCACCCATCTTCGACTTCCAGGAGGAGGAGATCGCCGTTCCTTCGGTCCAGGCCAACCTACGCCGGTGCCATGCGGTGTGGAGATGCGGTCCTCCCTACAACGATCTTCCTTACAGAGCCAGAGGCAGGCCAACCGTCATCGCACCCCAGCGCCAGACTACCAACCCGGCCAGAAGGTCTGGCTATCCTCCAAAGACCTCCCCCTGCAGGTCGAATCCCGGAAGTTGGCCCCACGATACATCGGTCCCTTCGCCGTCGATCGGATGATCAACCGGTCCGCCGTCCGTCTGAAGCTCCCCAGGTCGCTTAAAATCCATCCCACCTTCCACGTCTCGTTGCTGAAACCTGTGGTGGAATCGGACCTGGTTTTTGTTAATAAATATACTTTTGTTTTGAAATATACCTACGTCTCCGTCTGCTTCCGGGTCCAACTGTAAACTAATCCTGACACTTGCATGTCTAAGAGCTTTTTTATAGATATCAAAACTGTTCTTCCACAAGACATAGTGACTGTTATTATGTGTGGAACCCCACGTTCTTTCTAACTTCCGTGTACTGAGCTTTAACGCTCGAGTTTGGGCTGTGTACCACGGGGCAGACTTGTCCCGGGTGATAACCTTTCTCTTAAGAGGAGCAACAGTGTTTAGAACTGTTTGCAAGGTTAAATTTGTGTTGTCCACTATTCCATTAAGTTCTGTGGGAGAGATGTTTCTATAGTCTTACTCTGTGATAAAACATGGCTGGAGGGCAGACGAGAGCTGTTCAGTTAATTTTTCAACTGAACTGTCAGATAAACAGCGACTGTAATAATGCTGCTGTTTAGGATCAGGAGCATTAGTAAGTACAACTTCAAATGAGACCAGACAGTGGTCCGATCAAAGGATTCTCATCAAATACTACCAAGTTATGTATGTCAATACCTTACGTCAAGATAAGGTCAAGTGTGTGTCCATGACGATGTGTTGGTTTGTTAACCTGCTGCTTGAAGCCAATTGATTCAAGCAAAGCTTTAAAAGATTAGCCAAGACTATTATTGGCTACGTCCACATGAATATTAAAATCACCTACTATGATGATTTTATCTGAACAGAGAACTAAATCAGATAAATCTGCAAAATCGCTTAAAAATTCGGAGTAGGAGTTCGGTGGTCGGTATACAACAATAAGCTGGAGTCTGTTATTCTGTCTAATACTTGAGTCACTCTAATGCACATATAAACATAGAAAACCAGAAAACAGATCCAAACAATGAAATAATTACAGAATTTTACACTGAGTGGCCAGAACTAAGTTTATAAATAGATATTATGTTCATTTTTGAGGTTCATATCATGTGGCAGAAGAAAAAAAGTGAAAATCCAAAAATAAGCTTAACTCACTCGAAAGCACATATAAACATAGAAAACCAGAAAACAGATCCAAACAATGAAATAATTACAATGTGTGCAGGGACACAATGTGTGCAGGGACATAAGAAAGACATTTCCTCACCATGGAGATACCTGCAGCACAATGTGGAATCGTCGTCATACATTTGTACAGTTGCTTTACACAAAACTGATGGTAAATCGTTTGTGAAGATGGCGTATAAGAGTGGTCCCAGACAGCTCCCTTGTGGAACCCTGCAGTTCAAGACCTTAGAGTGAGACCAACTGCCGGTGTAATAAAACCTTTGCGTCCTACCTGTGAGATAACTCCTCATAAATTGTATGGCGGTTGGACAAAATCCATAACATTCTAATTTACCAATAGCTAGAGAGAGCGCCGAGACGAGGCTGAGAGTGGATCTTTTACAGCGGATAAAGGAACGCTGGAAAACGTGACCGTGACAAAAGGCGGCAGAAAACACGAGTGAACATCGGTGTTGCATTCCCGAAGTGGTGAGCGCTGATGAGGGACAGAGGGTTACGCACTGATGCCGACCTCGCTTGTTTTCTGCTGGACAGGTAATTTCACATACTTACAAATACATACGAATGTTACTTTTTACGCGATGGCAGTCACTAAACACATGTTAGTGTGTGTGTGTTGTATTACCTTGGTGTTAATTGCTAATGAGAATTACTTTATCAACTTGTCTGAACTCTCTCTGAATGGGGAAAAACGTATATATCTGAATTGTGTATATACTGTAGGTTAAATTGTTAGTTGATATTAACCCTCTCCCATAACCCAGGTAACGTTACGGTGGGGGAAGGTCTGCTTACCGGTCTGCTTACCGAATAGTTAGGGTTATGGGGAGGGTATATTCAACTACACAAACAAAGACGCACTTGAGTAGTTAGGTTTTGCTCCCCCACTTTGCTGGGAGATGTGCAGTGTGATTTGAACTGTGACTGTGTCTCAATTTCTGTTTGTACTCCATTTCTATTGTCTTTAGCTATGAAAGAGGCCCAACAGCATCTACACCATCAAAGAGGCAACATTTCCAAGTAACTGCATCGTTACTGTCCAGCATTGGTGCTTCGAGTGAGACAGACAGGTAATTTACTGAAGTTAATAATAAAAATAACCACAATGATGTAATATTATAAAAGTACAAGCTGCTCTTTCAATGGATTTCAGTTCAAAGTTTGTTTTCCTTTGCCTCTGTGTATCCTAATGGGTTGCACACAATCCACTGTGCCTTACAGAGAGGAGCGTTTGAAATTAATTGGAGAGGCCTCCGAAGTTCAGAGCCTCGACCAAAGGTTACATTTAAATTGTATTTGCAATTCACGTTGTTGTTTCATGTGTGTAGTATGTCTCAAGTATTTCATTGTTAATATTCATCTGTTTGAAGTTTACACAACATGAGCATCACAGAGGAGGACATGGAGGAAACTATTTTCAATGACCCCTTGAACAGTGTGTAAGTTGAACTTCTCATTTGTTTATTTTTTTTTTCATATTTTGTGGTGACTCATTTTCTGAATTTGTTTCCTTGTGTCTTTTTTGCAGAATTGATTGGGTAGATGAAGGTTCCCCTCTCATTCGAAACAACGACGACGCCGATGAGAAGGCTGATAGCTCTGATGAGGAATATCTTCCACCTATCAGTATAAGGTATTTCATCAGTCTGCTATGTATGGAACCTCAGGCATGACAACAAATTGTGGCCACGAAATACTAACTAGTTCCCACAAAATAGGTATAATATTGACACACGCAGAGAGTAGTAGATGTAACGTATGCACAAAATTAATAATATTAATAACATTCTCATGAATCACCCGGAGAGCTGCACAAGTATAGAATATTGTGCTTGAGTTAGATTGTAGATTGGAAATGAGTTACAAATATATTCTCAAAAGCCTCACACTTTTCCTCTTGAGGATAGTGTAATAATTTATTAATGTTATTAATATTATTCATTTTGTACACACATTACAACTATAACTCCCCGTTTGTGTGTGTGGCCCTGTGATGGACTTGGTAGTGTCCATGGTGTACCCTGCCTATTGCCCCATGTCAGCTGAGATAGGCACAATACCCTTGCAAAATAATTACTATTTCATAGCTACTAAATAGAGTGTCATGTCTCGTTGTTTTTAATTTGCTCAATTACATACATTCATTGTACATCAACAGATACGGCAGCGCACTGAATATGGCACCATGTATTGATCAGCTCCCTGTAATAGGAATAGATGAGACTACCCATGATCAGCCCTCACATCAAGACCACCCTGAAGTGGTCCATGATGGAGAACGTGGTTTCCCAGGACCACATCGAGTACATTGTGCAGATGACATCATAGGATCCAGAGCTGCCATCATTTATGAGGAAAGCTTGAGGCAACTGGCTACATTTCTGAGACTGCCACTGAACATATGTCCAGCCCTCCTGCAGACAGGCACAGTGTGCAACACCGTTGCCCCCTTTGACATCAACATTACGTCAAGGGGAACAGCAATGATTGTTGAGTGGGTAAGTGTTTACATTCAAAGTTGTGAAAATGTTTCATCTGTTGTACATAACACAGAACTAATTTCCTTTAATTGATTTTCAGATATGTCCCAATGGACACAGCCTGTGGAAGTGGTCCTCTCAGCCAGTGATGAAGTTTGGCATGCAAGCTGGAGATTTCCTTTTGTCAACAAACATTCTGCTGTCTGGCAACAACTACTCAAAGGTTTCCCTGTTATTCAACTTCATGAAAATGGGGATGGTCAACAACAGCACCTTCTTTTCCATTCAAGACACTTACTGTGTTGACTCAGTAAAGGATTTCTGGGAAGAGAGGAGGACAGAGTCCATTAGTCGCCTTCAAGGGACAGACGTTGTGGTCTTAGGTATGTTAGGAAAAGTAAAAGTAGTGACGAGTCTAACAGACTTGATGGATTGAATGAATTGGAGACCTCATGAGTAAGTATTACTTTGATAAGCTATGGACACACAAATATTCTAAAGTTAACAAAAATAACATTACACAATGTCCCACTTTACAGACCCGGAAAGAGGAAAATACAAGGACCTCAACATTCATCACAGCCTGGACATGTGGCATGGTGCCAAAAACCTAGCCAGAAAAATAGCAGCTGTAAGTTCTATCACTTTTATCCCATTAACATTCATTATTGGGTATAAATAGCCTTGCCTTTTTATCATATAGTAGTGGTACATAAAATCATATTATTGTTTAAAATGGTGATAATTGTGTCCAGCCATGGCAAAAGCATTCACAAGTCTACTTTGGGACATTTGGAGTTATTTACAGATTCCGAAAGTGTGATTTCTAAGCTTTCCAACAATGTCAAACACATGTCCATCTGATTTTTGAAGAAGATGTGGCCATTTGAATGTAGGCACTCCTCAAACTGCTTTAGGGAGAAATTCAGCCTGAAAGATTTCGACCTTCTTGAGGAGCCAGGCCAATAGCTGCTCATTTGCATCACATTAACATGGTCACAACCCCCCACCCAGTCTAGCTGTCAGTGACATCTGATGTCTGTTAGCCCACAGGACAGAAACAGTGTAGCAGTTTGAAAACAAAGGAATGAATGTAGTTAATGTCAATGTAGTGTTATTTGCTGTAAGTACTTCAGTGGACTGATAAGAATCAGAATTTACTTTATTGATCCCCAGAGGGAAATTCTTCTGTTACAAAAAGCACTTGAATAAAAATGAGAAACAAGAAAGGTGAAAGATAGATACATACTTCAAATATCAAATAAAATATATCTAAGTGTGTGAAGGAGAGTTCAATATTTTCCAGACCATGGACTATATTATCATCTTCAGTACCAGTTCCTCCCCCACAATGTGGCTGTACCCACTCTGTCCATCACAGTTTATATGCGGACTAAATGATGACATCACAAGCTCACCCTCTTCTGCTTCCTTTTCTGTGCTGTAACCTTTGGTGCTGGGCATGTGAAGTATTTTGCCTCATCAGAACAGAAAGGCCTGATTTTTTCAAAAAGATACGTCTGCCTGTCCATGGTCAGTCCAGGTGGGGCCAGGACGGGAAGACTGTGAACAGGGTGCAGAACTCCTGGGTTGCGCAGTAGCTGAAACTCGATAGGCTCTGCATCACTGTGAGTTTGAGCAAGCACCACACCTGGTCTGTTGGCATCAAAGCTGTGACAGAATAGAAGCACACAACAGGATATTTAAAACATGGCTCACTGTTCACATGGAACACTATCTAACAATAGATAAACAACGTTAATGAAAACTCAACCCATAAGAAACTGAAAGGTATTCCAGCAGACTTCAGTGCCTCCGATCAGATAAGAGGTCCGGGCGTGCTTCCTTTTCGTCGCAGTTTTACGTCTGTTCGCCTCCAAAAGTCCAATTCGATAAGAGATAGAGTGGTGCTGGCGTCATGTCATCATCTCAGACAACTACCGTGTGTGTCCTGCTCTCTTTCAGCTGCGGAATAATCCATCTGTTTGTTGTTTTTGTGACGATGAAGTCTGCTAACACGTTAGCATAAAGATCGCTAGCTTAAAATGCTAACAGTCCACACACCAGCAGTCTCTGTGCTTTCTCTGTCCTTGTGAAGAAGCTGCTCAGCAACAGCTGACTTATTGTCCTGTTCTCTTTGCCTTCCTTTGTCAAACAAAGCTTTGATGATGACTGCTTTGATGATAATCACGCTTTAATTTCGCACTACACACACAGCTGCTGGAACTTTCCAGACTCTCTCTCTCTCCCCCTCGCTCTCTCTGAGTGAGAGCTGCATATTAATTAGCCATGTGTATTCTCCGTGATCGTCAGCTGATTGGCTGAAAAAGCAACAAAGGCTCTGGAATGTGAGATCGCCACACCCAAACTAGGAGTGATTCACAGCGATAAAACAACCTTAATTCAAACACAAAGTTTATGGTTTTAAGACCCACAATACTGTGATTTCAAGCAGGTAGTGGCTTCTTCAAAACTTCAACTTGTGTAATTTTGAAAAAAACGGAAATCCCTCATTTTGAAAAAAAAAAACGTTTTCCTGTTTTTCTCGTTTTGCGCTCGGCCGACTTGTTCCTGCTTGGTCCGTGGCGGGTCACAATTATATTTTGTAGCAACCCATTGTTCACAGAGTTATTTCTAGTGGAAATATGCATGGTCTTAGACCTCTTGTTGTTTCAAAATAACAATTATCTCTCTCTCTCTCTCTCTCTCTCTTCAAGGCAGCTAAGATAAAGGGGCAGTCACTTCTGCTCAACTGGCTAAAAGACATCATTAACCATTTTTGGTGGTGGTGTAAGACAGTTGACACTGTCGGACAGTTTCTTGTAAGTTGATGGATTATTTGTATATTTTGTCCGGTTTAATTCATTTTATTTTCTTATGAAAATGATTGTATTTGTCTGTTTATTTAGGCACTATGGGTTGGCATCCTTCACCATGTGTGTGGCATTCACACCTGGGCCATGGGAAGCTGTCAACATGGGCATCTTGTGGAACGACCTGAAAAGGAGTGGTTGAAGACCTACGCCTACATCCCTGAGCTTCAGGCAAAAATTGTTCAGAGGAAGCTCAACGCCGGAGTGGGGATGCCTCGAAGCCGGAGCCTTCGTCCTGATGACCCCAGGTGGCTTGGTTTAGTGCCGCCTGTCCCAGCACCCTCTGTGTCAGAGTTGGTTCAGGCACAAGTCAGGAGAGGTCTGGGTAAGTGACGGAGAGATGATTTTTTTCCTTTGCAGCATATCTACAACAATCATACACTGAGTTGATCCTTATATGTAATGTCAATGTCTTCAACAGGACCAGACTTCCAGACAGCTGCAGACACTGATAGGTGACAGAAATTGCCGGAGGTCAACACGCATCCTGTCCTGTTTCAACCAAACACTAGTTGAATGTAAAAATGTAACCCATGTATCATAATCAATAAGCACAGCATCCTGTCAAATACTCAAGTTATTCCGTTTATTTTTCAAGTACGTATAAATATAAATTCTCTGTACAAAAAACTGTTGGGAACTAGATTAAACTAAATAATAAATTATCACTTATAACAACATAAACTAACAATACATAAATAAATAAAAACCTGAATTTTGAAACTGAGGTATGTAATGGCACTGTAGGAACATGTCAGACGGCTTGGAAGGAAACATCAGAGGCCAGGTATGAAACCAGTGTACTGTGCTGGAGGATCAGGAAACTTGTCCCTGATCTTCCAAACACAGCAGCTGGGGATGACGCACCGGTTTTCCTGACCCAATGAACCATACTGCCAAAAGATGAATGTCTATAGGCAGCATAGCGGTACTCGCGGTTGTCATCTCCAGGCTCCCTGGTTTCGCCTAATACCGTAAGATCCTCCCTGTACTGCCTGTGAATTCGCAAAAATCCTTCTTCAAGGCAATACTGGGAGAAGTGAGGTAACAGGCTTACACAATGGACTGGAGTCTGGCCACAGCATTTCCTCTCCCGGTCCGTAGGCATTTCCCTACAGTTGCCGCAAGTACACCATACAACCCCTGGCAACCCAGCAGAAGGTGGGACACCATGTCTGTGCTGATGCATCATCAGCGCATCAAAAATTAGCCCTGGCTGCCTCTCCACCAGCTGCGTCATCAGCTCCCTGTGCTCCTCCAGAGACATCTCCTCCAGAATTCGCTGGGCATATGATACACATAGAGGAAAAACATTGTTATAGGTTGAGTGAGTTGTGTAATTACAATAGACTTCAGGTTATGATAAGTCAACTATTCAGTATTCATTCTTGTGTAAAGTTATGTGAATTTATGATTAATACATCAACATAATTGTTGTACGCATAAATGTCATAATTCTTTGATTGTGTTTTTCAAAGAAATATTCAGATAATTTTCATCAGACAATGATTGTTATAATGAGATAACATGACACTGATTGCACTGTAGTTTTCATTATGACAAGTACCAAGATGTTGTTATTGAACAGAACAGGTGATAAAATACAATTAATAATATCAATACAGACCTCTGTTACTTCTCTCCTGTGTCTCTGGAGGGCTTCCACTCTCTCCGCTTCGTCTGCTACGGCCTGGAGCCACCATATGCCTCCAGGCATATGGTGGAAATACCGATGACTGACTGGTCTTCTCCAGACAGTCTCTCCATCTAGATATGACACACTAAGCTTGTGCCATCTCAGCGTGATAACCAGGCTACAAATGCGCCATTAGCCTTGGGATGTGTAGGAAATGGTAATGTTATATATTCAGAAATGTGCTTTTTCCTTCAGATACAGCTGGTCACAGTCGCAAGCCCGATCCTCCCTTCAGTGCACCTGACACCACCTGTGAGGTGGCCTTTGCTGCAGACACTGTCGGTATGTACTTCATTGTCTCTCCAAAAGCCCAAAGTACATGTTCATTCATAAACATATATGTACAACATACCTGACCCCGAGTTAGAATTTAAAGTCCATGTTTGTCAAATTTGCTAGAATAATGGACAATATAACTGTTAAATCTTTCACTACCACAGCCACTTCGTTCAGTTCAATTAGAGGGTATGCACCTGATGGCAAAAAGACAGTTAATTTCTTAAAAAAAAAAAAAATCTATTGGCTGATTGAATAAATTCATTTTGAAATAATTTAATTATTTCTGGCAACAGGACATGTAGAGCTTGTACGGATCATTGTCGAGTCCTTCTGACCTCAATTTGATTTGATAAATACTACATGTTTTACCCAGTTTCTCCGTGTCCTCCGTTATCCTTCACCACGTTAAGGGAGGTTTGTTTTGCCACTCAGTCCGAACAAAAGGGGCGTTGCCCAGGGCAACATGATGTAAGGACATAGCGTCTATTGTAAAAAAAAGTATTGTCTTTGAGTATTCATTATATTTTACAGAATGTTTTCTACAAGATCTCCAGCACTCACTGGATGATACTGGTGATGAGCAGCAGGTATCACAAGCTACTCCTCAGGCTTCCTCCAACTGGAGCACAAGAAAAAGTGTGTTGTCAGAGAGCTGGAGAGCGGAGAGACCCCGTCTTGTGAATACTCTTTTTTCACAAGAATATGTGGCCACACACATCTGGCAACAGTGTGGGAGCAATCCAGCTGTCATCCGTTGTCGGGACTGTCGACCACGCCCCTTCTTCTGTGCTGAATGTGACGTTGTCATGCACTCCAGACACGTCCTTCATAACAGGGATGGAATGACAGCCGGATTCTTTGAGCCATTGCCTCCAACAACTGTTGTTGTGGATAAGGCTCTTTCCCATTGTGGTAAGTTGTGGCTTGTGTGTATACAACATAGTACACATAATGTAATTCCCCTTTTTCAAACTTGTTAAGCTCACTAGTTTGACTATTGAAACAATTTATGTGGATGCTTTTGTCAATCAGCTTTTCGAGCGTCTGTTTAGTATTTTTTGGTAATGAACTGCATGAGCCTTTTTCTAAATCTAATTTTCTATTATGAGGTCTGTAAGTGGTTCCAGGAATCTTTGTCTCATTGCAATGTTATATTTCCCATGATAGTAATTTATATGTATAATCTTTTTCAGAGCGGCTTGTACCTCTGGAGATGACTGGAGAAATTTGCGGTTGTTCACCAGGGTCATTGAGGGTCAAACCTGGAAAGGCTGTTGCTGTGGTCACAATAAATGGTGAGGATGTGAAGAACTTTGATTTTGTCCCGTTTGAAAAGAAACTTACTTGAAAAATATCCATCCCTACATGTTTTATTTACAGAGTCCTTGGGCTCCCTGAAAGGTGCTATACATTCAAGTTATTATTTATTATCATGAAATCTGCAAGACTATTGAGCAATGTATGCCACATTACAAAAAATCCTTGCCCCAAGTGGCTAAATTTACATTACAGTGTATGTGTTTTTCCTTTCTTTAGGACGATATGATCTCAGCATGCCTGAATTGGCCTGTGATTCATGCCGAGCCAATTCCAGTGCTGGACTGGAAGACCTTGTAAAAAATGAGTACTGGCCTGCTACCATTCACTTCGCCACAATGTATTCTATAGACATCTTCTATTCCTTTGAGGAAATGAAGATGGCAGCACCAGGCCTGTCCTGCCAGGCATTTTTAAGGATGCTGGATCAAAGAACTGTCCGCTTTGGCCGTGTGAGTATTGAGGTGTTTTTTATCCTACAGCGTTGTTCATGTCTTTGTATTGTGGGCTGAAACAATGTTTTGCACATTATTTGAAGTTGTTTTCCTTGTTTTGAAACAGACTGGGAAGGTCTCACCGGACAGCTTCCAGAAACGTTTTTTTGAGTGGGAGGCTGTCAGGTATGAGGTGGACAACATCTGTGAGGAGGACCTGTTCAACTGTCCTGCATGCACCCCAAATATGCTTGCGGTATCTGTCGATGGAAACCGCAAGCATTATCGTTTCAGGAATGCAGCTAGGTACTCCAAATGTGTATAATGTCATGTGTGTTTGTAGTAATAAGAAAACAGAACTCTTTAACGTTCACCAAGTAACCTTAAACTGTAAGATATCTTAAACTGCTGTGCACCCTTTTGTTATTTAGATCTGAGGAGCAAGCCATCTTTGAAGGTGCCTTCATAGCCAAAGATGAAGATGTTGCCGCATTTGTTCACTACATCCACAACACAACCAAACATGTAAGACTGTAGACACACACACATACATATATATATACACATATATTTATATTTATATATATATTCCATACTGTAGGTCTCTGGAAGAGGTGTTTGTGGAGGGGAGTCAGAGAGACCTCCCAAAGATCTGCCAGTAAGGTTGATGAGGAGGGACTGGAGCTGGCAAAAGGTGAGAAAATGGTCACTCGTAATACAAGTCCAGCCAACACTTTGTATTGTGAAATACATTTTCTGTTGATCAGTCCTGTCTCCATATGAATGTTATTTTAATATGGCTCATTTCCCTATTATTTCCATATAGTTGACATTGTTGACAGCTGGAGTGCTAGAGTGTTGTGTGTTACTTTATCAAACAAAGAGAAAAGACCCACCCTGGTCCTGCTGTCTTTGTATTATCTCATTGCAGAGTTGTACAGCTCCGATGAGTCTTTTTCTGTTTTTGTTTTGTTTTTCTGTGATTACCCGATCAATGCAAACTTAGTTTTATTATCCATTACCTTATCAAAATGTGTTTTAAGAAATGCTTTGAATTGAGATTATTGATTCATACTGCATTGCATAATTACAAGTTCAATTTAAGTGAAGCCATCTATTTTTCCTTTGCTGTAACAACAACCACTGATGATGCTGATGCCTTGGCCAGCAGGATTGAGGTGTTAGTGGCATGCATCAAGAGGCGGTCGCAGCGTCTGTACAGAGATACTGACGGCAACAAAGGCTGTGCCAGGATCCGCCGCAAGATCCGGGAGGAGCAGGGGCTCCTCACTTCTGTAGTGGAGCAATACAACAAGATGGTTCCAAGCTCAGAAAATCTGTGCTTGGAAACCATTCTGTCGGGCGAGGCAGTATGGCCGTGGCAGCTACCACACAGTGGTAGGTACACTAATCTATTGAATAAATTCAATAAATCTGACACATAATCAAAACCCATAAAGTCGCAAATGTATCCTTTAAATACTCGACAGTGACCCAAGTCTGTGTCACAAATGCATTTCAGGCTCTGTTGATCTCAGGACGAAGAGGCGGGCCTTTGACCTCATAATGGCGGTGAAGCGGCTTCAGGAGGAGAAGACCATTCTCGTCAAGGAGATGGGCCATCACTGGCAATCGCTTTGTAGTCGTGCCAGTGCACTGAAAGAAATGTACTGCCAGCTTTCTGGTGGTACAATCAAAAGTATGCATTTAAATAATCTATTACGTAAACATACTTAAACATTGATGACTCTGGATAAAGTTACTAACACAAGATGTATCTTATTGTACTTTCAAGAAACTCGTTGGGGCCTAACTGAAGAGGGGATAAAAGGTCTGGGAAGCATCATCCTCAGAAAGCAGTCTATGATCAGACAGATGAGGATGCAAGCAAGAGACTGCTACCTCCAAGTTTTGGTTGGCGAAGAGGACATCAACTTTCAGAGTGACTCTGAAATTTCCGATGATAACAATAACAATAATTGACACCAGGGATTTCTATCCCAGCCACCAGCCAAATGCTGGACAGTGTCTTTAAATTATTTCTGTGAAAGTAGAAGTGTTTTGATCCCTCTGATATGTTGTCACATGACATCAACAGTTTATTATCACATCATCTGTGGAGGAGCACATGGAGGAGGTATGCTGTATACTGTAAGCTTGTTTTGATAGCCTTTGATAGAAAATGTGACATTGCTCATTAAATTGCTAATTTCCAAGCATATGTGACTAATCATCATACAATAGAATCTTCCTCAATTAAGCCCATTGAGCCATGTCATCCAATAAAGCACTCTAACACTGTCTCTGTGAATCAAATCTTGTAACATGGTGGCTATTATCTAAAGGAGATGAAGACGGGTTATCAAACTGGACTTTACATCTCTCAACACATGCACGCATTAAAACCAATAATGTTATAAAATAACCCAACTGATATTGTAATATCATGTTTACTAATAGTGTGTTTTCACTAGTTAGGCTACTGATTTGTTGGTAAACTGTGGAAAGAAGAAGTAGCCTAATGAAGAGTCACTTGGGGTCTCCAGCACTATTCCGAAACACACACAAATGATTATTACCCTATCATAAATTAGTTGTGCGCTGTGTGCTTTCATTGATGCACGTAGCTACCAGCTCTCCCTCTCACGCTCCAAACAAAAACACACAAGACCATGCTGCAGAGAGTGAGACAAAAAGACACAAAACAGGGTTCTTTTTTGAGAAGATTCAGGTCCTTTGACATCTGTAATGTAATGCTGCACATGTTCTATCTGTCCAGCAACTGTTACATTCTTTGTCATTGTCTGCTGGGGTAACAACATTAGGGTCAGGGACAGGAACAGATTAAGGCCACATTATACTTCTCCGACTGCGTATGCGTTATCCGTCTGCGTCACCACGGAGACGCCTCGAGCATTTATACTTCTGCGTCGTGGTGACGGACACTCGCTGCAATTTCCCGCCCGATCAGTAGGGGTCGCTGCGCAAGGTTGTTGTGCTTCTGGCTACAGTGAGCAATGGCGTCCGAGAAAGAAAGAGAGAGAAAGACTGTTGTTGTTGAAACAGTGGCCGTTTCTCACTTTTCTGTGTGACGGAACGCAGTTTTAAGATAATTTGAGGCGAGAAATTGGCCATTTAGAGTCTAAACATGTGCCGTGTGTGTTAAGATATGACGTATTTATAGTTCGGCAGCGGCGTTATCGGCGGTGTTCAGCTCCGCCTCTGTCAGGACGCCCGGAGCGCACTGAGAGCCGGCACAGAGCAGCTTCGCTCGGCCTGTCCTGAGGACCAATCGCAGCTCTTGCCGTCTCCGTTGTCCCTTGACGGAGTGACGGACACTTAAAAAATATTTCGTGCAGACGGAGACGACGCAGAGTCTCCACGTAGCCTACGCAGAGCACTTTACGCAGAAGTATAAATTGGGCTTTAGACAAGCTCATTCGTGAAATGTAGCTCTGTGATGGGAGAGGGAGCGGAGCTGGTAGAGGCTGTGGTTAAGTGGAGGATGGGGTGTAAATTGAAGACCATCCTGGGTGACCCACAACACCCTCTACACAGGACTCAAAGGTTCGAGGAGCAGCCGAAGTAATAAGCTCATCTCCCTGACCTCAAGGACAGAAAGATGTAGGAAATCAGTCATCCATGCGGCCATTAAAATACCCAATGCCATTTGTTAGGCTACACACATTACTTCATATATCATTTTATATCATACATATATAATGTCATTTAAGATTAATTAAACTGCTGGATAATCTAAATGTCCCTCCAGGAGATGAATACATTTTTATTTTTCTATTCTGTTCTATTCTAAATGAAAATAGTACTGCACATGATGGTGCTCAGTTACAATTTAATAACCCATAACCCACAACATTAAAGGCCTTTCTCCAAGCCTTATGCTATTGATCATTATTTCCACAAAAATAAATAAAAAACAACAAAAAATAAACAACAGGCTTCATTTCACGAGGCTTTCAAAGTGCTGTCTGAAACTATACCTACACTAGCTTGTGCCCATGTAAAGAAAAAACAAAACTTTGTCATGGAGCTGAACCAAATATGTCATTGGAAAGGTCTCAGCTTGGAGAGTAACATATATCAGTATGAAAACTCAATATGGCTCCTGCTTTGAAAGACTGCCCTTTGAACCTTGATCTTGGTGCATGTTTGAATGGTCATAATTCAGCAACAAAAGGGGTTACAGACATGGGACCAGGTTAGAAAGCTTGGACCTAAGCTATCATGCAAAATCAGTCAGTATTAGGGAGCTCTGTCAAAAAAGTATACTGTAGGCAAAATCTATTCAACCATTTAAATATTCAATATTTTTAATTATTTCTAATTACACAAATGTGTTGAGCAATCCCTTAAACTCCACTGTGTACTCTAAACATAGTATTTACAACTTCCAACTCTATGAAAAACACTGTTTATATTAAAAAATACAAATCAGCAGCACAGTTAAGATATAAAAAAGATATATCTCATAAATATATGAAATATGTTTAATATGCAATGTAAAATAGTATTTACACTGCATCTATGTGAAGAAAAAGTAAAATATATCGTTTTATATTGGTATTTTAGGTATTTTTGGAGTTTTGTGGTTGTTCGTTTTTCCGGTTTTCAGAATAAAACAACTCTAATTCTCATAATGGAATAATACACAATTAAAACGAATTCCGTTAAAGCGGAACTAGACCGGAAGTTCCTATTATCGCTGTTTTTTTTGGTGTGTATCTGCGTCATTACCTTGTTTATGAAGCCTGACGGTTCGAAACAAACAGTTCAGCCATTGCTGAGAACGTTGTGTTTTATTGTAATCTCGGGGCTCAACGAGATCACTGAAAATCCCGTTAACGTTACGTAAGCAGCGGTTCTCCTGAACAACCGATCGTCCTGCTACGGGCGGTAGTCCGGGCACATCCGGTTGCGTACATTGAACCGCAGAAGAAGAATAACGTCCGTTGTGGAGGTGTTTCACGAGCAACAGTGTCTTCTGACTCTGGGTCTGACTCCGGTTTAAAGTCAAAAAGGGACTGCGGCGGAGAGTCGTGACAAAGCTATTTTTAAACATTGTTAAAACAATGTTTTGATAATGAGTAGCAATGCATCCACCGCTCCAGAGAGGGAGCTGCGCTTCTGAGAGCTGACGTGGCCAGCTGGTATGGCTGGTCACCCAGTCAGGCTAAGCTGGTCTCAACCTGCCTGACCAGCAAAACCCGGCTGGTAGGCTGTAGTCAGATGGTCTGTCTAGCTTGTCAGCTGGACGGACCAGCAAAACCCGAATGGTAAGCTGGGCAAGCTGGTTGGATGGCCAGCCTCTTAGACTGACCAGGCTGGACTGGGCAAGCATGGCTCATAATTGTCATGATATGTAGAAATAATACATCCTGATATATATATATATATATATATATATATATATATATATATATATATATATATATATATATATATATATATATATATGTGTGTATGTATATGTGTATGTATATGTATATATATATATATATATATATATATATATATATGTGTATGTATATATATATGTGTGTGTGTATATGTGTATGTATATATATGTGTGTGTGTGTATATATATATATATATATATATACATGTGTATATATATATATATATATATATATATATACATGTGTATATATATATGTGTGTGTGTATGTGTGTGTAATAGGGAAGCCACAAGGCAGTGTTGGTTAGTAGATTAAAAGTTATGGCTAAAACCTACAACAGATCTATCGTATTTGCTCTAAAAAAATATATCAAAACAATAATAGTCCCTCTTTCCCATGAAGAGGCAAAGGCAGGTTGAGAAAATGAATTCATGAACTATTGTTTTAAGAGGATTAACATGGACTGTCCTAATACCTGTGATCCATTCAAACCATGAAGAGCAATTAAAATTATTTCCTCATATTTTGTTTCACAGTTTATATATCAATGACACACCAATACTCCAAAAAGTGATCGGTGTGGTCAAAGAGAAAAAAAAAAATATTTTGGCACATGTACTTTATGTGCCAAAAAACTTCAAAACTTGATTGGGTCAAAATCCATCAACGTTGTCTGTGCGTCCAACGTCACACGTCATCACGTCGACAGAAGATGACGCAACACACACCTCGCCAGGTTCTGAAGACCGTGAAGCGCGAGCCACCAACGGGGAAACGGACCGGCGAAGGAAAACGGGAACAAAAGGTCTGTGCACACTACATACGGTATATAATTCACACTTTGTGTTGCGTTTTCTATTAAAGTAGTATATTTATATTGTCGAGGCTGGTGGGTTGGTTTGGATAACAACGTAGCTAGCCATTTAGCCGCTAGCATGGAAGCTCACAAGCTATAGTCTCCACCTGTACGTCTCTCACGTCGTGGGCTAAATATCCCGAAGTCATGTAACGTTAACTCAATTTACTTTTTTATTTATGTATGCAATTTATCACCTACACGTACACACACGTACACAGACACACGCACACACACATACACATACGTACACACACGCACAGACACACGCACACACACACATACAGTTTAGAGGTGAGGAGAGGGATTTCGTCGGGGGGGGGGGGGGGTTGTAAGGGGGTGTGTTTCGGCATTGATGGCAGACTAAGCGCGGTGCTGTATATTATGTATGTATGTGTATATTACATATATATATATATATACATATGTGACGGGTCACTTTTCTCTGTTAATGCAGCTCCACGCTACCGCGGCTTCATACATGACAGACGACAGTCAGGTGGATTATAAGGGGTTTATTCTCCTGCAACACAGCAGGCAACACAGCATCAACATGGGTTAGAGTCAGTCTCGGTCGGGACAATCAGAGTCATAGCAAGATCCTCTCTCCTCTGTGTTCAGCTCAGCAAACAAAAAAATAACCAATTCTGGTTATATAAAACAGAAACAAAAATAAATAAATATATATTACAGTGATCGTATAGTGTATTTTGGTCTATAAAACATACATTAAACCCCCACATAATCCATTATATGACTTTAAACTGAAGAACACATTCAACATTCAATATGAGACAAATAACACAAATCAGATGTGGCATACACACTAAATACAAGGCTAGTAAATGAATGTGCCATTTAGCTGGGCATGTGAAGAAGAACAGTTCACACAGGTATAATTTTCAATAAAACCCTCTTGAAAATAACACCAAAATATATATAATACATTACCTGCAACACAGCAGGCAACACAGCATCGGCATGGGTTAGAGTCAGTCTCGGTCGGGACAATCAGAGTCTGAACACGTAAAATGAAAACAACATTCAAGCTAGCTAAGCTTCACTAACTAAGTTTCCAAACTATGTGTTTTGGGTTACAAATTACAGAAATGCTCAACCCAGTTGGCATAAAACATAACTAAAGTCGTACACAGTAAAGTGTAAAGTATGAAACACTCCAGAAAATCAATAATTGTCTCGGACCGTGCGAGAGCACGTCTTACCATAGCAAGATCCTCTCTCCTCTGTGTTGTTCCCACGCCCCCCCGCTATGTCAGTAGGTGGCGGTGTTGCGACTGTTTTGCCATAATTTAATATGGACACATCTACTCCGTTACACATATACATATATATCTGTGTATATATATATACATATGTATATATATATATACATATGTATATATATATACATATGTGTATATATATATACATATGTGTATATATATATACATATGTGTATATATATGTATATATATATACATATATATATATATATATACACATACAAGGGGTATGTTTCGGCGTTGATGGCAGACTAAGCGCAGTGTTGGGAAGGCTGTATATTATGTATGTATGTGTATATTACATACATTTATATATACATATACATTTATATATACATATACATATATATATATATATATATATATATATATTTACATATATATATATATATGTACATATATATATATATGTATATATATATATATATTTACATATATATATATATATATATATATATATATATATATATAAAAAACAAGAAATTTTAGAGCATCGTCATTTCCAGGTTTGACAAACACTTATCAGGTTTTCTGTCATTTTATGGAGCAAACAATTTCTTTTTGTGTTTGTTTCAGATCAATCGCGCATTGTCACCAACACTCATAGTTTATAGTAATATTTATAGTAGCTTATAGAGCTTATAGTAATATTTAAAGGTAAGAAATACAATTTTTTCCCCCCATCCACAGCATATCGATTCTGCACTACTCATAGTGATAATTTGGATAGTTATGGAGTTGACTGCATTCCTTTTTTGTATAAATTCTTATTAAATATAATTTCCTTTTTTTTTTCAATAGGTGGGCTGCACACATTTTCAGAACATGTTTATTGTAATGATAGACCCTCAATTAATTTGTGGCTTCTTAGGTCAGTTCAGGTTTGAATCCTTTTTTTAATTGTTTTCTGTAATGTGAGCTATATGCCATAACCATTAAGACTTAAACAAAAAAAGTTTGGAATATTTGTTATGTGCAGTGAAAGGTAGACTATTAAAGTTCAACTTTTTGAATTATAAATGCACTGAATCTTTTCCAAATAGTAATCCTAACAAAGACTCATTGTTCTTGTGGGCACCAGGAAAATGGTCCTCACAATGTCTAGTTTTAATTCTACTATAGTTGATAGACATTTGGTTCTTACTCACTCACATTTGCTCTCTTGCATTCTTTCTTTGTTTCTTTTTTTTTTTAGCCTGGAACAAACATGGTGGAGTATCTTCATGAGGCCAGATCCAGACCCTACACCGATGTCCTGACACTGGGGAATGACAATCACCATCCATCAGGCTATTACTATTGTTGCCGGAGAGGCTTTGGAGCATGATTCAGGCCATTGATGTCTGCTTTAAGGCAATTTCATCTTCGACATTGAATATCCAAAGCAGTGTAAGCATGTGTGGGAATTCCTACAGAGCGCAGTCTATAAAATGCCAGGAGGGGAGTCCAAACAGGTGAAGTTCCTTCAGACAAGAGTACTTGCGTGCAAGTAGAGCTAACTACCTTTTCTAATTTAAAAGCTGTTCTTGAGGCCAACAGGTGTTGATTGTTGACTTATTTTATTGTTTGTGTTCCAGTGACTTGAAATATGCTGAATTTGATTTTATATTGTAGATCATTTTCAATAAATGTTTTCCAAGATTCCAGTATTGTTTAAGTGTTTATTGCATAATATATGCTTTGTGTGACCAAACTCTGACCAGCTTGACCAGCTATACCACTGTGACCAGCTATACCACTGTGACCAGCTATACCAGCAATGGTGATCAGCTTAAGCAGCTATGGTGCCCAGCTAGACCACTGTGACCAGCTTAACCAGGTATGGTGACCAGCTATACCACTGTGACCAGCTTAACCAGCAATGGTGACCAGCTAGACCACTGTGACCAGCTTAACCAGGTATGGTGACCAGCTAGACCACTGTGACCAGCTTAACCAGCTATACCACTGTGACCAGCTTAACCAGCAATGGTGACCAGCTTAAGCAGCTATGGTGCCCAGCTAGACCACTGTGACCAGCTTAACCAGGTATGGTGACCAGCTATACCACTGTGACCAGCTTAACCAGCAATGGTGACCAGCTAGACCACTGTGACCAGCTTAAGCAGCTATGGTGCCCAGCTAGACCACTGTGACCAGCTTAACCAGGTATGGTGACCAGCTAGACCACTGTGACCAGCTTCACCAGCTAAAGTGTCCAAAACCCCAGCAAACATCCCAGCAAACATCCCAGTTTAGGCTGGTCAGGCTGGCAGACCAGCCTAAGCTGGGATGGTTTGCTGGTTTAGAGGGGTTTTGGACACTTTAGCTGGTTAAGCTGGTCACAGTGGTCTAGCAAAACATCCCAGCTTAGGCTGGTCAGGCTGGTCTGCCAGCCTGACCAGCCTAAATTGGACCATTGTGACCAGCTTAACCAGCTAAAGTGTCCAAAACCCCTCTAAACCAGCTTAGACTGGTCAGGCTGGCAGACCAGCCTGACCAGCCTGGTCAATCTAAGCTGGTTTTTTCAGCAGGGATATATAAACCTTAAAAAGTGAACATAACATCTTTACAATGTTACTTCTGGACACTCAGTGTAAAATGTTGCAATTATTTAATTGTTTGGACTTATTTTCTACTTTTCTATGTTTATGTGTTCATTAGAGTGAGTTAAGCTCATTTTGAGATTTTCCATTTTTTTCTCCTGCCACATGATATAAACCTTAAAATGTGATCATAACCTCTTTACAATGTTACTTCTGGACACTCAGTGTAAAATGTTGCAATTATTTCATTGTTTGGACTTGTTTTCTGTTTTTCCATGTTTATGTGTACATTAAAGTGAGTTAAGCTCATTTGGAGATTTTCCATCTGTTTCTCCTGCCACATGATATAAACCTTAAAAAGAGAATATACCATTTTTACAATGTTACTTCTGGACACTCAGTGTAAAATGTTGCAATTATTTCATTGCTTGGACTTGTTTTCTGTTTTTCTATGTTTATGTGTTCATTAGAGTGAGTTAAGCTCATTTGGAGATTTTTCAATTTTTTTCTCCTGCCACATGATATTAACCTTAAAAAGTGAACATAACATCTTTACAATGTTACTTCTGGACACTCAGTGTAAAATGTTGCAATTATTTCATTGTTTGGACTTGTTTTCTGTTTTTCCATGTTTATGTGTACATTAAAGTGAATTAAGCTCATTTGGAGATTTTCCATTTGTTTCTCCTGCCACATGATATAAACCTTAAAAAGAGAATATACCATTTTTACAATGTTACTTCTGGACACTCAGTGTAAAATGTTGCAATTATTTCATTGTTTGGACTTGTTTTCTATTTTTCTATGTTTATGTGTTCATTAGAGTGAGTTAAGCTCATTTTGAGATTTTCCATTTTTTCTCCTGCCACATGATATAAACCTTAAAACGTGATCATAACCTCTTTACAATGTTACTTCTGGACACTCAGTGTAAAAGGTTGCAATTATTTCATTGTTTGGACTTGTTTTTGTTTTTCCATGTTTATGTGTACATTAAAGTGAGTTAAGCTCATTTGGAGATTTTCCATTTTTTCCTCCTGCCACATGATATTAACCTTAAAAAGTGAACATAACATCTTTAAAATGTTACTTCTGGACACTCAGAGTAAAATGTTGCAATTATTTCATTGTTTGGACTTGTTTTCTGTTTTTCTATGTTTATGTGTTAATTAGAGTGAGTTAAGCTCATTTGGAGATTTTTCAATTTTTTTCTCCTGCCACATGATATTAACCTTAAAAAGTGAACATAACATCTTTACAATGTTACTTCTGGACACTCAGTGTAAAATGTTACAATTATTTCATTGTTTGGACTTATTTTCTTCTTTTCTATGTTTGTGTGTTCATTAGAGTGAGTTCAGCTCATTTGGAGATTTTCCATTTGTTTCTCCTGCCACATGATATAAACCTTAAAAAGAGAATATACCATTTTTACAATGTTACTTCTGGACACTCAGTGTAAAATGTTGCAATTATTTCATTGTTTGGACTTGTTTTTGTTTTTCCATGTTTATGTGGACATTAAAGTGAGTTAAGCTCATTTGGAGATTTTCCATTTTTTTCTCCTGCCACATGATATAAACCTTAAAAAGTGAACATAACATCTTTACAATGTTACTTCTGGACACTCAGTGTAAAATGTTGCAATTATTTCATTGTTTGGACTTGTTTTCTGTTTTTCCATGTTTATGTGTACATTAAAGTGAGTTAAGCTCATTTGGAGATTTTCCATTTTTTTCTCCTGCCACATGATATAAACCTTAAAAAGTGAACATAACATCTTTACAATGTTACTTCTGGACACTCAGTGTAAAATGTTGCATTTATTTCATTGTTTGGACTTGTTTTCTGTTTTTCTATGTTTATGTGTACATTAGAGTGAGTTAAGCTCATTTTGAGATTTTCCATTTTTTTCTCTTGCCACATAATATAAACCTTAAAACGTGATCATAACCTCTTTACAATGTTACTTCTGGACACTCAGTGTAAAATGTTGCAATTATTTCATTGTTTGGACTTGTTTTCTGTTTTTCCATGTTTATGTGTACATTAAAGTGAGATAAGCTCATTTGGAGATTTTCCATTTGTTTCTCCTGCCACATGATATAAACCTTAAAAAGAGAATATACCATTTTTACAATGTTACTTCTGGACACTCAGTGTAAAATGTTGCAATTATTTCATTGCTTGGACTTGTTTTCTGTTTTTCTATGTTTATGTGTTCATTAGAGTGAGTTAAGCTCATTTGGAGATTTTCCATTTTTTTCTCTTGCCACATAATATAAACCTTAAAACGTGATCATAACCTCTTTACAATGTTACTTCTGGACACTCAGTGTAAAATGTTGCAATTATTTCATTGTTTGGACTTGTTTTCTGTTTTTCCATATTTATGTGTACATTAAAGTGAGTTAAGCTCATTTGGAGATTTTCCATTTGTTTCTCCTGCCACATGATATAAACCTTAAAAAGAGAATATACCATTTTTACAATGTTACTTCTGGACACTCAGTGTAAAATGTTGCAATTATTTCATTGCTTGGACTTGTTTTCTGTTTTTCTATGTTTATGTGTTCATTAGAGTGAGTTAAGCTCATTTGGAGATTTTCCATTTTTTTCTCCTGCCACATGATATAAACCTTAAAAAGTGAACATAACATCTTTACAATGTTACTTCTGGACACTCAGTGTAAAATGTTGCAATTATTTCATTGTTTGGACTTGTTTTCTGTTTTTCCATGTTTATGTGTACATTAAAGTGAGTTAAGCTCATTTGGAGATTTTCCATTTTTTTCTCCTGCCACATGATATAAACCTTAAAAAGTGAACATACCATTTTTACAATGTTACTTCTGGACACTCAGTGTAAAATGTTGCAATTATTTCATTGTTTGGACTTGTTTTCTGTTTTTCTATGTTTATGTGTTCATTAGAGTGAGTTAAGCTCTTTTGGAGATTTTCCATTTTTTTCTCCTGCCACATGATATAAACCTTAAAACGTGAACATAACATCTTTACAATGTTACTTCTGGACACTCAGTGTAAAATTTTGCAATTATTTCATTGTTTGGACTTGTTTTCTGTTTTCTGTTTTTCCATGTGTATGTGTACATTAAAGTGAGTTAAGCTCATTTGGAGATTTTCCATTTTTTTCTCCTGCCACATGATATAAACCTTAAAACGTGAACATAACATCTTTACAATGTTACTTCTGGACACTCAGTGTAAAATGTTGCAATTATTTCATTGTTTGGACTTGTTTTCTGTTTTTCCATGTTTATGTGTACATTAAAGTGAGTTAAGCTCATTTGGAGATTTTCCATTTTTTTCTCCTGCCACATGATATAAACCTTAAAAAGTGAACATACCATTTTTACAATGTTACTTCTGGACACTCAGTGTAAAATGTTGCAATTATTTCATTGTTTGGACTTGTTTTCTGTTTTTCTATGTTCATGTGTACATTAGAGTGAGTTAAGCTCTTTTGGAGATTTTCCATTTTTTTCTCCTGCCACATGATATAAACCTTAAAACGTGAACATAACATCTTTACAATGTTACTTCTGGACACTCAGTGTAAAATTTTGCAATTATTTCATTGTTTGGACTTGTTTTCTGTTTTCTGTTTTTCCATGTGTATGTGTACATTAAAGTGAGTTAAGCTCATTTGGAGATTTTCCATTTTTTTCTCCTGCCACATGATATAAACCTTAAAACGTGAACATAACATCTTTACAATGTTACTTCTGGACACTCAGTGTAAAATTTTGCAATTATTTCATTGTTTGGACTTGTTTTCTGTTTTCTGTTTTTCCATGTGTATGTGTACATTAAAGTGAGTTAAGCTCATTTGGAGATTTTCCATTTTTTTCTCCTGCCACATGATATAAACCTTAAAACGTGAACATAACATCTTTACAATGTTACTTCTGGACACTCAGTGTAAAATGTTGCAATTATTTCATTGTTTGGACTTGTTTTCTGTTTTCTGTTTTTCCATGTGTATGTGTACATTAAAGTGAGTTAAGCTCATTTGGAGATTTTCCATTTTTTTCTCCTGCCACATGATATAAACCTTAAAACGTGAACATAACATCTTTACAATGTTACTTCTGGACACTCAGTGTAAAATTTTGCAATTATTTCATTGTTTGGACTTGTTTTCTGTTTTCTGTTTTTCCATGTGTATGTGTACATTAAAGTGAGTTAAGCTCATTTGGAGATTTTCCATTTTTTTCTCCTGCCACATGATATAAACCTTAAAACGTGAACATAACATCTTTACAATGTTACTTCTGGACACTCAGTGTAAAATGTTGCAATTATTTCATTGTTTGGACTTGTTTTTGTTTTTCCATGTTTATGTGTACATTAGAGTGAGTTAAGCTCATTTGGAGATTTTCCATTTTTTTCTCCTGCCACATGATATAAACCTTAAAAAGTGAACATAACATCTTTACAATGTTACTTCTGGACACTCAGTGTAAAATGTTGCAATTATTTCATTGTTTGGACTTATTTTCTATTTTTCTATGTTTATGTGTTCATTAGAGTGAGTTAAGCTCATTTGGAGATTTTCCATTTTTTTCTCCTGCCACATGATATAAACCTTAAAACGTGAACATAACATCTTTACAATGTTACTTCTGGACACTCAGTGTAAAATGTTGCAATTATTTCATTGTTTGGACTTGTTTTTGTTTTTCCATGTTTATGTGTACATTAAAGTGAGTTAAGCTCATTTGGAGATTTTCCATTTTTTTCTCCTGCCACATGATATAAACCTTAAAAAGTGAACATAACATCTTTACAATGTTACTTCTGGACACTCAGTGTAAAATGTTGCAATTATTTCATTGTTTGGACTTGTTTTCTGTTTTTCCATGTTTATGTGTACATTAAAGTGAGTTAAGCTCATTTGGAGATTTTCCATTTTTTTCTCCTGCCACATGATATAAACCTTAAAAAGTGAACATAACATCTTTACAATGTTACTTCTGGACACTCAGTGTAAAATGTTGCAATTATTTCATTGTTTGGACTTATTTTCTATTTTTCTATGTTTATGTGTTCATTAGAGTGAGTTAAGCTCATTTTGAGATTTTCCATTTTTTCTCCTGCCACATGATATAAACCTTAAAACGTGATCATAACCTCTTTACAATGTTACTTCTGGACACTCAGTGTAAAATGTTGCAATTATTTCATTGTTTGGACTTGTTTTTGTTTTTCCATGTTTATGTGTACATTAAAGTGAGTTAAGCTCATTTGGAGATTTTCCATTTTTTTCTCCTGCCACATGATATAAACCTTAAAACGTGAACATAACATCTTTACAATGTTACTTCTGGACACTCAGTGTAAAATTTTGCAATTATTTCATTGTTTGGACTTGTTTTCTGTTTTCTGTTTTTCCATGTGTATGTGTACATTAAAGTGAGTTAAGCTCATTTGGAGATTTTCCATTTTTTTCTCCTGCCACATGATATAAACCTTAAAACGTGAACATAACATCTTTACAATGTTACTTCTGGACACTCAGTGTAAAATGTTGCAATTATTTCATTGTTTGGACTTGTTTTCTTTTTCTCCATGTTTATGTGTACATTAAAGTGAGTTAAGCTCATTCGGAGATTTTCCATTTTTTACTAGGCCAGTAATCCGACAGTTTTTTGAGACCTGGCTGCCGAAAGCTCTAAACATTGAAACAAAGACGGGTCGAATAAAGCTGGACAGGGCGCATCGCACCTTGGCTCCCAAACCCCCCTCCTCTGCGAGACCCCGACCAGTCCTGGTGAGATTCCATAACTTTCGGGATAAACAGCGTGTGATGAATGCTTCGAGGGAGATTGGGAGAAGCGATCTGGCACTGAGTCACGGAAGTACCACAGTGATGATTTTCCAGGATTTGTCAGCGGCAGTTCTTCGCAGGCGCAAACGATTTGACGAAGTGAAGAAACGCCTGAAATCCATCGGTGCCGAATATAGCCAGCTCTACCCGGTGTCACTCAGAGTCACCTACCGCGGCTCCACCAAGATTTTCCTGGACCCGATTGGAGTGGAGAAATTTATCGTTTCGTTGGATGAACCTGCTGTCAGTAACATTTGAATGTCGTACTGACTCTTTACTACTTGCCGTTTGTTGTCGTTTTTTTATTATTATTTTTTTTCCCAGAGGCATACTACGGTTTATGACGCTATGTGAACTTAACTACCTGCCTTAAAATTGTGATTTTCTAAGTGTTATTACTAATTCAAGTTTATGTCGTGGGTTAAATCTATGGTGTCACCTCTCGACTTCTCGAGCAGTCGGCCTTGTTTTCTATTGCCGTTAGAGGCCTTCGCACTTCTCACTTCTCCTCTAATTTGGAGAAGGACAGTGCCTTGTTTCGATGCCAATGTTAGCCAGGTTACTACACCTTAAGGGCCTGATTTACTAAGATTCCAAATAGAGAGCGCTAAATTGCTTGCGCGAGCAGAAAGACTGCGCCTGTTACTGGATTACGTTTTTGGGTGAACTACTATGATTGCGGCCGCAATTGACTACAGGCACAGAAGTGGTTAAGACCGCCCTATTTAAATGAGGATTTTGTGCGAGTCAAGAGTTGTCAACATGGAGAAAGAGCAGACTCCATCATTACCTGACGTATCAAACAAAGAAAACTATGGACTATGGATGTTGCCGTAAAAAAAAAAAAAAAAGAAGGTGCTGCGCTCTCCTCCTGACTCACCTGCAGCTCACTGACAGCTGCCAGGGAGCGCTCTGCTGTTTCTCTGAAGATTACACATAAGTCTAATTTCAATGGATGTGTGACTTTTTTGTCAATAAGTAAATAAATAAATAAAGCGGATCATCAAAACTGCTTTATAGTCCCAGTCCGTCCCTGGTTTCATCTGTGTTCATCGATATAGATGATATATCTATAGCTGATTCAGATAGTTACATTAAATAGTGATTGTTGTGATTATTTATTGCATTTAAATGTGCCTGGAACTGGAAGGGTTTGGGTTAGGGTAACCTGCCTGTGAGGTTTGGTGACGTTCGAGCACTGTGCCACGAGAATAGACCAGGTTAGAGCTGGACCCGTTAAGGTAAAGCGGGGTTCCCCGTTCCTCCGGTCTTAACCAGGTAACATAGGTAAGACCCCTCCTTGAACCACAAACTGCAGACCAAGGTAAGCCCATACCAGTACAAACACGCATTTCTCCTATGGATATCTATATTTAATTTATTCAGATATACCAAATAAGAAATGAATGTGCGTCATCTGTGAACGCGTAGTTGAACATGCTCTGGAAAAGCGTAATTTCCTGATTTATAAATAAAATATAACTATAAATAACTGCAGCCATGTGTGCGCACCGCTGTGCCAGTTAAGACCTGCCTTTCAAACATGCTAAATATAGACACAAAAATAAACACCGCAATCAGTTTCAGGTTTGATAAATCACTTTGCGCGTGCTAAATTAACATATTTACATTTTCTCCTCCCATCACACGCAAAATACCGTGTAAACGCCCCATATTGCATATGCATTAAGGCATAAATGCTAAATGGGTTGCGAGTGCTATTTTGCCCATTTGAGGGACGCACTCCTCGTTGCGCCCTGTTAGTAGATCAGCATTGTTGCGGAGATTTGATTATTAGGTGAGTCGACCAAGGATGGAGTATTCTGGAGTCAGAGATGAGTTAAGTTGAAAAGCTTTATTGGAAGCAGCTCAGATCTGAGGAGAACTGAGACAATGCCGAACATAAAACAAGTATGTTAACAGTTGGGCATCCTCTGTCAGTCTGCCTGTGAGTCCCAGAGTTAGGATACTTAAAGGTGCTTCCTCTGCTGATACATGGAGCTGACCTTGGGGAGGACTGCGCAGTAGCGTCAGTCCTCTGCCCCATTCCGGTCAGGCTCAGCGAAAACATGAAGAGACGAATTCTGTAGACAACAGTGCTATACCGAGGTCGATGTGACAACAACAGTTTCTGCAGGCGCCGTCCTGAATTGTTCAGGCTTGTGCTTAGGAATGGGAGCTGATAACTTTAGAGAAGGCCGAATAATATTTTTCTCTTACAAGCATCAACGCTAATTTGCGTGTGCAATCCAGTTTGCACCCTTTAGTAAATCAGGCCCTATTGTGTATAATTTTTTGTTATCTGTATTGTTGTTTGGGGATTGTTTTTCGGTTCACTTTTCATTTGTATTATGTACTATTTTATAGACGGATTAAGCGCTCAGGAAATATTTTATTTCAATCTTGATGACTGTGCAGACGCTGAATCTATGTACCTGGAATATTAATGGCATCCACACTCCGATTAAACGGAGAAAGGTTTTGAATTACCTCAAAAGAGAAGGGGTTCAGATTGCACTATTACAGGAGACTCACTTAAATGATGGGGAACATACAAAATTACAACAAGAAGGGTTTGGACAGGTGTTTTTCTCCTCATTTACATCAAGGAGCAGAGGTGTGGCTATTTTATTTAAAAAAGACTTACCATTTAGACTTGTCAATTGTATTAAAGATCCTGGTGGACGTTACGTAATTGTGAAAGGGCGTTTATATGGAGAGGACATTGCTCTATTGAATATCTATTATCCCCCAGGTCATCCAAGTAATTTTCTAACAACTGCATTTTCTAAATTGTCTGATCTTAAAGTTAGAAATTCGTTTGTTGGAGGAGATTTTAATTGTCATTTAAACCCTATTACGGACAAATTCCCCTTAAACAAACACTCTCTTTCTCTTCAGGCAAAGGTTATTAATGCTCTTTGTGAAAATTTGGATTTTATAGATGTTTGGAGGGCTCAGCACCCTGTGGATAAGGAGTATTCTTATTTTTAAAAAGTTCATAACTGCTATACAAGGATAGATTATTTATTTACCCCCAAAATGTTATTACAATCAATTGTCAATAGCTCCATAGGTAATATTATTGTATCAGACCATGCTGCTGTATTTGTCCAATGTGGCCTTAAGAATCCTCTTACTCAGACAAGACACTGGAGATTCAACCCCTTAATTTTGAAAGATCACAAGTTCATATCTTATTTTACAGAAGAATTTAAATCATTTAAAGGTATTAACTCACCTTCAACATATGACCCATCATTGGGAAACATCCAAAGCCTTTTCAAGAGGTCTTATCATATCTTACACGTCCAGCAAAAGACGCAGGCAGGATGAGCAAAGGCAGATTCTAGAATCTAAACTTAAACTTGTTGAGAAAGACTATGTTAAAAATCCGTCCTCGAAGAAGCTTAAAGAAATTTCAGCACTCCGCTCCTCATTAGACTCTCTCTTTTTGAAACAAGCTGAGTGCAAAATTAGATTTGCTAAACAAAAAATGTATGAAGATGGTGTTAAAGCAGGTAAATACTTGGCCTATCTAACAAAGAAAAAAGCTGATTCCCGGACTATTTCTTCAATTATAGACTGTCACGGTAACCAATCATTTGATAATACAACTATTAATAACACATTTCAGAACTTTTATGAAAAAATTTATAAATCAGAGTTACAAGCTGATGCTCCAGAGTCAATGGACAATTTATTTTCTTCACTAAATCTACCTAGCCTATCAGACAATCAGAAACTTACACTTAGTGCTGCTATATCTAAGGAAGAGATATTGCGTGCTGTTAAAGGCATGCAATCTGGAAAAGCAGCTGGCCCAGATGGTCTCAGTAGCGAGTTCTACAAAGAGTTCCAAAATATTTTTTGTGGATCCTTTGCTTAACATGTTTAATAATTCTTTTGACAGAGGAGTTTTACCCACGTCCTTGAGGGAAGCTAATATCTCCTTGATTTTAAAGAAGGATAAACCGGCAGATGATTGTGCCTCTTATAGGCCAATCTCATTATTAAACGTGGATCTAAAGCTCCTCTCAAAGATACTCGCTACGCGGCTAGAGAATTTACTTCCTTTGTTTATCAAGGATGACCAAACTGGCTTTATTAAAGGTCGCAACTCCTGCAACAATACAGTCCCGGCGGAATGGGCGGGCATTGGGGGGCCGTGCCCGCCCACAGAGTCAGCCGTGCCCCCCCTGGGCTTTTTATACAGTCTATGGCTGGGAGCTGTTTATTTTATTTGGGTTTTGTTTTTTACATCGGAGTGGCCAGCTCTCTATTATTTCTATCTTGGTTTATCGATCATACAAATCAACCAATCCAACCAACAAACAAAAGCAACATGCTGGCCAATCACAGGTGGTGGGGGCGGGTCACCGATGAGATGGTACGCTGTTAGCACTTGACGTTTATGGTCGCTAGTTACTAGCAGCGCCATTCACTTCTACTGGAAACCGAAGCACTGAAGTAAAGAGTAACACTGGCGTAAACATTCATCAGGGGGTGCCACAAGTCTTCGTTTCGCTCACAGCATTGTCCGTTATTTTAGCTACAAGGCAATGCCCGTTTCGAGCTTCCCGATTGTTAAAATTAGTTTTGTCTAATTAGTTAGACAGACAAGGGAGGTGTGAGAGAGATGGGGAGAAAGAGGGAGAGAAAAGAGAGGGGGAGGGAGGGAGGGAGAGAGGGGGAGCGAGACACTAGATAGAAATTAGTAGCATAACACACTAAGGCAGTAATGACAACATTACAACATTAATAACACTGATATGCATTTGTATTACAGTACCATTAGAATTTGTTAACAACCACATATAGATAAGGTGATCTTGTTTATAAAGGTTGTATCAGTTTATATTGGTTCTATCATGAACCAGAGTTTGTCTGTGTGTGTATCTGTATGTCTGTGTATTCGCGCATCCATATATATGTATGTGCGGAGGTTGTCACTTGGTGTGGTCGGGAATCCGTGGTGAAACCGTGTCGCCGCCCCTCAGCCCCCCGGAAGGAGACCGGCGGTAACCCAAGCACACGGGGCGTCCACCAGCCCCCCGGGCCCGGAGATACCCGCCGCCGCCCGACCCAGGGCCAGCCGCGAGTCCACCCTGCACAGGACCAGGGCCCCACGCGCAGAGCACGCCCCAAGGGGGCAGGAGACGACGGCACCACGAGCACAGACCAGCCCACCACACGCCGAGGCAGGTCCTGAGGCCCCAGGTCCCCACACCCGGGACCCACCCAGGCCCCCAGGGCAGCCCAGCCCACCACCAGGGACAGTAGAGCCTCCCCCAGACCGCCCCCCCAGGAGGCAGGCTGGAGCCCGCCACAGCTATCCCCGACGCCTACCCCGGAGCCAACCACACGACTTCCCACCCAGAGGGGAGCCGGCAGAGGCTCATGTAGGGATCCCAGCCGGGGGCCCCCAAGGAACAGGAGGCAGCAGGGTCCCGGATCCGCCCCGGGCAAGCCCCCTCACACAGGTATGGGTCAGAGGCCGTAAGACCTGTCACAGCGGAACCCACGCCCACCCGGCACAGGGACCCACCGTCCACCCAGGGCAGGGCGCCCAAAGTCAGCCCCCGCCGAGCGACCAGCTCGCCGCCCACCATCACCCTTCCCAGGAGTCATGGAGAGCCACGGCCAGGTCCCCCGGGGCTCCCCCCGACAGACCGACAGCCGACCCAACTACCTGCCGCAGCCGCCAGCTGCTTGCTGACAGCGGGGTAGTCGATATGCCCCACCCCACCCCCAGGCCCTAGTGTCTAATATGCCATAAAATATTGGGGGAGAGCGGAGATCCCTGGAGGGGAAGATGGGGGATAGGCCCACTACTTGGCGGGCCCGCCCCCCAACCCCATCAATGGTCTTCCTGTATCTCCCCCAATGCCCTAGTTGTGTGTGTGAGAGTGATATACCAGATCTGGTGGGGGAGCACGGAGGGCAGGCAAGGTTGGCCCCGCGGGCCGGCTGCTAGCTTCCTGACTAGCAGAGCCGTGTATCCCCGCCCACCCAGCCCCCCAGCCCAGCAGAGGCCAGCCCGCTCAGACCGGGGCGACGCCGCAGCTCTCCACAGGCACCACCGGTGCGGCAGGGCCAGGTCCGCCCCCGCTCCTCCGGGGGGGGAAGCCAACAGTGAGCGCCGCACCCCGGACGCCAGCAGGACCCGTAGCCAGGTCAGCACGGCATTCGCCACGACAGTCCAGGCCCCCGCCCCACCCACCGCTCGGAGACAGCCCAGGCCGGGCCAGGACCCCCCCCCCCAGTCCCCGGGACCCCCATGCCAGGAAGCCCACCCGCCTCTACCACCTTACCCGCCCAGGGGAAAAGAGACGCGTCGGTCCACCCCAGGGCAACTACCTCACTGGGGAGCGACTCTAGCGGGGCCCCCCCGCCACTGGCAGGGGCCAAGCCCACCCATAGGGGCCCAGCGAGCCCCAGCATACGGAGGCCTAGGGCCCCCCCCCCACCCACGACGCAGGACAGTCCAGCCCACAGCCGCAGCCCCCCCGGCCCCAACCCCCCCCCCCAGCACCCCCGCACAAGGGCGGCAGCCGCCCAGCCACCCCCCACCCCCCCCAGTCCCCACAGGCCAGTCCCCAAGCAGGTGTTTGATTGTGAATACCCCATTCTGAACATTCTTTGTCCTGTGTAGTGTATTCTGTGTAGAACTTTGTATTGTATGAGTTGTAAGTCTGGGGTTTTAATCATTTTGAACATGTTAGCTGATATTTGTCTCCAAAAAGTTCCGTCTGGGCTGATGCCTAGGTCAGTTTCCCATTTTTTAGTTGGTAAGGAGATTATTGTGTCATTTTCTGTCAGTAGAGCATACGTTTTTGATAATCTTCTGGGAGATGTGAGATTTAGAAATTGATTTATTATTGGAGGTAGTTCTAGTTCCCATTTACTAGTTCTAAACCTTGTTCTAATTACAGATTTAATTTGCAGGTACTCGAGAAACTTACTACTGTGGAGGTTATATTGCTCCATCAGGTTCTGGAACGGGATGAATGTATTATGTTCGAGTATTTATTCCAGGTGCCTTATACCTTTTTCGTGCCATGTTGAGAAGTTTAACATAACTTTATTTCGCAGGATGTCAGGATTGTTCCAGATTGGGGTAAGTTTACAGGGTATATGTGAGGACCTAGTGATTTTAATAAATTCCCACCAGGCTGAGAGGGAGGTACTTATAGTTATGCTTTTAAAACATTGGTGCTGTTTAATGGTTGTACTGATGAAAGGTAGATCACAGATTCGGATATCTTTGCAGAATGTTTTTTCTATGTGTAACCATTGATTGTCCAGTGGGTCAGGTTTTATCCATTTTTGGACATACTGTAGTTTATTAGCCAGGAAGTAATTATGAAAGTTTGGAAGTTCTAATCCTCCACAAACCATCTTCATAGAGAAGGTTTTTCCCCACCAAACCTTCATAGAGAAGGTTTGGTGGGGATCATAGAGAAGAGGTAATTCATTTTTGGTAAGATCATCATTTTTATAGTGGCGACTCTACCCATAAGTGATATGGGTAGAGAGGTCCATCGTTGGAGGTCATTTTCAATTGTTTTAAGTAGCGGTGTATAATTTAGTTGAGTTAGATCTGAGATCCTAGAGGATAAACTAATTCCCAGGTATTTAATGTTGCCTGATTTCAAGGGAGTCGGTAAAGATGTTTTGAAGTCGGAGTTGATCGGTAGAATAGTTGATTTTGTCCAATTTATTGAGTAATCTGAGACTGCTGAGAATTTATTGATGAGTGAGATAGTACCAGAGAGAGTGTTTTGTGAGTTTTGAAGGAAGAGTAATACATCATCCGCATATAGGCTTATCTTGTGGTGCAGATTTTCTGTTTGAATACCTTTGATATTTCCATTTTCTCGAATTGCAGCTGCAAGCGGTTCTATAAATATGGCAAACAGTGAGGGGGAGAGTGGACAACCTTGTCTGGTGCCTCTCTGGAGCTTGAAGCTTGGAGATGTTTGAGCGTTTGTCCTGACCGAGGCACTGGGTGAACTATAAAGAATTTTGATCCAGGAGACAAAGTTTTGTTTGAATCCGAATTTATCCATTGTCGCAAGAAGGAATTTCCAGTTTACTCTATCAAATGCTTTTTCTGCGTCCAGTGACATAATTGCTGATTTAAGTTTATTGATTGTGCAATAGTCTACTATATTGATTAACCTGCGCGTATTATTTGTTGAGTGTCTGCCCTTGATAAATCCTGTCTGGTCTGGGTGAATTATGAAGGGGGTGATTTTTTCCAGTCCCTCGCTAAGGCTTTGCAGATGATTTTAAGATCTGCATTTATGAGTGAGATTGGTCGGTAGCTGGATGGGAGTGAGGGGTCTTTATCTGGTTTGAGGTGGAGGCAGATATGTGCTGTGTTTATGTGTGGGGGGAGAGTGCCACTTTCCTTAATTTCCATTACCATTTTATGAAATATGGGTGCCAGTATGGGCCAAAATGTTTTGTAGAATTCCGCTGGGAATCCGTCTGGTCCTGGGGCTTTCCTGTTTGGCATGTGGTGGAGGGCATCATAGAGTTCTACCCTTGAAATGGGAGATTCTATGGTGCTGATCTGTTCATTGTTAAGTGTTGGCAGATTTATAGAGTTTAGAAATGTGTTTATCTCTGTACTAGATGAGGTATTATTGGAAGAATATAAGTTTTTGTAGAAATCTCTAAAGACGTTATTTATTTCCTCCGGTGTGTGGGTTAAGTTCCCGTCAGGACCTTTTATGGAATGGATAGTTGTTTTTTCCTTATTTATTTTAAGTTGGTTAATCCCTACTGGATTTGTTACTATGTTCGAAGTTTTCTAAGCGTAGCCTTTCCAGTTGGAACTGTGTTTTCCTTTCAATTATTTTATTTAATTCAAGTTTTAATTGTCGTATATTGTTCAAAAGGTGTTCATCTTGTGAGGTGGTGTAAGCAGTCTCCAGTGTTTTAATTTTCTGTTCTTATTCTATTTCTAGTGAATTGTCTTTCTTCTTTTTAAATGAGGAGAAGGAGATTATTCTACCCCTTATTACTGCTTTAGCCGTTTCCCACAGGATACATTGCGAAGTTCCTGGTAGGTTATTGAACTCCAGAAAGGTTGCCCACTCGTCCTCGATGTATTTGATGAAGTTTGGGTCATTTAGCAAAGATGTATTAAGTCTCCAGTTTCTGTTTGGTGGGGTAACTGCCTTTATAGTTATGTTTAGTGAGACCGGTGCATGGTCACTGATAGTGATAGGGTGGATATCGGTGTCTGCAATATTTGCTAAAGTTGAGCTGCTGGTCAGGAAGAAGTCAAGTCGTGAGTATGAGTTGTGTACCGGTGAGAAGAAGGTGTATTTTTTCGTAGCTGGGTTCCGGGAGCGCCAAGCATCACAGAGACCACAATCCTCCATATATTTTTTAAGAATCACTGTCGACTGCCAGTTTCGTGTTGTTTCTGTCATACTGAGCCTGTCTAATTCTGGGTTGAGTGTCATGTTGAAGTCCCCTCCCAATATGACTGTTGTGTCCAGGTGAGTGGATAGTGAGGAGAAGAAGGAGTGAAAAAAGGAAGGGTCATCAACATTTGGTCCATATATGTTGGCAATGCAGAAGTCTGTACTATTGATTAGTAGGGTAATTATTATAAACCTACCTTCTGGATCTGTAATAGTGTTTTTATGTGTGAAATGTAACTTCTTATTGATCAGAATAGCTACTCCTCTCTGTCTAGAGTTATAGTTTGCTAGGTACATGTGAGGGAATTGTAGTGAAGTTAACTGGCAGTCTGACTTAGGCAGGTGAGTCTCTTGTAGTAAGACAATGTCTGCTTCCAACTTATTAAGGTGATTAAGAACTTTAAGTCTTTTATTTTTAGAGCCGATTCCTCGTACATTCCAAGTGACAAGCTTCAATGTGGTCATCCTGGCTTAACCTAATTGTGTAATGTAGTTGTGTGTATTGTCTGTTTGTGTGTGTGTGTGTGTGTGTGTGTGTGTGTGTGTGTGTGTGTGTGTGTGTGTGTGTGTGTGTGTGTGTGTGTGTGTGTGTGTGTGTATATCTGTGTAATCAGTATTATAATCCTGTATATGGGTGTAGGTGTACCCCAAGATAAGATAAGATAAGATAGCTTTATTTATCCCACAGTGGGGAGAGAACAGGGTTTCAGCAGCTCCGTATACAGATTAACAATTACACAATATTATAAAAACTGTACATAGAAAGAAATAAGATAAGAGTGAATGTAAATAAGGTGCGTATTAGGTTCAGGTAAAAATAAGACAAATCTAGGCAAACAAGACAAACAGGACAACAACCGTAAACAATAACTAAACAGACCAGCCAAAGACAAGGAACAAAACTGTAAACAATAACTTAACAGACCAGTAAAAAAACAAAAACTGTAAACAATAACTTAACAGACCAGTTAAAAACAAGAAACTGAACTGTAAACAATAAACATAACAGACCAGTTAAAAACAAAAAAACAAAACTGTAACAATAACTTAACAGACCAGTTAAAAACAAAAAAACTAAACTGTAAACAATAACTTGACAGACCAGTTAAAAACAAAACAACAAAACTGTAAACAATAACTTAACAGACCAGCTAAAACGAGGAACAAAAACTGTAAACAATAACAGACTAATACAGCAGTGACACAAACATAGTTATTTGGTTTGCACACTGTTGTACAGACGGACAGCAGTAGGAATGAACGACCTGCGGAGCCGCTCCGTCCTGCACCTAGATTTGTACATTTGATAAAATGCTGGTGTTATATATATTCCCAAATATACAATATACAATATACAATCTCACAGGAGACCTCTTAAAAGGAAATGGAACTGGGACATCAGGTTTTTGGTTCAGGCTACCCAGAGGCATTGCTTCAGACTTATTAAAGTTAATTCTGTATCCTGAAAAGACACTAAACTTGTTGATTACTTCAATAAGGGCCGGAGTGGATATCTCAGGTTTGGTCAGAAAAATCAAAACGTCATCAGCATAAAGTGTAATCTTGTACTTGTTATCTGCTAAGGCTAAGCCATGTATGTCAGGGTTTGCCTAAACCAAATTTATACAGGGTGTGGAACAAATAAGGCCATTCGACGCGATCGAACGCCTTCTCCGCATCGAGTGAGATAACCAAACCTTCAAGTGATCGCTGATGGAAAAACTGTATAATATTCATTAACCTACGCATATTGTTGCAGACCCGGCTGCAGAAAAACATTTAAGGGGGGGCATTAAATTTTTTCAGGGGGGCAAACCTTTCCAACCTATTTTTTATAGGTTTTATAGGTTTTTTATAGCCTATTTTATTTATTTATTTGCTTCAGGGTGAACAATATGGCTCTGTGACCACTCCTACACTGTGGAGAAATAATTTTGCTCTTACTAAAAAGGGGCAGTTCATCACAAAATCTACAAAAAAAAAAAACATACAGCAGCTTCACTAGTGGAAAAAGAAGCACGGATGTCAACCTGAACACTGAAGTAAACATTCATACTGGAAGAAGTAGCTACAGCAGCTGGGGAGCACAAGGAGCAGCACAAAGCAGTGTTACCCTTCTGCCTACAAGTAACCTACACTCAAAAAACTGATCCAAGCCCTTCTTTGATGTGACACATTAAATTGTTGTTTGATTTGCTGAAACAAATCTATTAAATACTAAATATATGCACATTTAATTGTGGTAACGTAATAATTTCACCTTGACATTCATGAACTCAAAACAAACGTGTTTAATTTGAATGTGCGAGGTAACGCTCTCAGCCTCTAGTCCTCCCGGTCTTTCTTTGACGACTTCTGCCAACACTGCTGGGATTACATTTCTACGGATTCACAGAGCCACGGAAAGCCGCAGTAATTCCACTCCTTGGTGAGTATTCTATTTTCTTATATTTTAAAAAACTTGCTGTGAAAAGGACGTGAAGTAAGACGAATTTTACTGTCAGTTAAGTTGGACATTGGCTAGCGGGCTAGCTAGCTAAGATACATGAGGGAAAATGAAGTTTGACTAAGTGTATGTGGTTACTCTGACTAGTGTTATAACCACACACGTTTACTTGAAAAGTGTACATGAACATGAATTATGAGCTCGACAACTATGAGTCTGTTTCAGCAGACCCCCGCTCCCCTCTCCTCCCCTCTCCCACTCACGGTAGGTCATTCGCACACACACACACACGCACACACACACACACGCACACACACGCACACACACACTCACTCGTGGATTCAGTCGCGTTGACTCTTTACTTAGATGTTAGAGGCCGTTTGTGGCTTATAAAAGACCAATTACTCTTGCAAACTTGTCGAAAAATATACACCAGACCTGGGCGTTGTACGGCCCACGGTACGGTATGTCATAAACGTAGATCAACAAGTATTTATGCTGCGCATGCAATACAACTGTGTTTCTTTTATTTTGAAAAGCCTGGCATATGGACACACGCGTCTGCGTCTGTCAGCGACAGGTGACGCCAGCTACCCCTGCCCCCTAAAAATGTCGGCTCACATCAATAAAAGGAAAAGTTAATTCTGAATACCGCGCTTTCAACAAGACATGGACTGCTAAATATTACCCCACTATGTGACCAAATACGTGGAGAAATACAAGACTTTATCAGATGAAGAGCGCGCAAAGGAGTCAGAGGCAATGTTACCAATGATGTCCGTGGTATGTTCCTTCTACGAGTGTCTACGTTTAATTTCAGGAGTTATCATTATCTGCTCCTGTTTATTATCTTATCATCTAACCAGCGAAACACAAATGTCTGTTACGTGAACATGAGGTTATATGAGCAGCAGAGTACAGGTTATAATTAAGCATTACAGCTAACGTGAGCATTGCCCTGTAAACTGTCATCTCATGTCAACACCAAACTAGTCTTGTCTTCAGTTAGCCAAAGAAATGTTATACTTTAACAATCTGGTAGACCTACGAGCAGTGATAACACCAGTGACACGTTTAATGAACCGTTAGTGCTGCATGGGATGCTGGATTAAGTATCCTAACAGAGGTCTGACAGTTTAGAACACGTGATTCTGCATATTAATTAGCCATGTGCTTCTGTTTGTTTGAGAAATGATGGAAGATTCAGTCTGATTGATGGACAGATGAAGAATGATATATTTTATACATATTTCCATCAGAGGAGATCAATTTCATTATATTCATTTCTGATGAAATTAGAATAATTTTTATAAACATCATATGCAGGCTTTGTCTTTTAATTGAGCAAACAGCAGCTGTTGTAGAGCAAATAAGGAGTATTTGGTATGCTTTCATGACATGATGAAATCTGCAGCATCATTGTAGCTGTACATTTTTTCCTTGTCCTTTTCAAATGTGCCCCTCCACTCAAAAATTAGAGTTTCTATTCCTAAAATGTCTGCCCTTGAATACAGTCACTTGTAGCTGTACATAGCTTGTCACTATAGAGGTGTTTTGACTTTCCTCTACTAAAGGAAGGGATATAATTTCACTAAAATCTGAGATTCCAAGGTACACAGAGCAAGCTGGATTCTGAATGTAACACATGAAAGCCAATGGCTGCTTAACACACAATGTCAGCTAATGAAACTACAGTATGAACCTCTCGGGCATAACACATGAAAACAGTGGACTACTTGTCAGTACAGAATAGGAGTTTCCAGAATTTGTTGTGATTTTATGTGGGAAAATAATGTTAAACTTGGCAAGTGCTCTCATGAAATGCTGTCTACTTAGTGACATTATGAGTATCCCATCACTTGCACTAAATATATTTGTCTCACCTTTTGCAGGTTCATCAACGGTACCAAGCTACTGGAAGCAACCTCTCAGTGATTGTAAGTAGTACACTGCCTACTTAATGCTGGCACATGATCTGTATCATTGTCACATGTTCAATTTAAATTGTGCTAATTGTCTTTGCTCTCCTTTTCAGGATAATGAATGTGGAAGTGCAAAGAATGCAGTCTAGAACTAGCTAGCAGGTATTTGTTGCTGCAGCATTTCAGGCAGACACATGGGCATTTTAGGGGCAGTTGTCGCTTTCCATGTCCATACACAGATTGCCCTTGTACGTTTAATACATGGAATAAGCTATTAAATCACACATACAAAAGTCATGCTAAACAGACAACTCCAAAGCCATTAGAAACATATACATTCCAGTGTCATGTGTGTTCTTGCAGAGAACTAGCAACAGAGAGAGATTTTTTTCAACACCTAAATGGACATCTCAGGCATAATGAAACGGTTCCATGTGTGTTTTTAGGCTGTACATTTAAAACCAACATTTACAGTACATTTAACACACACAAAAACAGGAAACACAACCAACATTCATTAAAAGACTTTCAAGCAAATGTAATCTGTACAAGGACTTATTTACATCAGTTAGATAATTCTGCAGATGGACTAACAGAATCCATAGACACAGATCATGAATACGAAACACTAAGTTGTTATGATGCTGCAGAGTTACATCCAACACATTTTATTGAAGAGAAAATTGCATGCATTTTACTGAAGTTGGAAAATATTGTTCACATTCCAAAGGCTGTTATTGATGAGGTCCTCTCTGAACTTCACTTTATATTAAGTACTGAATCTTTGCCTTTGACAAAAACTACAGTTTCTGGTGTGTTTCAGAGCCATAATCTACAAGTTGAAGATTCAGTCGTTGATGAGCTTTCCAATGTTATATGTAAAACTAACCCGTTAAGTATAGCTATTGCAAAGGATGGCCCTCTTGCTACTGCTTATAAACGTAAAGCATACTATACCTCTCATTTTAGGGTTGTGGAGCCAGTTGAATATATACTAGATGCCCAAAGGAAAAGGACATTTCAGTACATACCTCTATTACAATCTTTGCAGCAGTTGCTCTCTGATAAAGGTGTCCTTGATCATCTTGAAACTCCAAGAAGACAAAACCAGCCATTGTCTTGCTTACAAGAGTACCGCACAATAAGAGACGGTGAGTATTATAAACAAAATAGTTTTCTGTCTAGTGAAGGTTTTAGAATAGCAGTTCATCTTTACATTGATGATTTTGAGATTTGTAACCCTCTGGGGACATCTCGTAAAAAACACAAACTCTGTGGTGTCTACTGGGTTTTGGGAAATTTGCCACCAGGTTCCCATTCAAAACTAAGCTCAATCTATTTAGCTGTTCTTTGCAAATCTGAAGATGTCAAGGCCTATGGCTATCAAAAAGTGTTAGAGCCACTCCTTCAAGACTTGAGTATACTAGAACAGCACGGAGTCTTTATTTCACAGATTGGTCAGTTTGTTAAAGGTTCAGTGCAGTGTGTAATTGCTGACAATCTTGGTGCGCATGCGCTAGGTGGATTTGTTGAGAGCTTTTCTGGTGGGTCAATCTGCAGATTTTGTACAGGAGATAAATCAGAATTTCAGTCCAAGGATGTGAAGTCTGGTGCTTTTCAACTTAGAACCAGAGATATCCATGATGCTCATGTTCTGTCTGCTCAGGAAAGTGCAACTATTCACTGTGGTGTCAAAAAACAGTGTGCTTTAACAGAGCAGCTTTCTCATTTTCATGTAAGCACTGGCTATCCTCCTGATATTTTGCATGACCTCTTTGAGGGTGTTGTTCCAGCCGAACTTGCACGATGTATTAGTTTATTGATCTCAAAAAAATACTTCACTCTTGATTTCCTTAACACATTGATTCAGACATTTCCATACAAATGGGGAGACAAAACCAATCGGCCACATGCCATACCGCGCTCTTTCACATCTAGAAACACTATAGGGGGAAATGCACATGAAAATTGGACATTGTTAAGATTTCTTCCCTTTGTGATTGGGCATATTGTACCAGAAGATGAACCAGCTTGGCTGGTGATTCTGGATCTTAAGGATATTGTCGAGTTGGTTGTGGCCCCTGTACACACAGATGAGACGATTGCATATCTTGAGGCTAAGATCTATGATCACAGACAGCGCTATCTTGAACTCTTTCCACATATCAAGCTCCTACCTAAACATCACTATTTAGAGCATTATCCACAAATGATACGTTGCTTCGGACCTCTGGTAGCACTGTGGACAATGAGGTTTGAGGCTAAACATAGCTTCTTCAAGCAGGTTGCTCGGCATACAAACTGCTTTAAAAATATACCTCGCTCACTAGCTACTAAACATCAGTTTATGCTGGCCTATCACACACATGCCTCCAAGTCATCCTTGGAGGTCATGGATGTCTCCATCATGCCTGTGGATGTCCTTAGTGAGGGAGTAAGATCTAAACTGCATCAGAGATACCCAGAGGTCACTGAGGTCCATATGGCAAAACATTTGTCTTACAGTGGTATATGTTACAGTAAGGGGATGCTTATTGTACATGGATCTGTAGATGGACTTCCGAAATTTAATGAGATAATTCAACTGTGCATTGTAAAGGAGAATCTGTGTTTTCTAGTGAGAGGTGCTTGTGCTTGGTACAGGGAGCATTATGGTGCCTTTGAACTGTCTGCCTCACCCACGACAGAGGTTGCCCTAATTGAGCTTGGAGACTTGCAGGACCCATATCCCCTTGTGGAATACATCGTAGGGAGTTTGCGCATGGTGATGTTGAAAAGATTTTTCATCGTTAAAGGTTAGTGACATTGTTGAATATAAATAGTGGATCCCAACTGATATGTCAGTTTGTTTATATTAGCCTGATCACAGACATATTGGTATCAGTGTTAGTATCAGTGTTGTATCAGAATAATGCAGAAAAAAAGCTCCATTTCAGACAGTAAAGTTTATTTTTAGATTGTACAATATAAGTCATGTGTTAAGTGTTTGATAACAGTATATGAAGGATCATTGCAAAAACTGTGTGGCTTTGGCCTCAAAAACTAAGTATCAGTCAGGCTCCACTAAATAGTCTGGGTGTTGGATGTCTGGCTCTTGTAAAATCTGAAAACTATTTATTTAGCTTTTCATATATAATGCTTATGTATTATTTTCTTGTTCTACTTCTCTGTTGTTTTAGATCAGGATTAAAGGTGTTACGTAATGGCAAATCCAGCTGTTCTACGGGTCATCTTTGGTGATGGATCTGACTCAAGAAAATTGCACCTGGTTTCTGGTATTCCAGAAACAGTGGACGAACTACATCAACTTGTAAAGACATGCTTTCAATTGCATGAGGACTTCCGTTTACAGTACATGGATTCTGACTTTAATGAGTTCATGAATCTAACTTCAGTGTCTGAAATCCAAAATAAGAGCACACTCAAAGTAATATCCACGTCTCTCACACCACCTGTGGAACCCTACATTACTTTGTACCCAGTAGAACAGTCTGATGAGGCCACAAGCCCAAATGCTGAAACCTTTTCTTCTTCATCACTGGCCTCATCAAGCAGCAATGATACACTGTACACATCGACCCCGCATTCATCCCCAGAATTTTGGCCCTCAGGATTGTCCTCCTGGCCCCTAGTCTTTGTGGTCCCTAAATTCACCTGCGAGGCTGAATTTGAGCTACAGCAAAAGAATAATGAGTTCGAGACAAATGGAACATACTTCAACCCTGGCCCCAAGCTAAAAGGGGTCATCCTTGATGGCCTAGCTCAAGAAATGATGAAATACACCAAATACCCAAAAGACTATCAATGTGAAGAGGTAGCAGCAGCTTTGACAAGGACCCATCCTTGTTTGGGGCAGCTAGGGTCCAAGACAGGATTTTGGGGATGGAAACAGTCACTAAAATATAAAATGCAAAATTTTAGAACAAAGCTTGGGAGACTCGGTCATCCCGAAATCCGTGTAAACTCCTTGAAACACAAACGAGAAGGCCAAGGCAAAGCTGCAGCTAATATCAAGAAGCCTAGAAAAGCTGAAGTCAACTACATTCCTCTGCACCCAAAAGGTGAAACTGCGGAGAGCTTGGAGAACGAGAGAATTGCTTTACTGTCAGAATTGAAAAAGCGTGACAACGAAGTTGTGATTAAAGCAAAAATGGAGAAAACCTTCTCCCACAGACGACTTGAGGTTGTGGAACAGAGGCCTATGATAGGAGACTTCAAAAATAGATGGCCTGCCCTGTTTGAGCAGAGTGAAGTAAGTAAATGTTTGTGTTTTATTTTTGTCCATGGTGATTAATGGCTGCAATTTGTATTTTGCAATAACCCTGCTTCCCTTTATGGCAATACAAGTAACATGTTTGTACATCGTTGAACATTTTTCAGGTGAATGCAGAGTTCTTGCGGATCACCACCAAGCCACTGCAATCAAAGTTCCTGTCACAGATGGATCACTTCTCAGACAAACTGATTCAGATCTTCCAGAGCAAAGGAGGAGTTAAAGGGCAAAAGATCAAGTGCATCCTGGCAATGACACACTTGGTGAGTAATGCATCAAACAAGTTTTTTTCTTGTCTGTAGCTTCTCATGTAAAGTATTTCACAGCTGGAAATATGGTGTTTTCATAACACTACGAAATAGGTGCTACATGACCAGAGAAAAGGGGCTGTGGCATTTGCTTGGAATCTGTGGATTCTCCGCTATTTACATAATCACGCTGATGCTCCAGTGCTGCTGTTCAGTGTGTGCGCTTTAACGTTTTTTTTCCGCAACTGCTGGTTTGATCCATCTGTGTTTTAACTGTTTCGTTAACATAAGAATGGTTTATATGTGCTTTTAGCTGAGTTTCTGACTTTTCTGTGGGTATGCTGCATTTCTGTGTTTGTTAAAGTTATATATGATTTTATAGCGTATTTGTCGCTGCGTCTGACACTGCCCCCGGTACTGGGGACATCAGTAAAGAAGAGATTAACGCGATTAAAAAACATAACGTGTTAATGATGACTGTAATTAATTTCTAACTTTCTTAGAAAGGACGTGTCGCGATTCTGCCTTCTCACACCACGAGACGGGTTCGTGGCTCTGAGTGTCGCGATTTTGATTTCGATACGCATATTGTTACAGCCCTACAGTGCACCATACCAAAAAACACCTCTTGCAAGTTGAGTAGTGCTTGGTTTACACAAAAATGGAAATGCAACAGTCCTAGAACCAAAACAAAATGTTGGGCACTTTGTCCTTGTGCACGTACTACTCACCTAGTAATAATAACAACAATCTGGTTAAAATTTAAGTATTCTTTTAATCTGAGCAAGAGGGAGGCCTGAAGGAAGGAGGTCAATGTTTGAACACCTTGCATGCTCTTACTAATTTCTCAAACCTACCTAGTGCAGCTATAATTTTCACAATTAAATGTCTGCTTTCTTTTACAATTTGATTATATAATTATTTTTTTGTCATATAATGACAATGCCCAAAAAACCACTGATCTTCAGACTGCTCTAATCCCTGCACCACCATCACAACCAATGTCTGTATTTGTCACCCATGTTTTAGCACGATGACATCAACATGAGGAGGGAGTGCATCCTGAGAAGCCTTGTTGTCTATGTCAATAAAGACCCAGATGTGTTTTTCAAGGAATATTTGGTAAGTTTATTACAATTCTTTCTCATGAAGTATAATTGTAGACATGCAACATACAAATACTGTAATTCATCTTTTTTTCTATTTTTCCTGCATTTCCTGACTTTTTGCACCTCCATTTTACTTGTCAGAACATTGCTGCAACCTAGTGACACATAGTAGTCACTGTATACACTGTATATTATCATACAACGATACATACAGAGTACATGCAGACACACCTACCTTTATAAGTGGGGTGGAGTTTTGCTCAATATTTTGATGGAGCTGAAGCTGACCGGACTCAGTCCACTGTCATCCATGTTGTGTGCCTCAGATTCTGGAGGTGAAAACCTCCATCTCAAATGGTGAAGGCTACAGCCAAATTAGCACCTGTTTTTGACCAAGACAACTGTTGCTCTAAACTGCTGTATGTAGTACATTTATATTTATTTATATTTTGTATATGATTTTCTGTTTGTTGTTTAGCATTTTACTTATATTTGTTTTCTGTGTTGTTGTTCAGTTCTCTGCAGCTGAGGATGCAGAGAGGGACATCGCCACCACAGTCATGGGGATTTACACGATCCGAAGAGATGGACATGAGGAGCCAGAGGACGTGGGAGTTGTGATTGAGGGCATTAAAGTCCTCAACAATGTTGGCAGTGTCATCATGGGGTTCATCATGCTGTTTGGGCTCATTTATGCCCTTGATCTAGCCTTTCCCGAAAACCTGAAGTACACCTTCGAGTTTTTCCAGAAGATCATTATGAACTTGGATGGACACAAGCTGAATACAAAGATACAGCAGCTGAAAATCAAGCTGTTTTCATAAGTAACACTGTCCACACAGTCAGTGACAGTCAGCATGGATGTTTTTCTTGTTTTAAAAATATGTTCTTCTTGAAGTGTGTTCCTATGGATAGGCTGTGACTGGACTCAAAGGACTGGACTTTTTTCAGGTTCTGTTTTGTACTTCTACCATGTGTATTGTACATGTACTGTATATGTCTATTTCATATCTGTTTATGGGCATTACATATTACAGTTTATAGTAAAACCAAAGTTTTCCTGTTTAATGTGAGCTGGTTATACCAGGCCTTAGCTTTAGCAAATATTGTACTTATTAGTATTATTGTTGTACTAGCACTAGTACTAGTTACTTTGAAGCAGTTTTGAAGCAGTCTTTTCTACACAGTGTTCATCATAGATGATAAAAAACTTAAGAGAAGATTAAAAACTTGAGTCTCTTATCAGTCGAGGTCAAAGTGCAGTTTAATTTGAGATTGGTGGAAGAATGTCAATGTTTTGTACTGTTGTGTGTTAAATGTGGTATATGTAAATTTCATGCCATTTTTTAGGCACTACATAGTGCAGTTAATAGTAAAAAAATATTCATAGTTGATCTGAACTGGTCAAAACTTGCTTTAGCTCTTCTGCCTGAAACATATTTAGGTTTTCTGTGTTTTGACACAAGTCAGTGACTGTCATCAATATGTTGATGAGTTCCATGTTGATGTTTTAAATAAAAACACATTAACCAGATTTTGTGTTATGTGTATCTGAAATTGGGGTCAAATGGGGGTCAAGTAATGAAAGAATTTTATTTTAGACCAACTATATTATTTTGAGTTGTACAAATGTAAATCAGTTAAGGCCAGTTAATGTACTTATTTTAGTTTGGCTGTATTTGATAAAGATGAGTTCGACCAACTCAATTAAATCATAATACAAGGAGGTACTTAGTTTGAGTTGGGGCTACATAAATTTAATGGATGGAAATCCTGCCCAAAATGTATTTGTGTTCATCCAATGAGTTATTTTTTTGAGTGTAAAGTTTGTGAGTGAGTGAGTATACTTCTGGCCACTCAGTGTAAAATTGTGTAATTATTTCATTGTTTGGATCTGTTTTCTGTTTTTCTGTTTATGTGTGCATTAGAGTGAGTTAAGCTCATTTTCAGATTTTCCCTTTTTTCTCCTGCCACATGATATAAACCTCAAACATGAACATACTATCTATTTAAACTTACTTCCTGCCACTCAGTGTAAACTTTTGTAATTATTTTTATTTTTTTGGATCTTTTTTCTGTTTTTCTATGTGTATGTGTGCATTAGATTGAGTTTAGCTTATTATTCTCTCCTGCCACATGATATTAACCTCAAAAATGAACGTAACATCAGCCGAGTGAAAGAGGAGGGGTGAGGGAGGGGATTTAAACTTACTTCTGGCCACTCAGTGTAAAATTTTGAAATTATTTCATTGTTTGGATCTGTTTTCTGTTTTTCTGTTTATGTGTGCATTAGAGTGAGTTAAGCTCATTTTCAGATTTTCCCTTTTTTCTCCTGCCACATGATATAAACCTTAAAAATGAACATTACATCTATAAAATGTTACTTCTAAACACTCAGTGTAACATTTTGTAATTATTTCATTGTTTAGATCTGTTTTCTGTTTTTCTATGTTTATGTGTTCATTAGAGTGAGTTAAGCTTATTTTCAGATTTTTACTTTTTTTCTCCTGCCACATGATATAAACCTCAAAAATGAACATGATTTCTATTTAAACTTACTTCTGGCCACTCAGTGTAAAATGTTGTAATTATTTCATTGTTTGGATCTGTTTTCTGTTTTTCTATGTTTATGTGTGCATTAGATTGAGTTAAGCTTATTTTCGAATTTTCACTTTTTTTCTCCTGCCTCATGACATAAACCTAAAAAATGAACAATATCTATTAAAACTTACTTCTGGCCACTCAAATTATCTGGAACTGTTTTCTGTTTTTCTATGTTTCTGTGTGCATTACAGTGAGTTAAGCTTATTTTCATTTTTTTTCTCCTGCCACACGATATAAACCTCAAAAATGAACATAACATCTATACAATGTTACTTCTGGACACTCAATGTAAAAATTTGTAATGATTTCATTGTTTGGATCCGTTTCTGTTTTTCTATGTTCATGTGTGCATTGAAGTGAGTTAAAGGGATATTTCACCGTTGAGAAGATGGATATCTATTAAAACTAGGTCATCTATGTAGTATAATTGTGAAATAATATTAGAAGCAAGTGCCTTCTTGGCTGATTTATCGCTCATGTACACGAAAGACAACAACTCCCAGAATGCACGGCGCACGCTTCCTCGTTGACTTCGCTGGCAGGAGTTCCGCCATCTACTTGGCTCCGAGAGAAACAGACGCGTCCATGAGCAGACATTGTGACACACAGCACAAATCCCGAGGGGAAAAGCCTTTGTTGGCAGATACATAACGGACCTGCAGGTTACACAGGATTGTTCTCTATTGTGCTAAATTATACCGGGACGTGCAGTAAAAACAAGGAAAGGACAAGCAGTAAGTTCCCATTATTTGCCGGTCATGGATTCAGAGCGGTGCTGAAACTGCGGTCAAGCCTTTTTTTTGGGGGGGGGGGGGGGGGGGGTGATACATATGTACATGACTCCATAGTGTGACCCAGTAAGTATCAGGCATTCTAATGTATTGTTTCAGAATAAAAGCCCGTCAAAGTGTTGATTATGACACAAATTACACATGATTTTGGATTCAATTTAAAAGGAAACGCCCTGTTATCAAACAATAATTCCACTTCAGGGTTATAGCACATGACCCCGTATTGTGACGCAGTAAGTACAAAGACCTTCTGATGTATAGTTTCAGAATAATAGCCTGTCAAACTGTCGAATATGACACAAATTAATTATGATTTTGGAGTCAATTTAAAAGGAAACGCCCCGTTATCACAGACTAATTCCACTTCAGGCTGTTAGTACATGACCTGGTTGTGTGACCCATTAATTTTTAAAGACATTCTGATGTACAGTTTCAGAATAAAAGCCCATCAAATATGACACAAATTACATATGATTTTGGATCCAATTTAAGAGGAAACACCCAGTTATCACAGACTAATTCCACTTCAGGGTTATAGTATAGAACCCTATAGTGTGTCACAGTTAGTATCAAGACATTCTGATACATGTTTATTTTTTAAACCCTCTCTCTTGAAACTGTTGAATATGACACAAATTACACATGATTTAGGATTCAATTTAAAAGTAAACGCCTTGTTATCAAACAAAAATTCCATTCCAGGGTGATAGCACATGACCCTGTAGTGTGACCCAGTAAGTATCAAGACATTCTGGTGTATAGTTTCAGAATAAAAGCCCATCAAACTGGCGAATATGACACAAATTACACATGATTTTGGATTCAATTTAAAAGGAAACGCCCTGTTATCACAGACTAATTCCACCTCAGGGTGGTAGTACATGACCCTGTTGTGTGACCCAGTAAGTATCAAGACATTCTGATGTATAGTTTTAGAATAAAAGCCCGTAAAACTGTTGAATATGACATAAATTACACATGATTTTGGAATCAATTTAAAAGATAACGCCCTGTTATCAAAGAATAATTCCACTTCAGGATTATAGTACATGACCCCGTACTGGAACGAGTACTGGAAAGTGCTCCAACCGGGGACTCCATAGTTCTGTTGGGAGACTTCAACGCCCACGTGGACATTGACAGTGTGACCTGGAGGGGCGTTATTGGGAGGAATGGCCTCCCCGATCTGAACCCGAGTGGTGTTTTGTTATTGGACTTCTGTGCTAGTCACAGTTTGTCCATAACAAACACCATGTTTGAGCATAAGGGTGTCCATCAGTGCACGTGGCACCAGGACACCCTAGGCCGGAGGTCAATGATCGACTTTGTGGTCGTGTCATCTGGCCTCCGACTGCATGTCTTGGACACTCGGGTAAAGAGAAAATTCTGGCAAACCGTCCGGCACCTCAGGAGGGGGAAGCAGTACTCCACCAACACTGTTTACAGTGGAGGTGGGGAGCTGTTGACCTCGACTGGGGACATTGTCGGGCGGTGGAAGGAATACTTTGAGGATATCCTCAATCCCACTGACACGCCTTCCCTAGAGGAACCAGAGGCTGGGGACTCGACTTATTCATTACCCAAGCCGAAGTCACTGAGGTAGTTAGGAAGCTGCCCAGTGGCAAGGCATCGGGAGTGGATGAGATCTGGTCTGAGACTGGCAGACCGGGGTGGTGGTCCCTCTTTTTAAAAAGGGGGACCAGAGGGTGTGTTCCAACTATCAAGGGATCACACTCCTCAATCTCCTGGGGAAAGTCTATTCCAGGGTACTGGAGAGGAGAGTTCGGCCGATAGTCGAACCTCGGATTCAAGAGGAACAATGCGGTTGCCGTCCCTGTACGACCGGAGCAGGAGCTTGGTTCGCATTGCCGGCAGTAAGTCAGACTTGTTCCCAGTGCATGTTGGACTCCAACAGGGCTGCCCTTTGTCACCGGTTCTGTTCATTATTTTTATGGACAGAATTTCTGGGGGCAGCCAGGGGCCAGAGGGGGTCCGGTTCGGGAGCAACTGGATTTCATCTCTGCTCTTTGCAGATGATGTGGTCTTGATGGCTCCTACGAACCAGGAACTCCAGAATGCACTGGGGCGGTTTGCAGCCAAGTGCGAAGCAGCTGGGATGATAATCAGCACCTCTAATGGCGCTTTTCCACTAGCTCTAGGCTACACGGCACTGAGCGACACGGCACGAAACTGCACGGTTTAGTTGTGTTTCCACTACAGAGAACGTACCTTCTCAACGTGGGCGTGGTTATCACAACACGGCTGCAACCCGGCTGCGCGAAACTGCTATGACGTCTTATACGCGAGACACACACGCATATAAACAATGACGGACGTGGACTCGTTCTGTTGCTCGGTCTGTGGCATTTGTTCACACACAGAAGAGAAGATCGCCAGAAAAAGCTACAGGCGGCAAGAAGAAATACTGTGGAGGCGTACAGAAAAGTTTGGGAAGTCATACAACATGAAACTGAAGATGAGATGTTACGAGACGACGAGTGAGGGTAAGCTAATATAGTTGCTATCGCTAACTAGCTCATATACAGTACTGTGCAGGAACGCTGTTGTTTTTTTCAGTATGTAATACTCATGCATGTCTTGAACCAGAAACATTAATTAAGGTTCCACTCCAGTATTAACAGAGTTGTGTTATTGTTCAAGTGTAAGGGTTGATCACACTAAATACTGGACACCTGTAGAGGATGTTTTTTTTAAACAACAAAAAAAACTGCATACATGTATTCTGATTGTTTCAGTAAAGTGAAATAGAAATAATGATCCTCTATTGTCATTATAGCAACAATCTAATGGTGGCCTCAGACTTCTACATAGTACTGTACAAGTGTACAGCGTAGTAATGACCGAAAGCAATCTCTATTTTTGGTATTCTGGTATTAACGTAAGCATGCTGCCTGTGTGTTTCAGATGGTTCTGTCCCTCCTGAAATGGAATGACTGTGAAGTCCAGCTGGTGAAATCCATGGTGGTGACCTGCTGTGCTCTGCATAACCTGTGTGAAAATCATGGTGAGACCTATGACACTGAATGAGATGCACACACAGCAGCTACAGTGGTTGAACCTGTGGTGGCAGTGGCACAGGGTGTAGAGGAGGGCAGAGATGTAAGTGAGGGCCTGATGTGTCACTTGTTGTGAATTTGTAAAATGCTTTATTATTGTACTGTTTTTCACTGAATTACAAATAAAAGTTTGTACTTTCTGCAGAGATGTCTCCTTTTGTCTGTATACGTTTTGTTTGTAAAGGCTGCCACAATTAACAGAAAGAAAAGAAATACGCATGACGTAATCACATAAGTCACATTGTTGTTTATTCAAACAAAAAAACACAGCAAACCAAAGTTAAAGTGCACAGCAAATCAAATAAACTGTACATAGGTGGTGGAGTCCTAGGACAGGAGGGAGGAAATAGGTCACATGCTCCTGCCACCTATTGCCTGGACAAGCTGCCCAATCACTCAAAGGAATGCGTGGTTGAACGCAGCGCTCTCGTGATGTGGCGGTTACGTTGTGTCCGGTTCCACTCCTGCTACTGAACATCTTCCACCTGAAGCTCTGCATTTCTCTTCCCTCCATAACACTATAGAGAAGAAGAAAGGGGTTATTAATCAAACCATTAAGGAAATACACAAATGCTGTAAATCATGTTTATTATTTCTTACCAGTTGCACAGAGCTGTGGTCTGTGGCGAAGTTGGTGCCCCCGATAACGAAGCAGCTGGTGGCTCTGCTGGGGTGGATGAACACTCCTCACATATGGAATGGGATTCTTGAACAAAAGAAGTGTACACATACGCTGTAATTACACGCATAACAATATATATACATTCAGCCACAGACTGAAACACCCTAAATGAAGGAGCTTTATCATTATTATTATCCTTTATTCCTCCCTGCAGCTGTTAGCGCTCAGTAGACAACATATAACCACGCTCCTCATCCCATGTGCAATATACTGTCTTTTTGCAAAAGTGTAATATAGACATACAATATCCGATGCTCATTCTCTGTCTATAATGTAAATATGGAACCCATATTGTATATTCTTGTCTACTCTGTTTTAACACGTAAAAACAAAACGTTACACGGTAGTAAGTCTAATTCATGACTTGTACAAATCTGGTTTCTTTTACAGGTTTACGTAATGTTTTGTTGTAGGTTGAACACCTAATAGCGACATTGCTAACTAGCTAGCCAACTACGTTGTCGCGTGTAAACAGACGGACAGAGATTACCGACACACATGATGTTACTTTTATAATGTCTTGTTTAAGCGAGTTTATTCTCAGCAGTAGTTAAACGTTGCTCTCAGGCTGAAAATAAAAAACTTACCGTTGGCGTGTGCGGAGTTATTGGAGTTGCTGTGTACGCCGTGAGCGGACATCGACTCCCGGTAAGACCTGCTCGTTACGGGCAGCTCCGTCCAGCTCTCTGTATTTTGTCGTCTCCGACTAAACACAGGACAGTCTGGACCTCGTCGTTGGACCATGGAGTGTTCTTATGCAGAGTCGCCATGTCGAAGTATTTGCGCGCTACTCTTTTTAAAAAAAATGGTGGAATAGACTCCTGCATCCTGTATTTTATGTCGCGCTCATGACGCATCCAGTGACGACACTTCTGGCCAATCAGTTGCCGGCAGTTTTGACCAATCAGCGCATAGTACCTGCGCATAGTACCGGCACCACTGAATGGAACCTCACCACCGCAGGTACTAAAAATAGTGCCGAGTTCCAGGTACTACGCTAGTGGAAACACTCGCTAAACCGTGTCGTGTAGCGCAGTGCCGTTGAAAGTCGGGCCGGTGGAAAAGCGCCATAAGTCAGAGGCCATGGTTCTCGACCGGAAAAACGCGGCTTGCTCCCTCCGGATCAGTGGAGAGATCCTGCCTCAGGTGGAGGAGTTTAAGTATCTTGGGGTCTTGTTCACGAGTGAGGGAAGGATGGAGCGTGAGATTGACAGGCGGATCAGTGCAGCGGCCGCAGTAATGCGGTCGTTGTATTTGTCTGTTGTGGTGAAGAAGGAGCTGAGCCGAAAGGGTCATGAACTTTGGGTTATGACCGAAAGAACAAGATCCCGGATACAAGCGGCTGAAATTAGTTTTCTCCGCAGGGTGGCGGAGTGCTCCCTTAGAGATAGGGTGAGGAGCTCTGTCACCCGGGAGGAGCTCAGAGTAGAGCCGCTGCTTCTCCACATCGAAAGGAGCCAGCTGAGGTGGCTCGGGCATCTGTATCGGATACCCCCTGGACGCCTCCCTTGGGAGGTGTTCCGGGCATGTCCCATCGGGTGGAGACCCAGAGGAAGGAAGGACACGCTGGAGTGACTACGTCGCTCGGCTGGCCTGGGAACGGCTTGGGGTCTCCCCAGAAGAGCCGGAGGATGGATGGACCCCGTAGTGTGACCCAGTAAGTTTAAAGATATTCTGATGTATAGTTTCAGAATAAAAGCCCATTAAATACGACACAAATTACAACTCCTGGTGGGGTGAAATGGTTTCTGCAAAGAAGTTGCTGGACTGTAGAGTAATGGAGCTCAGGTCAGCCCGAACTTTGTCTTAGTCATCCAAATTATGATTCCTATACTCGCAAGACCGTATTATTGTCCTACACAAAACAAATGTGAAAATCAAAAAAGGAATAACTACTTGTAATGATTTTAATCCAGTGATAGAATTTTGAAATTGCTTTTAAAGGACTGCAAAAGATAAGTATTTATAATTTCATGTAACTAATTCTTATTAATACATAGAACATGTTGTACATCAGAAGTCTTTACATGGAGAGGGTTTAAAAAATAAACATGTATCAGAATGTCTTGATACTAACTGTGACACACTATAGGGTTCTATACTATAGCCCTGAAGTGGAATTAGTCTGTGATAACTGGGTGTTTCCTCTTAAATTGGATCCAAAATCAAATGTAATTTGTGTCATATTTGATGGGCTTTTATTCTGAAACTATACATCAGAATGTCTTGAAACTAACTGGGTCACACTATCAGGTCATATACTATCACCCTGAATTGGAATTAGTCTGTGATAACAGGGCGTTTTCTTTTAATTTGAATCCAAAATCATATGTAATTTGTGTCATATGTGACAGTTTGACGGGCTTTTATTCTGAAACTATACATCAGAATGTCTTGATACTTACTTGGTCACACTACGGGGCCATGTACTATCACCCTGAAGTGGAATTTGTCTGTGATAACAAGGCGTTTCCTTTTAAATTGAATCCAAAATCATGTGTAATTTGTGTCATATTCGACAGTTTGACGGGCTTTTATTCTGAAACTATACATCAGAATGTCTTGATACTTACTGGGTCACACTACGAGGTCATGTACTATCACCCTGAATTGGAATTAGTCTGTGATAACAGGGCATTTCCTTTTAAATTGAATCCAAAATCATGTGTAATTTGTGTCATATTCGACAGTTTGACAGGCTTTTATTCTGAAACTATACATCAGAATGTCTTTAAACTTAATGGGTCACACTACGGGGTCATGTACTATCACCTTGAAGTGGAATTAGTCTGTGATAACAGGGCGTTTCCTTTTAAATTGAATCCAAAATCATGTGTAATTTGTGTCATATTCGACAGTTTGACGGGCTTTTATTCTGAAACTATAAATCAGAATGTCTTTAAACTTAATGGGTCACACAACCAGGTCATGTACTATCACCCTGAAGTGGAATTAGTCTGTGATAACAGGGCGTTACCTTTTAAATTGAATCCAAAATCATGTGTAATTTGTGTCATATTCGACAGTTCGACAGGCTTTTATTCTGAAACTACACATCAGAATGTCTTTAAACTTAATGGGTCACACAACCAGGTCATGTACTATCACCCTGAAATGGAATAAGTCTGTGATAACAGGGCGTATTCCAATTAAAAAAAGTAATGGCTTAAGCTTACAATTTTCAATTATATGAGCTTTTATTTTGAAAGTACATTTCTCAACGTCCGTACATTCGTCTTCTGAACAACACAGGCAGGTAAAACAAGACGATCGTCTTTCCCCAGTATGTGGATCCACTTCACGAAGTGACGGTAAGGTGTTAGGTGATATGACTGTCTGTAAAACAATGATTATAGTGTTAGCGAATCGAAGTAGCTGGTCTTATATGTAAATGAACTGTAAATATGCTAACGTTAGTTCAGCTGGCGTTATATATAAACATGGATAAATGCGGTGGTAAAAATAAATATAAACCAAAATACTCACTTTATACAGAGGCGGCCATTTATCCTGCTTCCTTTATCCACCGGGCTGGCGCCCGCAACCCCCGTTGCCTATCCGAGATGCTCCAGATCCGGCCAGTGCCAGGCCGAAGTGCGTGCAGCTTGGCTCCGCTGCGGCCTGGCTCTGGCTACACTCGGCCAGATCTGCTTTCCAGGTACCCGGCTATGGCTGCGGGCACCGTCAAAAAACAGGCATTTTCCCTCACAGCCATTTCAGTTTGAAAACTACATTCTGTCATTATCTTCTTAGTTTACAAGGCCAAATTAAAGAGAGTGAGAGCCGGTGGTAACTTTTTAGCAAAGATGGCGGACACTGTGTTTACATTCTGGGAATGAAGTCTCGTCCCCCTGTGGGTGAGTCAAAAAAGTGCAGAACTAGAGTGGTAGTTTCAACACTGAAACGAAGAAACCTGACACACGTGACACAATTCAAAATCCATTCCAAAACGCGTCATTTGACGTGGTGTAAGGTTCCTTTTGGAAAAGGGAGAACGGATTATTTACAGCTCAGTGAAAAACTGCAGGAGGGAAGCACATTTTCTAAAAAATACTACCCCTATTCTAGCAATACAAAGCCACATGCAAATCAGTGAAGTATCCCTTTGAGCTTATTTTCGGATTTTCACTTTTTTTCTCCTGCCACATGATATAAACCTCAAAATTGAACATAATATCTATTTAAACTTACATCTGGCCACTCAGTGTAACATTTTGTAATTATTTCATTGTTTGGATCATTTTTCTGTTTTTCTATGTTTATGTGTGCATTAGATTGAGTTAAGCTTATTTTCGGATTTTCACTTTGTTTCTCCTGCCACATGATATAAACCTTAAAAAGTGAACATAACATCTTTACAATGTTACTTCTGGACACTCAGTGTAAAATTTTGCAATTATTTCATTGTTTGGACTTGTTTTCTGTTTTACTATGTTTATGTGTACATTAGAGTGAGTTAAGCTCATTTTCAGATTTTCCATTTTTTTCTCCTGCCACATGATATAAACCTCAAACATGAACATAACATCTACACAATGTTACTTATGGACACTCAGTTTAAAATTTTGTAATTATTTCATTGTTTGGATCTGTTTTCTGTTCTTCTATGTTTATATGTGCATTAGAGTGAGTTTAGCTTATTTCTCGGATTTTCAATTTTTTCTCTCCTGCCACATGATATTAACCTCAAAAATGAACGTAACATCAGCCGAGTGAAAGAGGAGGGGTGAGGGAGGAAATGGAATCAGCGGTGAAGAGGTAATTCTAAAGGGGAAGTGAAGTAAAGGGGACATGGCTGATCAGGAATAAAAAAAAAAATAAAAAAAAGGAATCTACTAGGACTGTTCCGCATGCTCTGGCTCCACCAAAATTCTTAGTGGTCGACTAATCATTTTTTTTGATTGTTTTTTTTTTATGGTGAATTTCATTAGGAGGAATGTACCAAGTCTAATACGTGTCTCACAGGTAACAGCCTGTCTTCAGAGAACTCTCACTTCACTATTTTGGTTTAGTCCAGCCCAGTAGGTTGTTGTCGCTCCGTGGCTCATGAGCGACAGACAGATTAGCGTTTCCATTAATTCGACATGAATTTTGAGCTTTTCATTTTAGGCTACAATCAGTCCTCCTGTCGCATCCATGTCAAAAATCACGCGATATCACGGGCTATGATATCGCGCAGATGAACGTAATGCAAAACGCTGTCAGAGCCGTCAGACTGTTGAACTCCAGCCGTGGCTGCGGGTCTTTTCAAATTAAGAGCCGCATCTGCACAGGTGCTTTGCGGGTGTGGGTCTTTTCAAATTAAAATAGCCGCACTCGCAAAGCACCCCCCCCACCCCCCACCTCCGGATTAGTCGATTTTTAGTCGAAATTTCAGGGCTTTAGTCGACCAAGTGTTTCTTTGGTTGATTACAGCCCTAGAATCTACTGTAAATCACACAGTTTATCCAGCTGTGCTCGACTTAAACTGCAATTTTAACAGATCAAAGGAAATTTTCCCTCTCACCACGTGATCACGAGCTGTGAATAAGGATCATACCTATTCACAGCATACTTCCGGCGCTGTGTCGAGCGGCAGCCAGCAACAGTTGCTCTCTCTTTTTTCCGCACTTTTAGCTATTTTTCTTATTTTATTTTATTTGTATTGGTGTTTTTTCCCAGTAAGTTGTTGTGCTAACCCTAGCTAACCATGTTTGGGAACTTTTTTCCATGTTTTTTGTCCGTGTGTCTCATTCTTGGGACAATTTTTCCCGACCGCATCTCCGTCTTGTCGCAGCAATGCGGCGAGTCTATTGTTTACACCCGAGACCAGCTGTTGTCGCTAACACCATCGGCGCTAATGCGGGAGAGGCCTGAAATCCCCAAAGAACTGAGGAGAAAGTACAGGGGATGTAAGGCTGGACGTAAACACCGGGAAAAGAAGAGGAGATACAAACCTTCTCTCCCTTCCATCACCATGGGGAACGTGAGGTCGCTGGCTAATAAGATGGACGAGCTGGCGGGCCTGGTGAGGACTCAGCGGGTGTATCGTGAGAGCAGTGTGCTGTGTTTCACGGAGACGTGGCTCCACGAGGACATCCCGGACTCGAATGCAACTGTGGCCGGCTTTCAGACTGTTCGGGCGGACAGGAGTCACCGGGAGAGTGGCAAGAGTAAAGGTGGAGGACTTGCTATTCTTATTAACAACAAGTGGTGTCATCCTGGTCACGTTACTGTGAAGGAGCGTGTGTGCAGCCCGGACATTGAACTGCTTGCCGTGAGTCTGCGGCCATACTATCTGCCGAGGGAGTTCTCACACGTTATCGTCCTCGTTGTTTACATTCCTCCGACTGCAAACGCGGCGCGCGCGAGTGACGTCATACACACCGTCGTCGCGGATCTTCAGACACGGCACCCAGACGCATTCATTGCAATATCTGGGGATTTTAACCACATCACTCTGACTGCCACACTGCCCACTTTCAAGCAGTTTGTGGACTGTCCCACCAGGGAAAACAAGACACTGGACCTGCTGTATGCCAATGTTAAGGAGGCTTACAGCTCCACTGCCCTTCCTCCTCTTGGAAGATCGGACCACAACCTCATCCACCTGCAGCCCCTGTATAAGCCCCAAGTCCAGCGGCTTCCTGTGACCACCAGGACTGTGAGGAGATGGTCACAGGAGACTGATGAAGCTTTACAGGGCTGCTTTGAACTAACAGACTGGGAGCTGCTCTGTGATTCACATGGAGAGGACCTTGATTATCTCACGGACTGCATAACGGGGTACATCAATTTCTGTGTGGACAGCGTTGTTCCTAAAGTGACTGTACGCTGTTTCCCCAACAACAAGCCGTGGGTCACCAGAGACATCAAGGTCCTGCTGAATGAGAAGAAGAGGGCCTTCAGAGATGGGGACAGAGAGCAGATGAGGCAGGTCCAGAGGGAGCTTAAGGAGAGGATTAAACAGGGCAAAGACAACTACAGGAGGAAGCTGGAGCACAAACTCCAGCAGAACAATGTTAAGGACGTGTGGAGTGGTATGAGGAGCATCACTGGCTACAAACCATCTGGTAGCCAGACAATAGGAGGTGGTACTGAACGAGCCAACGAGCTGAATTTGTTCTTCAACAGATTTGATGAAAGGGCTCCGGACTACCCCTCCCCCAGCTCCTCTACAACCATTCACCTCCAAACCTCCAGCCCTGCTGACACCCCTCCCCCTCAACTCCTTCCTGACTTTACCCAACCTGTCCCACCAACCCCCACCCCCCCGCCATCACCTCCCCCCCCCCCCATCAACACACACAGCAGACAGACCTTCACTGCAGAGCAGGTGAGGAAGGAGCTCTGCAGACTCCGCCCGGGCAAGGCAGCTGGTCCCGACGGTGTCAGCCCGAGGGTCCTCAAAACATGTGCGACCCAGCTGAGCGGAGTCCTGCAGTACATCTTCAACCTCAGCATGAGTCTGGAGAGGGTCCCGGTGCTGTGGAAGACATCCTGCCTGGTACCAGTACCGAAGAAGGTGCGTCCCAGCACCTCCGAAGACTACAGACCGGTGGCGCTGACGTCACACTTGATGAAGTCCCTGGAGAGGCTGGTCCTATCACTTCTTCGGCCCCTGGTCAGCTCATCACTGGACCCTCTACAGTTTGCCTACCAGCCGAGACTGGGTGTGGAGGACGCCATCATCTTCCTGCTCCACCGTGCCTGCGCCCACCTGGACAGACCGGGATGCACTGTGAGAATCATGTTCATGGACTTCTCCAGTGCGTTCAATACCATCCGGCCTGCTCTGCTGGGGAGTAAGCTGACGGCGATGCAGGTGGAACCTCCCCTGGTTTCCTGGATTACGGACTATTTGACGGGTCGACCACAGTATGTCAGACTGCAGGATGGTGTGTCTGATACTGTGGTCAGCAGCACTGGGGCTCCACAGGGAACTGTTCTTTCCCCCTTTCTGTTCACCCTGTACACCTCAGACTTTCAGTTCCTCTCTGAGTCCTGCCACCTGCAGAAGTTTGCTGACGACTCTGCAATCATTGGCTGTGTCAGTGAGGGGAAGGAGGAGGAGTACAGGGGCGTTGTGGACTCCTTCGTCGAGTGGTGTGGAGCTAATCATCTGATTCTCAACTCCACCAAGACTAAGGAGCTAGTGGTAGATTTCCTCCTGCGGAAATCTACCCCCACACCCATCTCCATCAACGGTGTGACTGTAGATGTTGTCCAGGATTACAAGTACCTTGGAGTATACCTGGACAATAAACTGGACTGGGCCAAGAACACTGAGGCTGTGTACAAGAAGGGCCAGAGTCATCTCTATTTCCTGAGGAGGCTCCGGTCATTCAACGTATGTAACACCATGCTGAGGATGTTCTACCAGTCGGTGGTAGCCAGTGCCATCTTCTTTGCTGTTGTGTGCTGGGGCAGCAGGCTGAGGGCAGCAGACGCCAAGAAGATCAGCAGGATCATCAGGAAGGCTGGCTCCGTCCTGGGGGTACAGCTGGACTCTTTGGTGGTGGTGTCTGAGAGGAGGATGCTGTGTAAACTGCACAGTATCCTGGACAACAACTCTCACCCTCTCCACCAGCTGCTGACTTCGAGCAGAAGCACCTTCAGCAACAGACTCATTCTCCCCCGGTGTAACACAGAACGCCAGAGGAAGTCTTTTCTTCCTGTGGCCATCAGGCTGTTTAATTTAGCTACTTCTGGCCGCATTAGGAACAGTGGAGACACTGTGTCCTGATCCAAATGTCACTTTACCCATATCACTTCATCACTTTACTTTGTTTGCACTATGCTGATAACATTAGTCACCTTATCACTGTTTATCACTTTCAACATTTGCTCACCATATTTTAGTTGTACTTATTTTATTTCCGTGCGTACTGCTGTATATTATATATACCTACGTTGACTGTGATTCTTTTTTGATTCTTTTTGTGGCATTGTTGCATTTAAGTTACTGTTGTAAGTTACTGTTTTTCCTTCTGTTTGGCACTTTGTTGCATTTGTCTTACTTGTTTATTTTACTTTATTTTTTTGTTTTATCTTTATTTTTATTTTTATTTTATTTTATGTATCTTTTAACTCTTGTACATCTACACTTTTACCTCCCAATTGTTGCACAATAATTTCCCTCGGGATAAATAAAGCATCTTGAATCTTGAATCTTGAATCTTGAATACAGATGATCAGCAAGAGATGGAGAGAAGGCATGCGGGAAATAAAGATTTCCCTTGATCACACAGCTTACCTGGTGTGTGTCCAGTTATTCTGTAGTTTTACTGATAGAGTGAAATCTTCTATTTGGGCGGGTGGTTGCGCTCCACGCGGAGCAGCAGCAAGAGAGAAAGGCACAGATAAACAAATTAACACAGAAGTACTTGCAGTCAATATATTCAGCTCGCTAGTCGCGATCTATGCTAAACTAACCACAGTTACAACTATACTTCACAACGCGTGGGCCGCACATTAACATCAACAGAACAGAACCTGATTTAACTATACAGCTAGTATGCTAAATACACATAAATAATAATAAACAGTGAAATTATCAGGGGTCCGTTTCACAAAGCAGGTTCAACAAACTCTGAGTCTAACCCTGAACTCTGAGCTGATCTACTCTGAGATAGGAAACTCTGAGTTTTCGGTTTCAGAACAGCTGATTTGAGTTAGTTTGTTCTACTCGGAGTAGTTTCAGGGTGACGTTCTTCACCCGCTGGAGTTGGAAAATATTAATGCGCGAGTTTGAGCAAGTTTTTAGAAGAAAGTGTAACAGCAGCAAAAGAGAGGGAGACAACGTCATAGAGAACACTGCTGCTTATGCGGAAGTTTAAATGTCGTCCTTTGCACAATTACAATAATATTACGGGGGAAACTGCTTGAGTTGTAGACTATTAATTTATTTCATTTAGGTGTAATCCTGCGGGGGAGAGGCACAGTTGGCAGCAGTTTAAGATGAAACATAAAAACATTGTTCAAACAGGTAAGACCTCGGTATAATCTCATGGGATTACCTCATTTTGATCAGGTTTTACATAAAGTAAATATGAAGTGGCTGTTTGATTGTACAGTTGTTTTATCCCCAACATAATGATGTTTCCACACATAAATGACTTCTCATTCTTTATATCACGTTCAAGTGCTCTGCATCTATGATGTTGTATAAAAGAAAAATGTGTAAATTTGTAAGTAAAAAATATAATTAAAAAAACCGCAGCGCAACACAATTATCTGCTGGGATGTGAGAGCATGACTCTGGTTGTTAATGTTAAATATAAGGACTGATTAGGTTGTGTATGTAAATGATGGACTGTGAAGTTGAACTGTACCGCTCAAAAAGAAAAGTGTGTGAAAATGTAAGGACATCTATGCGCGGTCTGATAATCATCTCCTGACGAATATATAATTCTCTGCGCAGTAATGCTGCACCTTCATCCACGGGATCACTGTCAAAAGGACATGGTAGTGAAAATAATCGCCACGTAATATAACTTCTAATGTAGACGCAGAACAGACGCAGAACTATACTACGCCAAAACTTTGCTGACTGAATGAATGAGGAAATCAAATACCGTGTGTGTCTGAAAGAGGGTGGAGACAGAGAGAAAGGTTTGCGAGAAAAACCTGGTCCCGACCAGGTTAGGTTCATAGAGCATGTTACCATGGTAACTGACCGAGAGCTTAAGTTACCTCTCTCTGTGAAACAGGCTAGAGTTACTCTTTCTCTGGTTTGACTTACCTCCCTTTGTAAGAGTTACCTCTTTCTCTGGTTTGACTTACCTCCCTTTGTAAAACGGAAAACTCAGAGTTTCCCTCATTTCAGGGTTAACAGACTCAGAGTTTTCACTAAACCTGCTTTGTGAAACGGACCCCAGGTTTGCACTACCTGTCTCTATAATAAACACTGGGATAAACTTATCTGCCCAGACACAATTCCTCTTACTCTGACTTGTCTTCTGGGCAAGACGTGGGGCTCCCGCTCCTTGGCAAAGGTCCGATCCGTAGATGCCGTTCAATGGAGGTGAGGGAGAGACTGAGCAGGCTCTTCGTTATGCGGCTCTGTAGCTGTGTGATACGCGGCGTGCAGCTCACGACAGGGACAGCTGGTCAACAGTGATCGGAGTATGCGCAAATCGCCACTTCCTCTTCTGCAGGTATTAGTGGGAATAACCCGCAAGGGGAGTTATTCACAGGATCCGCAAACAACAAAAAAGAAAGAAAACAAGAATGGCACAGGGATGGACAAAAGAAGAATCTTCAACTCGGCCAGCAAGACTGTCGATCTTCAGGGACGGTGGTCACCTCCTTTAATGCAGACGAGTCAGGTCGGAAGGGAGGAGGTGGCTTGTGGGGAATGAGTCCATCACAGACTGGACCCCTGGTGGGTCAAGATTTTCCTTTGTCCTCAACATGTGGTTTTTCAGGCTTTATGGCTTTCCAGTAGGCCTTAACAGTCTACAATGGCTAGGCCCAACATTGGCATATGTTAAAACCCAGAAACATGCACATAAATACATTCAGATGTATCAAAGTGTGCGTACGCATGGATCCAAGCATGTTTCTTTTGTACATCCCAAATCAAAGTGGAATTGAGCGCACATGCAGAGGTGCCAAACTCCTCCCTGTCCACGCCCCCATTTAAATATGCAAATCAATTCAAATAGATAGATTCACCTCTTTGATCAAATAACGCAATGAACAAAGGGAAGAAAAGGAATTTCACACAGTCTGAAAAAGAAATGGTCAGATCTCAAGGTGAAGGTGAAGCGAAGGGTTTCTGCCCACCGCCGAAGCGTGACTGCAACAGGTCATACAATTAGCTGCTCACAATACACATCGCTCGTGTGTAAAAATGGCAGGATAGTAAACACTTTGACTCATGTTTAATAATTTAAATTTTATTTCTCACAATTAATGAATACAGAAGTGCGCCGAAGCTGTCATCACAATCAGGGGCTTGTTAGAAAGCTCTGTAGCTGAGCAGCAGGGAAACAACAATAATACTGCAAGAAGGTGCAGTAAGTGTGGATCGTGACAGTGACCTTGCCACAATGTTAGTTGGCTGCATTTGCGCATATGATTTGAACATTGATGGAATGAAAATGTATCCTATTAACATAAACCAATTAATCATGTGATAGGGCTTTTATAGCAATGTGTGTGCAGTCAACGGCTCCGATTACATTAGGAAAACTGGCTCTGGCTGAAAATTGCGCTTTAATGTTGGCCTGTTTAACAGCATTGTATGGGAGTTTGATGACATTCAGATGATTCCGTCCCATACAGCTTGCATGGCTCGGCTTAGGGTTGACCGGCACACTCCTGACCAAGATCGGCTTATTAGCCAATCAAGTAAATCCTTGCGTTCCCTAAATACTCGCTCAAGTCGGATTGCACCATTTGCAAGGTGTTAATTGTTCATAAGTGTGTCTCTGATGTGCACATCACACTGACGACTACTTTTTTTCACATAATTGACAGTTTCCCAGCATCACCATTTCACGTTGCATACATCTGAACGTGAGCATGGAAAAGGACGTGCGCCATGTTTTTGTGTGTACGCAACCTTTGTACATGAGGCCCCAGGTGTTCCTTACAGCATATGCAATAGTTAACATGATTGCTTCAAAAAGTTACCCATGTAACAGTGCCTCAAAACTACAAACAACTCCACTTTCATCTCATCAGTAAAACATCATAACAAAGTTACATTTTTTTTTTCATTTACAGCAACAATAAACCTTTTTAATAAGCAACCTGTGTGATCGTTCTTGATTGCCAAATGTGATTATTTCCCCACCAATTGTATGGAGCAAACTCCCCTATTTGAGATTAAAATCTTTCAATCTGTCATCCAAACATCCATCCATTTCCAAGTCTTTGTTCCTGTGATTTGTTCATTCTCGCTTTCACTTCCAGCTTCTTTGATTTATTCTCCTGCAAGAAAAAGAAGAACAACAAATGTGGGATATTTACATTAGGGTGCTGTTTCAGTTCTGAATGTGCCTGTTAGCAGCAAGTGATTGTCCTTGGGATTTTGGGCAAGCCAGTTTTTGTAATTGTCTTTGGTGAGCCAGAGATCTTGGAATTTGCATTTCCCAGGTAACAGGTAATTTGCTCTCTCTTGCTGAACGTTACTATGTCACAGCAACGACTCAATGTCGAGTTCTGTGTAGGCTTAGTCTATGTATGTCAAGCAATGCAGGGCACATAAAACAGTAGGTGGTGTTGTAACAAACAAAGGCACATTAGCGACAGGAGACATCTACCCAACTGAATTCAAACACTTTCACTGCTTAGGGCAAATTTAAAACATTTTCAAGGGCCTTAAAGGATAATTCTCACTCACTCTCGTACATGGGTTTGCATATGGATGGTCAGGACATGTCCCTACCAATATTTGGAGAAAGCCACATTGCCCCTACCAATATTAGAAACAGATCAATGTGTATGTGTGCGCAAATGCTGTGAAAGGAGAGCAAGAGGGAGCGAGTGGATTTTACCCTATACCCATGGTAATGTTGCCACTTACAATAACAATCCGAGCCATTTATTGGCAAAAACAAGCAGTTTTTATGGCTATAACTCAGAATGGCGATATTTCCCTGTAACCCCCTCCACGGCTGCTGCCTGAGAAGATCTACTGAACCAATTATGAATATGTTTTGTAAGTACTATTCACATACACAACCACATTTGTAAACATAGGGCACAGGTCGAAAAATACTGGAATACTCTTTTTTTTTTTTTATTCACAAACGGTCTACGATTTTAAGGACCCATGGGAATCCTGTATTTACCTTTGCCAATGAGGTTATGTTTTAATCGGTATAGGTGTATATGCAAGTCTCCTACTTTTAGCAGCCACCTGTCTATGTTTTTGACAGATCAATCTGAATATTTTGTGATGGATAGTGATCACCCAAGTATGTTCCTATAAAGGTTTGGTTAGAATGTACCCACTGATGACATTTTAGATGGATGTGATGGGTAAATTGGTTACTCTGGAGGAGTACCAAATTTGATCTAGGTATGCATAGAAAGATGGTTGCCACCTTTAGCAACAACGTTCCGGCATTTAAATGTATGAATATGTTTTAAGACAACCATACATAAGTAATTTAGTAAAACTGAATTTGATTGGAAGTAGAAGTAAATCTGTCATACATCCAGTCCAGTTCAACAATCTAATGTACTGACTGAATTGAAACGATTCACTTAAATTCTACACACTGATATGCAACATTTGACACCAAATGTTAAGACAAATGAAAATATTTGTAGTGTATCGAGTGTGTTTACCTGTTAGAGTGGTTCAGGGTAAGCCTCTCTGGGGTCATATGTCATGTCAGGGATGTAGGACTCATGGAGGTTAGGGTCCAATGGTAGGGTGTCCAAGGGCATATCAGTGTAGCCATAGGGAGGGTAAGCACCATCTAAATCTAAGATACACACAGACACAGATATTTAAAGTTCTTAAACTGATTGCACAGGAGACAATGTGTCATCAAGATAAAATGTCAAACTTGTTGGCTAAACAATTACCCCAATTACATGTCGTGGGCCCCCATCAGCCCTAACATTAAATGAGGTACCTTTTCTTTATGGCACTGGGCTGCATGAATAACACTGTTTTGTGCACGGTAGTTTTATGAGCTTTTGTCTCAGGTAGATGCAAAGCATCTATTTTGTTTGTAGCTGCACAGTATAAGTGCATGTAAGGTGTAGCTGTATCCAACAGAGAGAAAGCCTTTGAGATTTTAGAGGCAACATAAGAACTTGTTGATTGCTGGAGCTCACTCTTTACTACTTCAGCTTTTTTTGTTGTTGAGTAAATGCACATGTAAAACTTGTGGCAAGTGATTGACTCAATTTGTACTTCTTACTTATTCAGGTTTAGAGTGCACACATTATGCTGAAAAAAAATGTGTTAGTGTCTGTGTGTGAGAAAGATGAGTTCTATGGCAGGAACTCATCTTTTAATCAGATGTCTCTAAATATGCACAGGTGATTGTTATGCATGATGTCTAACTTTACTGTGATATTGTGAATTTTTTTTTTTGACATGCGTCTGAAGTGTTTGCTGCCATAGTGACAACCCAGTTTCCCTCTGGGAATTGTGTAATGCGGCTGCATGGTTTGAGAGGAAAGAAGATACATTGTGTGGGCTTGTGTTTGATGGAGAATACTATAGGGACCAAACAAAGACTTTATTTGGATGGACACAGCTGTTGTGTTGGGAATAGCATTGTCTTTCTCACTTTAATTAAAATAGCAAATCTACAGTATGTATGAATATTTGCACAAGCTACAAGCTATCTATAGGGCCCTATGATTTCCGCATTGACAGGATTGTGGACGGAATCGAGGAATTAAAAAAAACCGAGTCTACTGTTAAACGTGGAATATTGCGGAAATAATGTGACTGAAATGCTGTTATCGTGAGGAGAAGGAACATTTGTCTGGGGAAATGTTTCCGGTAACCACACCGCCCGCCGGCCGAGTGCCCGCTGCCACCGAGTATAAAGTGAGTATTTTGTTTTGTATTCTTATATTTATTTTTACGACCACATTTGTCCATTTTTACATGTAACGCCAGCTGAGCTAACGTTACGTTAGAGTGGGGAAAGACGATCGTCTTGCTTTACCTGTCTGTCTTGTTCAGGTTACCAGAAGATACTCAGCTCCTGAAAAGCAGTACTGTGTCTATGGAGACCGTTGATGGCCACGAATAGCTATAATGAGTGTGATTTTTATTTTATTGTTATCATTATTATTATTATTATTATTACTGTTTACTGATGACAACTGCATGCTTTTTATTGTGTAAATGTAACTTTTGTAGTATAGTAATATAACAACAAATCAGTAACTATTCAGCCTCCTTCCCAGAGTCTTTACTGTTGAACTGTGGTGTGAAAAAAATAACTATTATTCACAAAGGAAAATGTTTATCATATTAAAGGGTACATATTATAATAAACAAGGAGCCAAATCTAAAAGCATGTCTAACACAATATGCAAACAAAAATATAAATATAAAATAAAACAATTAAATATTACAACCAAACATATTATTTATTGCTAAGCGCATTGTTGGGCAGGCTGTATGTATGTATATGTATATATATGGAGAGAGGGAGGATTGATTTATTTTATTTTTTTATCATGCTAAATAAGATGGCTGTGTTCACTGTTCACCCACAAACAAGCTTGTTATCTTCACATTGGATTACATTCTGCTGCTTGAATGCATTGCTTTTGGCATGGTGATATTAGTTAATAGTTAATATAGAGCTAAAACAATCAATTGATTACTAAATTAATCGTCAACTATTTTGATAACTGATTAATCGGTTTGAAGTTTTTTTCATTATTAAAACAAGATTTCTGATTGTTTTACCTTCTTAAATGTGATTTTTGTTTTGTTTCTTTGCTCCACACAACAAATAAATCATTCAAACTGAATTATTTAGGTTTGTGGTCAAAACAAGACATTTTAGAACATTTCCAGGTTTGACAAACACTGATCAAGGTTTTTTTTTAAAAACATTTTATGAACCAAACGATTAATCGACTAAATAATCAACAGATTAATTGATTACGAAAATAATCATCATAGCAATTTTTTCTTTTTGTGTTTGTGCAAGTCTGGACCACTATTATGGTGCTTTTCCACCGGCCTGACTCTCAACGGCACTGCGCTACACAACACGGTTTAGCGAGTGTTTCCACTAGCATAGAACCTGGAACCAGGCACTATTTTAGTACCTGCCCTGGCCAGGTTCCAAGTCAGCAGCGCAGGTACTATGCGCTGATTGGTCAAAACTGCCGGCCACTGATTGGCCAGAAGTGATGTCACTGGGTGCGTCATGAGCGTGACACAGGATGCAGGAATCAAATACACATTTTTTCCAAAAATAGCACCGCGCAAATACTTTGACATGGCGACTCTGCATAAGAACATTCCATGGTCCAACGACGAGGTCCAGACTGTCCTGTGTTTAGTCGGAGACGACAAAATACAGAGCGAGCTGGACGGAGCCATCCGTAATGAGCAGGTCTTACCGGGAGTCGATATCTGCTCACGGCTTACACAGCAACTCCAAAAACTCCGCACACGCCAATGGTAAGTGTTTTTTCAGCCAGAGAGCAATGTTTTACCACTGCTGAGAATAAACTCACTTAAACAAGACATTTTAAAAGTAACATCATGTGTGTCGGCAAGCTCTGTCCGTCTGTTTACACGAGACAACGTAGTTGGCTAGCTAGTTAGCAATGTCGCTATTAGTTAGCAATGTCGCTATTAGGTGCTCAACCTACAACAAAACATTACGTAAACCTGTAAAAGAAACCAGATTTGGACAAGTCATGAATTAGACTTACTACCGTGTAACGTGTTGTTTTTACGTGTTAAAACAGACTAGACCAGAATATACAGTATGGGTTCGATATTTACATTATAGACAAAGAATGAGCATGGGATATTATATATTGCACTTTTGTAAAAAGACAGTATATTGCACATGGGATGAGGAGCATGGCTGAATATATATATTGTTATGCCTGTAATTACAGCGTATGTGTACACTTCTTTTGTTCAAGAATCCCATTCCATATGTGAGGAGTGTTCATCCACCCAGTCCCGGCGGCATGGGCGGGCATTGGGGGGCCGTGCCCGCCCACAGAGTCAGCCGTGCCCCCCCTGGGCTTTTTAAACAGTCTATGGCTGGGAGCTGTTTATTTTATTTGGGTTTTGTTTTTTACATCGGAGTGGCCAGCTCTCTATTATTTCTATCTTGGTTTATCGATCATACAATTCAACCAATCCAACCAACGAACGAAAGCAACATGCTGGCCAATCACAGGTGGTGGGGGCGGGTCACCGATGAGATGGTACGCTGTTAGCACTTGACGTTTATGGTCGCTAGTTACTAGCAGCGCCATTCACTTCTACTGGAAACCGAAGCACTGAAGTAAAGAGTAACACTGGCGTAAATATTCATCAGGGGGTGCCACAAGTCTTCGTTTCGCTCGCAGCATTGTCCGTTATTTTAGCTACAAGGCAATGCCCGTTTCGAGCTTCCCGATTGTTAAACTTAGTTTTTCGTGCCGTGGCACCGAAGTCCATGCACTGTTCACCAGTTAGCTCCGTTAGCTCCTTGTGTCGTTTAGCGCGCCTACAGGGGAACTGGAGCGGTCTATTTATTAAAGGAAAAGAGCAGCGCTACAAATAACCAGCGTACCTGTGTAGCTGCGTATGTGTGCCTCTGTTTTTAAAGTTTAGCGTTACTTTAAAGACTCATTTTAACAATCGGGAGCACGTAAACATGATGTCACACGCATCTTTTTCCGGTCAGTTGCCATGGAAACGTGTCATGCGCCGTATAGTGCCCAGCGCCCCAAAATATTTTTTTTGATTTTTTTGTTATCATGTAATATTCGTGAAACATTTAGGTAACCAGTAGGGCTGCAACAATGAATTAATCTTTAGAGAGGTTTTTTTTTTTTTTTTTTTTAAAACAATTAATACAAACTTTGTGATTTGTTAGCTTCTTAAATGTGATTATTGTCTGGTTTCTTTGCTCCATTTGACAAAAAAAAATCCTTAAAACTAGGTTCCAGGTGAGCCTAGTTTGAGTGAGTGTAACTCGCCTGCATGATGCAGGTGAGTTATACTCACTCACTCACAAACTTTAGGTTACGTGTAGGCAGAAGGGTAACACTGCTTTGTGCTGCTCCTTGTGCTCCCCAGCTGCTGTAGCTACTTCTTCCAGTATGAATGTTTACTTCAGTGTTCAGGTTGACATCCGTGCTTCTTTTTCCAGTAGTGAAGCTGCTGTATGTTGCTATCTTCTTGAATACATGCTTTATTTGATAAATGTACACAGCACGACACATTTTTTTTTTTTGTAGATTTTGTGATGAACTGCCCCTTTTTAGTAAGAGCAAAATTATTTCTCCACAGTGTAGGAGTGGTCACAGAGCCATATTGTTCACCCTGAAGCAAATAAATAAATAAAATAGGCTATAATAAACCTATAAAACCTATAAAAAATAGGTTGAAAAAGTTTGCCCCCCTGAAAAAATTTAATGCCCCCCCTTAAATGTTTTTCTGCAGCCGGGTCTGCATCCACCCCAGCAGAGCCATCAGCTGCTTCGTCGTCAGGAGCACCGACTTCGCCACAGACCACAGCTCTGTGCTACTGGTAAGAAATAATTAACATGATTTACAGCATGTGTGTATTTCCTTAATGGTTTGATTAATAACCCATTTCTACTTCTCTATAGTGTTATGGAGGGAAGAGGAAAAGAAGCTCACAGCTGTCCTAGCAGAGCTTCAGGTGGATGATGTTCAGTAGCAGGAGTGGAACCGGACACAACGTGACCGCCACGCCACGAGAGTGCTGCGTTCAACCACGCATTCCTTTGAGTGATTGGGCAGCTTGTCCAGGCAATAGGTGGCAGGAGCATGTGACCTATTTCCTCCCTCCTGTCCTAGGACTCCACCACCTATGTACAGTTTATTTGATTTTCTGTGTTGCACTTTAACTTTGGTTTGCTGTGTTTTTTTGTTTGAATAAACAACAATGTGACTTATGTGATTACGTCATGCGTATTTCTTTTCTTTCTGTTAATTGTGGCAGCCTTTACAAACAAAACATATACAGACAAAAGGAGACATCTCTGCAGAAAGTACACACTTTTATTCATAATTCAGTGAAAAACAGTACAATAATAAAGCATTTTACAAATTCACAACAAGTGACACATCAGGCCCTCACATACATCTCTGCCCTCCTCTACACCCTGTGCCATTGCCACCACTGGTTCAACCACTGTAGCTGTTGTGTGTGCATCTCATTCAGTGTCATAAGGCTCACCATGATTTTCGCACAGGTTATGCAGAGCACAGCAGATCAGCACCATGGATTTCACCAGCTGGACATCACAGTCATTCCTTTTCAGGAGTGACAGCACCATCTGAAACACACAGGCAGCATGCTTTCATTAATCCCAGAATACCAAAAATAGAGATTGCTTTCAGTCATTACTACGCTGTACACTTGTACAGTACTATGTAGAAGTCATGGCGCTTTTCCACCGGCCCGACTTTAAACGGCACTACACTACACGACACGGTTTAGCGAGTGTTTCCACTAGCGTAGTACCTGGAACTCGGCACTATTTTTAGTACCTGCGGTGGTGAGGTTCCATTCAGTGGTGCCGGTACTATGCGCAGGTACTATGCGCTGATTGGTCAAAACTGCCGGTAACTGATTGGCCAGAAGTGTCGTCACTGGGTGCGTCATGAGCGCGACATAAAATACAGGATGCAGGAGTCTATTTCACCATTTTTCGAAAAATAGTAGCGCGCAAATACTTCGACATGGCGACTCTGCATAAGAACACTCCATGGTCCAACGACGAGGTCCAGACTGTCCTGTGTTTAATCGGAGACGACAAAATACAGAGAGCTGGACGGAGCCGCCCGTAACGAGCAGGTCTTGCCGGGAGTCGATGTCCGCTCACGGCGTAACACAGCAACTCCAATAACTCCGCACACGCCAACGGTAAGTTTTTTATTTTCAGCCTAAGAGCAACGTTTAACTACTGCTGAGAATAAACTCGCTTAAACAAGACATTATAAAAGTAACATCATGTGTGTCGGTAATCTCTGTCCGTCTGTTTACACGAGACAACGTAGTTGGCTAGCTAGTTAGCAATGTCGCTATTAGGTGCTCAACCTACAACAAAACATTACGTAAACCTGTAAAAGAAACCAGATTTGTACAAGTCATGAATTAGACTTACTACCGTGTAACGTTTTGTCTTTGCGTGTTAAAACAGACTAGACCAGAATATACAGTATGGGTTCTATATTTACATTATAGACAGAGAATGAGCATCGGATATTATATGTCTATATTACACTTTTGCAAAAAGACAGTATATTGCACATGGGATGAGGAGCCTGGTTATATGTTGTCTACTGAGAGCTAACAGCTGCAGGGAGGAATAAAGGATAATAATAATGATAAAGCTCCTTCATTTAGGGTGTTTCAGTCTGTGGCTGAATATATATATATATATATTGTTATGCGTGTAATTACAGCGTATGTATACACTTCTTTTGTTCAAGAATCCCATTCCATATGTGAGGAGTGTTCATCCACCCCAGCAGAGCCATCAGCTGCTTCGTTATCGGGGGCACCAACTTCGCCACAGACCACAGATCTGTGCAACTGGTAAGAAATAATAAACATGATTTACAGCATTTGTGTATTTCCTTAATGGTTTGATTAATAACCCCTTTTCTCTTCTCTATAGTGTTATGTAGGGAAGAGAAAAAGAAGCACACAGCTGTCCTCGCAGAGCTTCAGGTGGAAGATGTTCAGTAGCAGGAGTGGAACCGGACACAACGTAACCGCCACATCACGAGAGTGCTGCGTTCAACCACGCATTCCTTTGAGTGATTGGGCAGCTTGTCCAGGCAATAGGTGGCAGGAGCATGCAACCTATTTCCTCCCTCCTGTCCTAGGACTCCACCACCTATGTACAGTTTATTTGATTTGCTGTGCAATTTAACTTTGGTTTGCTGTGTTTTTTTGTTTGAATAAACAACAATGTGACTTATGTGATTACGTCATGCGTATTTCTTTTCTTTTAATTGTGGCAGCCTTTACAAACAAAACGTATACAGACAAAAGGAGACATCTCTGCAGAAAGTACAAACTTTTATTTGTAATTCAGTGAAAAACAGTACAATAATAAAGCATTTTACAAATTCACAACAAGTGACACATCAGGCCCTCACCTACATCTCTGCCATCCTCTACACCCTGTGCCACTGCCACCACAGGTTCAACCACTGTAGCTGCTGTGTGTGCATCTCATTCAGTGTCATAGGTCTCACCATGATTTTCACACAGGTTATGCAGAGCACAGCAGGTCATCACCACCATGGATTTCACCAGCTGGACATCACAGTCATTCCTTTTCAGGAGTGACAGAACCATCTGAAACACACAGGCAGCATGCTTACGTTAATACCAGAATACCAAAAATAGAGATTGCTTTCGGTCATTACTACGCTGTACAATTGTACAGTACTATGTAGAAGTCTGAGGCCACCATTAGATTGTTGCTATAATGACAATAGAGGATCATTATTTCTATTTCACCATACTGGAACACAATCAGAATATATGTATGCAGTTTTTTGTTGTTTTAAAAAAAACATCCTCTACAGGTGTCCAGTATTTAGTGTGATCGACCCTTACACTTGAACAATAACACAACTCTGTTAATACTGGAGTGGAACCTTAATTAATGTTTCTGGTTCAAGACATGCATGAGTATTACATACTCAAAAAAACAACATCGTTTCTGCACAGTACTGTATATGAGCTAGTTAGCGATAGCAACTATATTAGCTTACCCTCACTCGTCGTCTCGTAACATCTCATCTTCAGTTTCATGATGTATGACTTCCCAAACTTCTCTGTACTCCTCCACAATATTTCTTCTTGCCGCCTGTAGCTTTTTCTGGCGATCTTCTCTTCTGTGTGTGAACAAATGCCACAGACCGAGCAACAGAACGAGTCCACGTCCGTCATTGTTTATATGCGTGTGTGTCTCGCGTATAAGACGTCATAGCAGTTTCGCGCAGCCGGGTTGCAGCCGTGTTGTGATAACCACGCCCACGTTGAGAAGGTACGTTCTCTGTAGTGGAAACACAACTAAACCGTGCCGTTTCGTGTCGTGTCGCTCAGTGCCGTGTAGCCCGGAGCTAGTGGAAAAGCGCCATAAGTGGACATGGGTTTGAAGTTGGCAAATGGTCCCATATGGTTCAGGGTTTCCCCCAGTGCATTATAAGCCTTGCGGACAGCCAGGCTTTACTTGCTGATGCATCTGTTATTCCCTGAATTGCAGCGTTAAAGTATCTTTTACACAAAGATTGAGACCACGAAGTGAAAACAATGAAAAGTGCGCTCTGCTCTTAAGAGCCTGTCAACACGTTTTACTAAGATCTTCTCTGGATTTATTTGTATGTGGGGATAAAACGCTTAGAGAAATTATCCAGTCTGCTTTGGATACCGCAAGATCCCTTGGAGAGGAGAAGCGTATAGCGCAGTAGCGGCGAACAGGGCAGGAGAGGCAGAAGGGAACAGTGTCTCCACAGAAAAGATACAGTCTCAGGAGCCATTGAGTTTTGCTCAATAGATGTAAGTTTTGTTCTTAGTTTGTTTCCCTGTAGAAGGAATTTCAGTTTACATTTTGAAGAGCCATTAGAGAGATAAGGATACACCTTCTGTCAAAATTTGATGGATGACCCCCCTCTAGAAAAACACATATATAATTGTCCGTAGCCACACTCACTACTGATCACTCGGCCAGACTTGTGGCGACTGAGACAGACACATCCAATCCCTGTCTACTTGTTCATTCTGAGGGCTTCCAGGGGGTTGAGACTCACGAAGGACACGAAAATGTACGGTAAGCCAAATGCTTATTTGTTTTTGTTATTTAACAAAATGCAATATTTGGTATTTTTAAATATGCTTTTTTATTTATTTTTTTATTATTCCATTGTAGATGACTTTGAGCCTTTTGAGCTGACTGAAGAAGACTATAGTAAGTCACTATATATTATATATGTGTCCAGCCATGGCAAAAGGGTTCACAAGTCTACTTTGGGACATTTGGAGTTATTTACATATTCTGAAAGTGTGATTTCTAAGCTTTCCAACAATGTCAAACACATGTCCATCTGATCATTTTTGAAGATGTGGCCATTTCAATGTAGGCACTCCTCAAACTGCTTTAGGGAGAAATTCAGCCTGAAAGATTTCGACATTCTTGAGGAGCCAGGCCAATAGCTGCTCATTTGCATCACATTAACATGGTCACAACCCCCCACCCAGTCTAGCTGTCAGTGACATCTGATGTCTGTTAGCCCACAGGACAGAAACAGTGTAGCAGTTTGAAAAAAAAAAGGAATGACTGGAGTTCATGTCAATGTAGTGTTATTTGCCTTAAGTACTTCAGTGGACTGATAAGAATCAGAATTTACTTTATTGATCCCCAGAGGGAAATTCTTCTGTTACAAAAAGCCCTTGAATAAAAATGAGAAACTAGAAAGGTGAAAGATAGATACATACTTCAAATATCAAATAAAATATATCTAAGTGTGTGAAGGAGAGTTCAATATTTTCCAGACCATGGACTATATTATCATCTTCAATACCAGTTCCTCCCCCACAATGTGGCTGTACCCACTCTGTCCATCACAGTTGATATGCGGGCTAAATGGTGACATCACAAGCGCACCCTCTTCTGCTTCCTCTTCTGTGCTGTAACCTTTGGTGCTGGGCATGTGAAGTCTTTTGCCTCACCAGAACAGAAAGGCCTGATTTTTTCAAAAAGATATGTCTGCCTGTCCATGGTCAGTCCAGGTGGGGCCAGGACGGGAAGACTGTCAACAGGGGGCAGAACTCCTGGGTTGCGCAGTAGCTGAAACTCGATAGGCTCTGCATCACTGTGAGTTTGAGCAAGCACCACACCTGGTCTGTTGGCATCAAAGCTGTGACAGAATAGAAGTACACAACAGGATATTTAAAACATGGCTCACTGTTCACATGGAACACTATCATGTCCATTCGTGATTTTTTTATTCATAAAATGCAGAATTTTGAATATAAATACCTAAAGTGCTGATAACTCTTGATCTGTGGGAGCTTTCGAAAGTAGGGACTCAGATGTGTCTGCCAGTCGAGGGTCTTTACTATCACTCTGCCATCTGCCGTTCCAACAAGCTGCGGAATATTGAGGCGACTTTCAGGAGAGCTGTGTTCCACTACCTGTTGACAGCAAGAACCACAAGGAAAATAATTATTTTACTTTTACAAAAAAAAAAATCAAATTTTACAGATTACATATTGCAGTCTATATAAGCATTTGGCTATTGTATAGAAATCAATTTATACACATACCAAGAGCCTTAGCCGACCTCATGTATAGACAACACACTGAGGCCTTGGACACATGGGTTGGCAGCAACTTCACATGCCAATCCTTATGCCCAGGATTCTGAAAAAAAATAACAAAATACTTGTTTCAGATCATGGTTCATGTTAACAGGCACTTTATCACTGAATCAGTATAGATTGATCAGTAGTATTGCTTGAATTATGTGTGAATGCCACACCTTTTTGTGCATGAATTGCACGTGTAATTAACACGTTCATCACACAATGCAAAGGTGTGGCATTCACACATCATTCAATGCAATGTTAGGTTTCGAACACGGGAGTTTCGTCTCAAAGCATTTGAATTATCAAACTGAACCTGCGGGTGTACAAAATCTCAAAGAGGGCCGTGACATGCTCCTCTTACGACTTATAATACGCTCATCTGACCGAACAAAAGTTTCGATGTGCGCATCATTCTCATTGTAATAATACAGTACCGAGCTAGCGAGCTAAGCAAGCATAGCTAATAACAATGTAGCCAAACGGCGTTATGAAACACAGTGGATTATTAAAAGACAGCGTCACTATGTGCATCTGTATGTGACTTTGAATGAACACATACATAACATAGATAAACAACGTTAATGAAAACTCACCCCATAAGAAACTGAAAGGTATTCCGGCAGACTTCAGTGCCTCTGATCAGATAAGAGGTCCGGGCGTGCTTCCTTTTCGTCAGTTTTTTACGTCTGTTCGCCTCCAAAAGTCCAATTAGATAGGAGATAGAGCGGTGCTGGCGTCACGTCATCATCTCAGACAACTACCGTGTGTGTCCTGCTCTCTTTCAGCCGCGGAATAATCCATATGTTTGTTGTTTTTGTGACGATGAAGTCTGCTAACACGTTAGCATAAAGATCGCTAGCTTAAAATGCTAACAGTCCACACCCCAGCCGTCTCTGTGCTTTCGCTGCCCTTGTGAAGAAGCTGCTCAGCCACAGACTTATTGTCCTGTTGTCTTTGTCTTCCTTTGTCAAACAAAGCTTTGATGATGACTGCTTTGATGATAATCACGCTTTAATTTCGCACTGCACACACACACTGCAAACATACGCTGAACATTTGACACACATTCTCTCTCCCCCTCCCTCTCTCTCCCCCTCACTTGCTCGCTCTCTGAGTGAGAGCTGCATATTAATTAGCCATGTGTATTCTCCGTGATCATTAGCTGATTGGCTGAAAAAGCAACAAAAGCTCTGGAATGTGAGATCGCCACACCCAAACTAGGAGCGATTCACAGCGATAAAACAACCTTAATTCAAACACAAAGTTTATGGTTTTAAGACCCACAATACTGTGATTTGAAGCAGGTAGTGGCTTCTTCAAAACTTCAACTTGTAAAAAAAAAAAAAAGTTTTCCTGTTTTTCTCTTTTTGCCTCCGGCCGACTTGTTCCCGCTTGGTCCGTGGCGGGTCACATATTATGTTATTGTTCATTGCTATATTGATATTGTATATTGCTATATCTGTTGAACTTTCCTCAGCCCCAAACAGTGCAGATTTTTATTGTAATGTCATGGGTGGGTTTCAAGAGACAATCGGGAGAGCAAAAAAAAAAATTACGTCATTTGTATGTAATACACAACAGACAGGATAAGCTCTGTTTTGCCATCAGTATCGCTCACCTGCTCCACCCTACACACAGCAGTCATCAGGCGGCGCAGTATGGGAGGAAGTTACAGCATCAGGCAGGTCTAAATGATCAAACACCCGTAACCTTCAGTGATATACACAAATTTTAACAAATTATCAAACGTAAAATTGTAGTGTTTTACAGGATGGGGGAAGACAAAGCTCTCTCTCATTTTGAAACAAACTATCCAAAACCGTCTGAAACCCTTTTCCTCTTTCTATTGAATGAGCATTATTGTGGCGTAAAAAAAACCCAAGGGGTTTATAGGAAGCAATTACCTTTGTGACTTTTGTTTCAAAGGCTACAATTGTCCCAACAAACACTACTGTCAGGGGTTCTGTCCCATCTGCCAAAATGCGGCCTGTCCCCTCGAAAAGTTTAAACCGACAGTGTGCAGCGATTGTCACAGGGTTTGTCGCTCCCCTCTCTGTCTGACGTCTACGTCAGCCTAAATTCAGGCCCATGTCTAAGGAGTATGCTAGTGCGACTTGGTTAAAAAATGTCTAAAATGCAAAAAAAAATACGATGTTGTCATGAAGGGAGAAGTCAAAGCTCACAGCCTTCAACACAGCCCCCTGCTGCCTCCTCCACATTTCACACCTCCCTCCCTCCCTCTGCCCCTCCACCCTCTGCCCCCCCTGGAGAGCTGCTTGGACACAGTCTCACCTCCCCCCTCCCCTCTTCCCCCCCACCCCTCTCAGTGACAACCAACCAGGTCAGAAGACAGCTTGAGAGACTGCAGCAGAACAAGGCTGCAGGCCCGGACGGTCTCAGCCCCAGGCTACTGAGGACTTGTGCCACCCAGCTGGCTGTGATCCTGCAGCACCTCTTCAACCTGAGCCTCCAACAGGGGATGGTCCCAGCACTGTGGAAGACATCGTGCCTGGTTCCTGTCCCCAAGACAAAGTCATCATCATGTGAACCCAAGGATTACCGTCCAGTGGCCTTGACGTCCCATGTGATGAAAGTGCTGGAGAGGCTGGTCTTGTCTCACCTCAGACTTGGTTAAGTCCTTTGGTTAAGTCCTCACTGGACCCGCTTCAGTTTGCTTATCAGCCCAATCTGGGGGTGGATGATGCCATCACCTATCTGCTGCATCGAGCTCAGTCTCACCTGGATGGTGCTGGAGGCACTGTGAGAATCACTTTCTTTGATTTTTCCAGTGCTTTCAACACCATTCAGCCACTGTAACTGGGGGAGAAGTTGCGGATGGTGGGGGTGGACATGCCCACCATCTCCTGGATCACTGATTACCTGACAGGCAGACAACAGTTTGTCCGACTGGGCCGTGGTGTGTCTGATGTGGTGGTTAGTGATGTGGGAGCCCCACAAGGAACTGTGCTGTCCCCTTCCTGTTCACCATATACACCTCAGACTTTCAGTATGACTCCGTGTCATGCAACCTGCAGAAGTTCTCAGATGACTCTGCGGTGGTAGGGTGTATAAAGGATGGACATGAGGGGGAGTACAGGACAGTGGTAGCTGACTTTGTGAAGTGGGCCAGTGAGAACCACCTGCTTCTGAATGTGACCAAGACCAAGGAGATGGTGGTGGACTTCAGGAGGAAGAAGACAGCTCCACAACCGCTGACGGTGCTGAAGGAGCACATAGAGATGGTGGAGGATTACAAATTCATTTCTTTCTGAAGAGGCTGCGATCCTTTGATGTATGCAGCAAGATGCTGGAGTTATTTTACCAGTCTGTTGTGGCCAGCGCACTGTTCTTTGCTGTGGTGTGCTGGGGGAGCAGCATGGGAGCCGGTGAAACAAGCAAAATCAACAAACTGATTAAGAAGGCAGGCTCCATCATTGGCTGCAAGCAGGACACCGTGGGAACGGTGGTGGAGAGGAGGTAGCTGAACAAACTGCTATCCATCATGGATGACTCTGATCATCCTCTCCACCACATCCTCCAGGCTCAGGAGAGCACATTCTCCAGGAGATTCAGACAGCTCCGCTGTCACAAGGACAGATTCAGGAAGTCATTCCTGCCATCAGCCATCAGGATTTACAACTCATCCTTGTAAAACTGACTCTGCTCCATTGCACAACAGCACAGTGTCTCTATAATTAATATTAATATATCAGACTGACTACATTAGTCTATCCTTTATGTCATAGCACCTGATCCTATGGGTCATTCATTCTTCACTTTTTGCACTATTTTCTTTACATACTTTTGTACAATTATTTATGTTGAATTATTTTCTTGTATTGTATTTTGCTGCTGTGCCACAAAAATTTCCCCTTAGGGATGAATAAAGTATTTCTATTCTATTCTATTCTATTCTATAAAAAAAAGATGGTGCTCCGCGCTAAAGGCATCACCCAAAGGAGTGAAACGTGCAGGATATAATAGAAATACCCCAACAAAAGATTGTGAGGGATAAAAAGAGCATTGAATTGAAAAAATTATAATTTCAGAAAAAGTTTAGAGTGGTGTATGACAAAAGACGTCTCTTAAAAGAGGGAAAAAGTTTGCCTTTTGGTTTTTAGAATTCTTACTTGGAATGGAGGAGATTGATTTTGACCCCAGATTAAGAATTCCTTTTTCATGTTTGATTGTGGGGCCGAGCATGTGTGGGAAATCTTACTTTGTAAAAAGTGTATTAGAAAACTGTGAACATGTCATGAATGGTTTACCTGAAAATATTGTATGGATTTATTCTTCTTTTCAACCCATGTACAATGAAATGCAAAAGATGAATAAAATCAAGTTTGTCAAAGGATTGCCTGATTCTTTTGAAGATGAAGACCTGTTTCCTCCTGATCAGAGTCATTCGATTATACTCGACGACGTGATTTTCCAGGCCTCTGACCATCCAGAAGTGATTAATATATTCACCCAGTACAGACACCATAGAAACATGAGCGTCATGATGTTGACACAAAATGTGTATCACCGGGGTAAATACAGTCGTACCATTAGTCTAAACAGCAACTATATGGTGTTGTTTAAAAACCCCTGTGACAAATTACAAATCAAGATACTGGCTCATCAAATCTTTCCCACGCAAAAGAGTTTTTTCATGGACAGTTATGAAGACGCAGTCAAAGTTTCTCACGGATATTTAATCGTCGACCTCACCCCCACCTACCCAGATCATTTCAGATTGAGGACGGGTCTGCTTCCTCAACAGTGGCCAGCCGTATACGTACCTAAAACCAAATAATAATAATATGTCTGCAAGATTATAAAGAAATGGCCCCTTGCTGACGGCATTGTATCACGCCACACCCCGGAAATGTAAAGAGATTCTCTCCCACTGCTCCTCCGACTTTCTGTTGTTTTTCCAAATTTTACAATAATCAGGGGTTGTGGCTCGTCTGTATTTTTGTTCAGTTCCACATAAGACTGATGCTGAGGTAAATTATACCATGTATGTGGGTAAACAATTTCACACATCCCTACCATCCATTTTCCATACAGCTCTATAGGTCTGGACAGATCCACAGTGTAACACGAAGGCGTATTATCACTAAACAACTCTTTACTAGAGTTGGAGGGTAGAGTGACAAAACCCCTCAGTCAGAGCCTCCATGTCTCTGCTTTCTTTGATTATGTCTCAGCAAGGCCTCGACATTTGTGTTTTATACATTTTTCAAATCAGTGGCTTTAACCCAGCTATTTAATTTTTCAGGCCAGTTTTTCCAGCGTACCAACACCTCTTTCTGACCACGAACGACGCGCCTTTTTAAAATGTTTTCCACTTGAAAAGTGTGATCTCTGGTCATTTTCACTTTTTGCAACTCTGGTTCATAAAATGACCCCTCAATAGATTATCCGTCGTAATCTTTCAGTTTGTATACGGGAGGAAAACGAGGAATGCACTCTGATACAGTAAAGTTCCGTAAAACTCTATTATAACTCTAAACTATTTTTTGTCAAACACTCCTCTCAACTTGGATATCCTGACGACGTCTCCCTTTTTGAAATTCATCTTTAATGCACCCTTTGGTCTGATGGGAAATGTACCATACAGATTTTGAAAAACTTGAAAGGTGTTTTCATTTTAATACTCTTGTGATTGCTGTGAATATAACTTTTCACCAAATCAGGTAGGACCTCCAGGCGCCGCCTAGTGTTTTTAGCTGTAAAGTATTGCCACATTCTAGTTTTTAAAGTGCGATTAAATCTCCCCACCACAGAGGCCTTGAGATCGCTGGCTGTAGCAAAATGGATAATTTTGTGTTTCTTCATCAATGTCTAAAAAAGTTGATTAAAAAATTCTTTACCAGCATCTGTTTGAATCTTTACTGGCGTCCCACTCTCTTTGAGGACAGATTTGAACGCACTCACTACTTTGATGGCCGTCTTATTTTTCAAAACACGGACAAAAGCCCTTTTAGAAAATATGTCAATAACCGTGAGTAAATACTTGAAGCTATCATTGTGTTCTGCTAAGGCCTGCATGTCGCAGAGATCAGCTTGAAATTGGTTCAGAGGCCTAGGTACAAAAACTCTGTTGTGGGGAAAATGTATTTGAGCGGGTTTATGCAGTGTATATGCATCATGTCCTGCTAAAAAATCTTTGACTTTGTCCAACTCTACTCTTTAACCCGTCTCATCTTGCAAAGCCCGACGCAGTCTTTCTACTGCCCCCAGGCTACCAGGGTGAGATGGGTCATAATACACTCTTTTCATTCGACCTTTTTCAGACATCTTATCGGCTCTGACAGACACGTTGAAATAAAAGAGGTGACAAAATGTTTCGTTTATTTCAAGTTTATTCTCTCAAAAAAAATAATAACTAGCACCGCAAGCGGTGGTAACGGGTTCGAGCTTGACGCTTCGTCGCGACCCGCGCCCACCTCGTCGCTTGCGCCCTGATCTCGTCTCTCGTTCATTCGCTGCTTGCTGTCGTAGTTCTAATTGGCGCCGTCCGTGCGGATGTTGGGCTGTGGAGTAAAGTCATATATTATTTCCTGTTAAGTGCGTTACACTTTCTGTCGGGAGGACATTGTTTGCGTGTTCAGGATAGGTCCCTGGCCTCACATACCAAGTTCCATGCAGAGCGGTCAATGTACAGTAAAGTAAGAGGGCACTTCCTGTTAAAATGGCTGACTTCCTGTTGGGTCAGAGCGTGTCTATTAACATGTTCAGGGAAGTTCCCTTGACACACATATAATGTTTCGTGGAGATAGGGCAACGTACGGCAAAGTTACATTCTACTTCCTGTTTTGGCGTTCCACTTCCTGTTTGGAGTTTAGCTTTTGCAGACATGTTCAGGATAGGTTCCTGGTCTCACGTGTCAAGTTCCGTGCAGATTGATCAATGTACGGTAAAGTTACAGGGGACTTCCTGTTTAAAATGGCTGACTTCCTGTTTGGTCAAAGGTGTGTCCATTAACATGTTCAGGGAAGTTCTATTGACTCACATATCATGTTTTGTGGCGATCGGGCAATGTATGGCAAAGTTACATTCTACTTCCTGTTGCGGCGGATCCACTTCCTGTCAGGAAGTCGTCTGTTGCTGACATGATCGCAGCGGTTTTGTGGTCCCACATATCACGTATGAGGATTATACAACAATCCCTGTTATAGCAGCATAAAAAAGTGTGATATGTAATGTTATATCCAGCAACCAGGGGGCGCTGTTTTATAAATTGAAGATTTTCATATAGACTGCTTCAGGGTTGGACTGTAATCAATCCAAGAAAATTTGGTTCAGATTGGAACAGGATTTACAAAGTTATACCAGTTTCTTTAGTGTTGCACAGTAGATGGCAAATTCTGCTGCCACCAGGGGGCGTCGTTAAGACATTGAATATTGTCTTATAGACTACTTCAAGGCATCAATCCAGGGAAGGACATTGGATCATCCATCGCAAAGTTATAAGCGTTTTGTTGTCTGTTTTTACAAATCAGAATGTTTGCCAACTTTAGCGCCCCCTATCTTGTACGCCATGCGACATTTTAAAAAACCTTCACTAACTTTTGATCCTCAACTCGTCCACATTAACCTCGCCAAGTTTGAAGGTGATAGCACAAAAGCTCTAGGACAAGATAGATTTAATAGCAAATAAAATTCTTTCTGTTGCCACCAGGGGGCGCTGTTTTCGAAATTAAATATTTTCAGGTAGACTTGTTCAGGGTCGGACTGTCATCAATCCAAGGAAGTTTGGTTCAAATCGGAACAGGATTCACAAAGTTATCATCATACATGTACTTTTTTTGGGTAATATTCCTCTCACCACTAGAGGCGCTGTTTTCGAACGTGACCGTTTTTTCATATTCATCTTTAAGAACTATCGATCATGAACCACGGCAAGTTTGGTTCATATCTGACCTTCCAATGCAAAGTTATAAGAGATTTGGTCAACATCATAATGATCGCCAACTTTAGCGCCCCCTATCTCGTACGCCGTGTGACATTTTAGAAAGCTTTCACTAACTTTTGATCCTCAACTCGTCCACATTAACCTCGCCAAGTTTGAAGGTGATAGCACAAAAGCTCTAGGACAAGATAGATTTAATAGCAAATAAAATTCTTTCTGTTGCCACCAGGGGGCGCTGTTTTCGAAATTGAATATTTTCATGTAGACGTCGTCAGGACTGGAAGAACATCAATCCAAGGAAGTTTGGTTCAGTTTGGACCAGGACTCGCAAAGTTATAAGAGTTTGTTTTTTTGTCGCAAAAATCCGACTTTGCTCCGCCCACGCTGCTACACCGTTAAAGAATGCGCTATCATATTCAACACGCATCATCTACCATGTGTTTTCAATGTTTCAGTGTCATTTTGAGTGACACTTTTACAAACTCTGTAAAAGTTATTACCGAAATCGTAAATAAACTTTTTTTTTGTATATTCTCTTCCACCACCAGGAGGCGATGGTTTCAAATGTAATCATTTTTGCATAGGTGTCTTCAGCAACTACCCATCATCAATCATGGCAAGTTTGGCTCCGACTTGACCTTCCATCGCAAAGTTATAAGCGTTTCGTTGCGTGTTGGGAAAATTTGGAATTTTCGCCAACTTTGGCGCCACCTATCTCGTGCGCCATGCAATATTTCAAAAAGCTTTTCAGATTAGATCGTACCTCAACTGGTCCACATCGACCTCGCCAAGTTTGAAGGTGATTGCTCAAAAACTGTAGATTTTGGTATCTACGGCAAGTTATGCTGTAAATTCGCCAAAAACGCCTCCGTTTTCGCCTTCAATCCAAAATGGCGGCCTTCCTGTAGGTTTCACAGAAAACTTGTGATTGACTTTTGCCCATGGCACAACCTAATGAACGTGTGTACCAAGTTTCGTTCATGTACGTTATTCCCGACAGGAGTTGACCTAGTAGCACTTTTTTGCGTCAGTCTGAAGCCCCGCCCACTTCCATTTTTTGACGCACATTCACCGAACCACTTTTTTACAAAATTTTCAGCGAGGTCTGATGTTGTCCCGAAAATTCGTGAGGTTTGGGATACGTTTAGGCCTTCAAAAATGCACTTTTTTTGTGTGAAGAATAATAATAATAAGGACAAGATAGATTTTATAGCAAATAAAATTCTTTCTGTTTCCACCAGGGGGCGCTGTTTTCGAAATTAAATATTTTCATGTAGACTTGTTCAGGGTCGGACTGTCATCGATCCAAGGAAGTTTGGTTCAAATCGGAACAGGATTCACAAAGTTATCATCATAAATGTACTTTTTTTGGGTAATATTCCTCTCACCACTAGAGGCGCTGTTTTCGAACGTGACCGTTTTTTCATATTCATCTTTAAGAACTATCGATCATGAACCACGGCAAGTTTGGTTCATATCTGACCTTCCAATGCAAAGCTATAAGAGATTTGGTCAACATCAGAATGATCGCCAACTTTAGCGCCCCCTAGCTCGTATGCCGTGCGACATTTTAGAAAGCTTTCACTAACTTTTGATCCTCAACTCGTCCACATTAACCTCGCCAAGTTTGAAGGTGATAGCACAAAAGCTCTAGGACAAGATAGATTTAATAGCAAATAAAATTCTTTCTGTTGCCACCAGGGGGCGCTGTTTTCGATATTGAATATTTTCATGTAGACGTCGTCAATCCAAGGAAGTTTGGTTCAGTTTGGACCAGGTTTCGCAAAGTTATAAGAGTTTGTTTTTTTGTCGCAAAAATCCGACTTTGCACCGCCCACGCTGCTACACCGTTAAAGAATGCGCTGTCATATTCAACACGCATCATCTACCATGTGTTTTCAATGTTTCAGTGTCATTTTGAGTGACACTTTTACAATCGCTGTAAAAGTTATTACCGAAATCGTAAATAAACTTTTTTTTTGTATATTCTCTTCCACCACCAGGAGGCGATGGTTTCAAACGTGATCATTTTTGCATAGGTGTCTTCAGCAACTACCCATCATCAATCATGGCAAGTTTGGCTCCGACTTGACCTTCCATCGCAAAGTTATAAGCGTTTCGTTGCGTGTTGGGAAAATTTGGAATTTTCGCCAACTTTGGCGCCACCTATCTCGTGCGCCATGCAAGATTTCAAAAAACTTTTCAGATTAGATCGTACCTCAACTGGTCCACATCGACCTCGCCAAGTTTGAAGGTGATTGCTCAAAAACTGTAGATTTTGGTATCTACGGCAAGTTATGCTGTAAATTCGCCAAAAACGCCTCCGTTTTCGCCTTCAATCCAAGATGGCGGCCTTCCTGTAGGTTTCACAGAAAACTTGTGATTGACTTTTGCCCATGGCACAACCTAATGAACGTGTGTACCAAGTTTCGTTCATGTACGTTATTCCCGACAGGAGTTGACCTAGTAGCACATTTTTGCGTCAGTCTGAAGCCCCGCCCACTTCCATTTTTTGACGCACATTCACCGAACCACTTTGGTTCGGCGATTTAAGTTAGGTCTGATGTTGTCCCAAAAATTCGCGTGGTTTGGGATCCGTTTAGGCCTTCAAAAATGCACATTCCTCGTGTGAAGAATAATAATAATAACGAGCTTGACGCTACGTCGCGACCCGCGCCCACCTCGTCGCTTGCGCCCTGATCTCGTCTCTCGTTCATTCGCTGCTTGCTGTCGTAGTTCTAATTGGCGCCGTCCGTGCGGATGTTGGGCTGTGGAGTAAAGTCATATATTATTTCCTGTTAAGTGCGTTACACTTTCTGTCGGGAGGACATTGTTTGCGTGTTCAGGATAGGTCCCTGGCCTCACATACCAAGTTCCGTGCAGAGCGGTCAATGTACAGTAAAGTTAGAGGGCACTTCCTGTTTAAAATGTTTAACTGCCTGTTGGGTCAGAGCGTGTCCATTAACATGTTCAGGGAAGTTCTATTGAGTCACATTTAATGTTTCGTGGAGATAGGGCAACGTACGGCAAAGTTACATTCTACTTCCTGTTTGGGCGTACCACTTCCTGTTTGGAGTTTAGCTTTTGCAGACATGTCCAGGATAGGTTCCTGGTGTCACGTGTCAAGTTCCGTGCAGATCGATCAATGTACGGTAAAGTTACAGGGCACTTCCTGTTTAAAATGGCTGACTTCCTGTTGGGTCAATGGCGTGTCCATTAACATGTTCAGGGAAGTTCTATTGACTCACATATCATGTTTCGTGGCGATCGGGCAATGTATGGCAAAGTTACATTCTACTTCCTGTTGCGGCGGATCCACTTCCTGTCAGGAAGTCGTCTGTTGCTGACATGGTCGGAGCGGTTTTGTGGTCCCACATATCACGTAGGAGGAGGATACAATAATCCCTGTCATAGCAGCATAAAGAAGTGTGAAATGTAATGTTATATCCAGCAACCAGGGGGCGCTGTTTTATAAATTGAAGATTTTCATATACTGTTTCAGGGTTGGACTGTCATCAATCCAAGGAAGTTTGGTTCTGATTGGAACAGGATTTACAAAGTTATACCAGTTTCTTTAGTGTTGCACAGTAGATGGCATAGTCTGCTGCCACCAGGGGGCGTCGTTAAGACATTGAATATTGTCTTATAGACTACTTCAAGGCATCAATCCAGGGCAGGACATTGGATCCTCCATCGCAAAGTTATAAGCGTTTTGTGGTCTGTTTTTACAAATCAGAATGTTTGCCAACTTTAGCGCCCCCTATCTTGTACACCATGCGACATTTTAAAAAACTTTCACTAACTTTTGATCCTCAACTCGTCCACATTAACCTCGCCAAGTTTGAAGGTGATAGCACAAAAGCTCTAGGACAAGATAGATTTAATAGCAAATAAAATTCTTTCTGTTGCCACCAGGGGGCGCTGTTTTCGAAATTAAATATTTTCAGGTAGACTTGTTCAGGGTCGGACTGTCATCGATCCAAGGAAGTTTGGTTCAAATCGGAACAGGATTCACAAAGTTATCATCATACATGTACTTTTTTTGGGTAATATTCCTCTCACCACTAGAGGCGCTGTTTTCGAACGTGACCGTTTTTTCATATTCATCTTTAAGAACTATCGATCATGAACCACGGCAAGTTTGGTTCATATCTGACCTTCCAATGCAAAGTTATAAGAGATTTGGTCAACATCATAATGATCGCCAACTTTAGCGCCCCCTATCTCGTACGCCGTGCGACATTTTAGAAAGCTTTCACTAACTTTTGATCCTCAACTCGTCCACATTAACCTCGCCAAGTTTGAAGGTGATAGCACAAAAGCTCTAGGACAAGATAGATTTAATAGCAAATAAAATTCTTTCTGTTGCCACCAGGGGGCGCTGTTTTCGAAATTGAATATTTTCATGTAGACGTCGTCAGGACTGGAGGAACATCAATCCAAGGAAGTTTGGTTCAGTTTGGACCAGGACTCGCAAAGTTATAAGAGTTTGTTTTTTTGTCGCAAAAATCCGACTTTGCTCCGCCCACGCTGCTACACCGTTAAAGAATGTGCTATCATATTCAACACGCATCATCTACCATGTGTTTTCAATGTTTCAGTGTCATTTTGAGTGACACTTTTACAAACTCTGTAAAAGTTATTACCGAAATCGTAAATAAACTTTTTTTTTGTATATTCTCTTCCACCACCAGGAGGCGATGGTTTCAAACGTGATCATTTTTGCATAGGTGTCTTCAGCAACTACCCATCATCAATCATGGCAAGTTTGACACCGACGTGATCTTCCATCGCAAAGTTATAAGCGTTTCGTTGAGTGTTGGGAAAATTTTGAATTTTCGCCAACTTTGGCGCCCCCTATCTCGCGCGCCATGCAATATTTCAAAAAACTTGTCAGATTAGATCGTACCTCAACTGGTCCACATCAACCACGCCAAGTTTGAAGGTGATTGCTCAAAAACTGTAGATTTTGGTATCTACGGCAAGTTATGCTGTAAATTCGCCAAAAACGCCTCCGTTTTCGCCTTCAATCCAAAATGGCGGCCTTCCTGTAGCTTTCACAGAAAACTTGTGATTGACTTTTGCCCATGGCACAACCTAATGAACGTGTGTACCAAGTTTCGTTCATGTACGTTATTCCCGACAGGAGTTGACCTAGTAGCACATTTTTGCGTCAGTCTGAAGCCCCGCCCACTTCCATTTTTTGACGCACATTCACCGAACCACTTTGGTTCGGCGATTTAAGTTAGGTCTGATGTTGTCCCAAAAATTCGCGAGGTTTGGGATACGTTTAGGCCTTCAAAAATGCACATTCCTCGTGTGAAGAATAATAATAAGAATAATAATAATAACAAGCGGTGGTAACGGGTTCGAGCTTGACGCTACGTCGCGACCCGCGCCCACCTCGTCGCTTGCGCCCTGATCTCGTCTCTCGTTCATTCGCTGCTTGCTGTCGTAGTTCTAATTGGCGCCGTCCGTGCGGATGTTGGGCTGTGGAGTAAAGTCATATATTATTTCCTGTTAAGTGCGTTACACTTTCTGTCGGGAGGACATTGTTTGCGTGTTCAGGATAGGTCCCTGGCCTCACATACCAAGTTCCGTGCAGAGCGGTCAATGCACAGTAAAGTTAGAGGGCACTTCCTGTTAAAATGGCTGACTTCCTGTTGGGTCAGAGCGTGTCTATTAACATGTTCAGGGAAGTTCCCTTGACACACATATAATGTTTCGTGGAGATAGGGCAACGTACGGCAAAGTTAAATTCTACTTCCTGTTTTGGCGTTCCACTTCCTGTTTGGAGTTTAGCTTTTGCAGACATGTCCAGGATAGGTTCCTGGTCTCACGTGTCAAGTTCCGTGCAGATTGATCAATGTACGGTAAAGTTACAGGGGACTTCCTGTTTAAAATGGCTGACTTCCTGTTGGGTCAAAGGCGTGTCCATTAACATGTTCAGGGAAGTTCAATTGACTCACATATTGTGTTTCGTGGCGATCGGGCAATGTATGGCAAAGTTACATTCTACTTCCTGTTGTGGCGGATCCACTTCCTGTCAGGAAGTCGTCTGTTGCTGACATGGTCGGAGCGGTTTTGTGGTCCCACATATCACGTATGAGGAGGATACAACAATCCCTGTTATAGCAGCATAAAAAAGTTTGATATGTAATGTTATATCCAGCAACCAGGGGGCGCTGTTTTTTAAATTGAAGATTTTCATATAGACTTTTTCAGGGTCATACTGTCATCAATCCAAGGAAGTTTGGTTCTGATTGGAACAGGATTTACAAAGTTATACCAGTTTTTTTTGTGTTGCACAGTAGATGGCATAGTCTGCTGCCACCAGGGGGCGTCGTTAAGACATTGAATATTGTCTTATAGACTACTTCAAGGCATCAATCCAGGGAAGGACATTGGATCCTCCATCGCAAAGTTATAAGTGTTTCGTTGTCTGTTTTTACAAATCAGAATGTTTGCCAACTTTAGCGCCCCCTATCTCGTACGCCGTGCGACATTTACGAAAGCTTTCAATAACATTTGATCCTCAACTCGTCCACATTGACCTCGCCAAGTTTGAAGGTGATAGCACAAAAGCTCTAGGACAAGATAGATTTTATAGCAAATAAAATTCTTTCTGTTTCCACCAGGGGGCGCTGTTTTCGAAATTAATTATTTTCATCTAGACTTGTTCAGGGTCGGACTGTCATCGATCCAAGGAAGTTTGGTTCAAATCGGAACAGGATTCACAAAGTTATCATCATAAATGTACTTTTTTTGGGTAATAATCCTCTCACCACTAGAGGCGCTGTTTCCGAACGTGACCGTTTTTTTATATTCATCTTTAAGAACTATCGATCATGAACCACGGCAAGTTTGGTTCATATCTGACCTTCCAATGCAAAGTTATAAGAGATTTGGTCAACATCAGAATGTTTGCCAACTTTAGCGCCCCCTATCTCGTACGCCGTGCGACATTTTAGAAAGCTTTCAATAACATTTGATCCTCAACTCGTCCACATTGACCTCGCCAAGTTTGAAGGTGATAGCACAAAAGCTCTAGGACAAGATAGATTTTATAGCAAATAAAATTCTTTCTGTTGCCACCAGGGGGGCGCTGTTTTCGAAATTGAATATTTTCATGTAGACGTCGTCAGGACTGGAGGAACATCAATCCAAGGAAGTTTGGTTCAGTTTGGACCAGGATTCGCAAAGTTATAAGAGTTTGTTTTTTTGTCGCAAAAATCCGACTTTGCTCCGCCCACGCTGCTACACCGTTAAAGAATGCGCTATCATATTCAACACGCATTATCTACCATGTGTTTTCAATGTTTCAGTGTCATTTTGAGTGACACTTTTACAAACTCTGTAAAAGTTATTACCGAAATCGTAAATAAACTTTTTTTTTGTATATTCTCTTCCACCACCAGGAGGCGATGGTTTCAAACGTGATCATTTTTGCATAGGTGTCTTCAGCAACTACCCATCATCAATCATGGCAAGTTTGGCACCGACGTGACCTTCCATCGCAAAGTTATAAGCGTTTCGTTGAGTGTTGGGAAAATTTTGAATTTTCGCCAACTTTGGCGCCCCCTATCTCGTGCGCCATGCAATATTTCAAAAAACTTGTCAGATTAGATCGTACCTCAACTGGTCCACATCAACCACGCCAAGTTTGAAGGTGATTGCTCAAAAACTGTAGATTTTGGTATCTACGGCAAGTTATGCTGTAAATTCGCCAAAAACGCCTCCGTTTTCGCCTTCAATCCAAAATGGCGGCCTTCCTGTAGCTTTCACAGAAAACTTGTGATTGACTTTTGCCCATGGCACAACCTAATGAACGTGTGTACCAAGTTTCGTTCATGTACGTTATTCCCGACAGGAGTTGACCTAGTAGCACATTTTTGCGTCAGTCTGAAGCCCCGCCCACTTCCATTTTTTGACGCACATTCACCGAACCACTTTGGTTCGGCGATTTAAGTTAGGTCTGATGTTGTCCCAAAAATTCGCGAGGTTTGGGATACGTTTAGGCCTTCAAAAATGCACATTCCTCGTGTGAAGAATAATAATAATAATAACTAGCACCGCAAGCGGTGGTAACGGGTTCGAGCTTGACGCTACGTCGCGACCCGCGCCCACCTCGTCGCTTGCGCCCTGATCTCGTCTCTCGTTCATTCGCTGCTTGCTGTCGTAGTTCTAATTGGCGCCGTCCGTGCGGATGTTGGGCTGTGGAGTAAAGTCATATATTATTTCCTGTTAAGTGCGTTACACTTTCTGTCGGGAGGACATTGTTTGCGTGTTCAGGATAGGTCCCTGGCCTCACATACCAAGTTCCGTGCAGAGCGGTCAATGTACAGTAAAGTTAGAGGGCACTTCCTGTTAAAATGGCTGACTTCCTGTTGGGTCAGAGCGTGTCTATTAACATGTTCAGGGAAGTTCCCTTGACACACATATAATGTTTCGTGGAGATAGGGCAACGTACGGCAAAGTTAAATTCTACTTCCTGTTTTGGCGTTCCACTTCCTGTTTGGAGTTTAGCTTTTGCAGACATGTCCAGGATAGGTTCCTGGTCTCACGTGTCAAGTTCCGTGCAGATTGATCAATGTACGGTAAAGTTACAGGGGACTTCCTGTTTAAAATGGCTGACTTCCTGTTGGGTCAAAGGCGTGTCCATTAACATGTTCAGGGAAGTTCAATTGACTCACATATCGTGTTTCGTGGCGATCGGGCAATGTATGGCAAAGTTACATTCTACTTCCTGTTGTGGCGGATCCACTTCCTGTCAGGAAGTCGTCTGTTGCTGACATGGTCGGAGCGGTTTTGTGGTCCCACATATCACGTATGAGGAGGATACAACAATCCCTGTTATAGCAGCATAAAAAAGTTTGATATGTAATGTTATATCCAGCAACCAGGGGGCGCTGTTTTTTAAATTGAAGATTTTCATATAGACTTTTTCAGGGTCATACTGTCATCAATCCAAGGAAGTTTGGTTCTGATTGGAACAGGATTTACAAAGTTATATCAGTTTTTTTTGTGTTGCACAGTAGATGGCATAGTCTGCTGCCACCAGGGGGCGTCGTTAAGACATTGAATATTGTCTTATAGACTACTTCAAGGCATCAATCCAGGGAAGGACATTGGATCCTCCATCGCAAAGTTATAAGTGTTTCGTTGTCTGTTTTTACAAATCAGAATGTTTGCCAACTTTAGCGCCCCCTATCTCGTACGCCGTGCGACATTTACGAAAGCTTTCAATAACATTTGATCCTCAACTCGTCCACATTGACCTCGCCAAGTTTGAAGGTGATAGCACAAAAGCTCTAGGACAAGATAGATTTTATAGCAAATAAAATTCTTTCTGTTTCCACCAGGGGGCGCTGTTTTCGAAATTAAATATTTTCATCTAGACTTGTTCAGGGTCAGACTGTCATCGATCCAAGGAAGTTTGGTTCAAATCGGAACAGGATTCACAAAGTTATCATCATAAATGTACTTTTTTTGGGTAATAATCCTCTCACCACTAGAGGCGCTGTTTCCGAATGTGACAGTTTTTTTATATTCATCTTTAAGAACTATCGATCATGAACCACGGCAAGTTTGGTTCATATCTGACCTTCCAATGCAAAGTTATAAGAGATTTGGTCAACATCAGAATGTTTGCCAACTTTAGCGCCCCCTATCTCGTACGCCGTGCGACATTTTAGAAAGCTTTCAATAACATTTGATCCTCAACTCGTCCACATTGACCTCGCCAAGTTTGAAGGTGATAGCACAAAAGCTCTAGGACAAGATAGATTTTATAGCAAATAAAATTCTTTCTGTTGCCACCAGGGGGCGCTGTTTTCGAAATTGAATATTTTCATGTAGACGTCGTCAGGACTGGAGGAACATCAATCCAAGGAAGTTTGGTTCAGTTTGGACCAGGACTCGCAAAGTTATAAGAGTTTGTTTTTTTGTCGCAAAAATCCGACTTTGCTCCGCCCACGCTGCTACACCGTTAAAGAATGCGCTATCATATTCAACACGCATTATCTACCATGTGTTTTCAATGTTTCAGTGTCATTTTGAGTGACACTTTTACAAACTCTGTAAAAGTTATTACCGAAATCGTAAATAAACTTTTTTTTTGTATATTCTCTTCCACCACCAGGAGGCGATGGTTTCAAACGTGATCATTTTTGCATAGGTGTCTTCAGCAACTACCCATCATCAATCATGGCAAGTTTGGCACCGACGTGACCTTCCATCGCAAAGTTATAAGCGTTTCGTTGAGTGTTGGGAAAATTTTGAATTTTCGCCAACTTTGGCGCCCCCTATCTCGTGCGCCATGCAATATTTCAAAAAACTTGTCAGATTAGATCGTACCTCAACTGGTCCACATCAACCACGCCAAGTTTGAAGGTGATTGCTCAAAAACTGTAGATTTTGGTATCTACGGCAAGTTATGCTGTAAATTCGCCAAAAACGCCTCCGTTTTCGCCTTCAATCCAAAATGGCGGCCTTCCTGTAGCTTTCACAGAAAACTTGTGATTGACTTTTGCCCATGGCACAACCTAATGAACGTGTGTACCAAGTTTCGTTCATGTACGTTATTCCCGACAGGAGTTGACCTAGTAGCACATTTTTGCGTCAGTCTGAAGCCCCGCCCACTTCCATTTTTTGACGCACATTCACCGAACCACTTTGGTTCGGCGATTTAAGTTAGGTCTGATGTTGTCCCAAAAATTCGCGAGGTTTGGGATACGTTTAGGCCTTCAAAAATGCACATTCCTCGTGTGAAGAATAATAATAATAATAACTAGCACCGCAAGCGGTGGTAACGGGTTCGAGCTTGACGCTACGTCGTGATCCGCGCCCACCTCGCCGCTTGCGCCCTGATCTCGTCTCTCGTTCATTCGCTGCTTGCTGTCGTATTTCTAATTGGTGCTGTCCGTGCGGATGTTGGGCTGTGGAGTAAAGTCATATATTATTTCCTGTTAAGTGCGTTACACTTTCTGTCGGGAGGACATTGTTTGCGTGTTCAGGATAGGTCCCTGGCCTCACATACCAAGTTCCGTGCAGAGCGGTCAATGTACAGTAAAGTTAGAGGGCACTTCCTGTTAAAATGGCTGACTTCCTGTTGGGTCAGAGCGTGTCTATTAACATGTTCAGGGAAGTTCCCTTGACACACATATAATGTTTCGTGGAGATAGGGCAACGTACGGCAAAGTTAAATTCTACTTCCTGTTTTGGCGTTCCACTTCCTGTTTGGAGTTTAGCTTTTGCAGACATGTCCAGGATAGGTTCCTGGTCTCACGTGTCAAGTTCCGTGCAGATTGATCAATGTACGGTAAAGTAACAGGGGACTTCCTGTTTAAAATGGCTGACTTCCTGTTTGGTCAAAGGCGTGTCCATTAACATGTTCAGGGAAGTTCTATTGACTCACATATCGTGTTTCGTGGCGATCGGGCAATGGATGGCAAAGTTACATTCTACTTCCTGTTGCGGCGGATCCACTTCCTGTCAGGAAGTCGTCTGTTGCTGACATGGTCGGAGCGGTTTTGTGGTCCCACATATCACGTATGAGGATGATACAACAATCCCTGTTATAGCAGCATAAAAAAGTGTGATATGTAATGTTATATCCAGCAACCAGGGGGCGCTGTTTTTTAAATTGAAGATTTTCATACAGACTTTTTCAGGGTCAGACTGTCATCAATCCAAGGAAGTTTGGTTCAGATTGGAACAGGATTTACAAAGTTATACCAGTTTCTTTTGTGTTGCACAGTAGATGGCATAGTCTGCTGCCACCAGGGGGCGTCATTAAGACATTGAATATTGTCATATAGACTACTCCAAGGCATCAATCCAGGGAAGGACATTGGATCCTCCATCGCAAAGTTATAAGTGTTTCGTTGTCTGTCTTTACAAATCAGAATGTTTGCCAACTTTAGCGCCCCCTATCTCGTACGCCGTGCGACATTTTAGAAAGCTTTCAATAACATTTGATCCTCAACTCGTCCACATTGACCTCGCCAAGTTTGAAGGTGATAGCAGAAAAGCTCTAGGACAAGATAGATTTTATAGCAAAAAAAATTCTTTCTGTTTCCACCAGGGGGCGCTGTTTTCGAAATTAAATATTTTCATGTAGACTTGTTCAGGGTCGGACTGTCATCGATCCAAGGAAGTTTGGTTCAAATCGGAACAGGATTTACAAAGTTATCATCATAAATGTACTTTTTTTGGGTAATATTCCTCTCACCACTAGAGGCGCTGTTTTCGAACGTGACCGTTTTTTCATATTCATCTTTAAGAACTATCGATCATGAACCACGGCAAGTTTGGTTCATATCTGACCTTCCAATGCAAAGTTATAAGAGATTTGGTCAACATCAGAATGATCGCCAACTTTAGCGCCCCCTAGCTCGTATGCCGTGCGACATTTTAGAAAGCTTTCACTAACTTTTGATCCTCAACTTGTCCACATTAACCTCGCCAAGTTTGAAGGTGATAGCACAAAAGCTCTAGGACAAGATAGATTTAATAGCAAATAAAATTCTTTCTGTTGCCACCAGGGGGCGCTGTTTTCGATATTGAATATTTTCATGTAGACGTCGTCAGGGCTGGAGGAACATCAATCCAAGGAAGTTTGGTTCAGTTTGGACCAGGTTTCGCAAAGTTATAAGAGTTTGTTTTTTTGTCGCAAAAATCCGACTTTGCACCGCCCACGCTGCTACACCGTTAAAGAATGCGCTGTCATATTCAACACGCATCATCTACCATGTGTTTTCAATGTTTCAGTGTCATTTTGAGTGACACTTTTACAATCGCTGTAAAAGTTATTACCGAAATCGTAAATAAACTTTTTTTTTGTATATTCTCTTCCACCACCAGGAGGCGATGGTTTCAAACGTGATCATTTTTGCATAGGTGTCTTCAGCAACTACCCATAATCAATCATGGCAAGTTTGGCTCCGACTTGACCTTCCATCGCAAAGTTATAAGCGTTTCGTTGCGTGTTGGGAAAATTTGGAATTTTCGCCAACTTTGGCGCCACCTATCTCGTTCGCCATGCAATATTTCAAAAAACTTTTCGGATTAGATCATACCTCAACTGGTCCACATCGACCTCGCCAAGTTTGAAGGTGATTGCTCAAAAACTGTAGATTTTGGTATCTACGGCAAGTTATGCTGTAAATTCGCCAAAAACGCCTCCGTTTTCGCCTTCAATCCAAGATGGCGGCCTTCCTGTAGGTTTCACAGAAAACTTGTGATTGACTTTTGCCCATGGCACAACCTAATGAACGTGTGTACCAAGTTTCGTTCATGTACGTTATTCCCGACAGGAATTGACCTAGTAGCACTTTTTTGCGTCAGTCTGAAGCCCCGCCCACTTCCATTTTTTGACGCACATTCACCGAACCACTTTTTTACAAAATTTTCAGCGAGGTCTGATGTTGTCCCGAAAATTCGTGAGGTTTGGGATACGTTTAGGCCTTCAAAAATGCACTTTTTTTGTGTGAAGAATAATAATAATAATAATAATAATAATAATAACTCCTTCAATAACAATAGGGTTCTTGCACAGTCGTGCTCGAACCCTAATAACTAGCACCGCAAGCGGTGGTAACGGGTTCGAGCTTGACGCTACGTCGCGACCCGCGCCCACCTCGTCGCTTGCGCCCTGATCTCGTCTCTCGTTCATTCGCTGCTTGCTGTCGTAGTTCTAATTGGCGCCGTCCGTGCGGATGTTGGGCTGTGGAGTAAAGTCATATATTATTTCCTGTTAAGTGCGTTACACTTTCTGTCGGGAGGTCATTGTTTGCGTGTTCAGGATAGGTCCCTGGCCTCACATACCAAGTTCCGTGCAGAGCGGTCAATGTACAGTAAAGTTAGAGGGCACTTCCTGTTAAAATGGCTGACTTCCTGTTGGGTCAGAGCGTGTCTATTAACATGTTCAGGGAAGTTCCCTTGACACACATATAATGTTTCGTGGAGATAGGGCAACGTACGGCAAAGTTAAATTCTACTTCCTGTTTTGGCGTTCCACTTCCTGTTTGGAGTTTAGCTTTTGCAGACATGTCCAGGATAGGTTCCTGGTCTCACGTGTCAAGTTCCGTGCAGATTGATCAATGTACGGTAAAGTTACAGGGCACTTCCTGTTTAAAATGGCTGACTTCCTGTTGGGTCAAAGGCGTGTCCATTAACATGTTCAGGGAAGTTCTATTGACTCACATATCATGTTTCGTGGCGATCGGGCAATGTATGGCAAAGTTACATTCTACTTCCTGTTGCGGCGGATCCACTTCCTGTCAGGAAGTCGTCTGTTGCTGACATGGTCGGAGCGGTTTTGTGGTCCCACATATCACGTATGAGGATGATACAACAATCCCTGTTATAGCAGCATGAAGAAGTGTGAAATGTAATGTTATATCCAGCAACCAGGGGGCGCTGTTTTATAAATTGAAGATTTCCATATAGACTGCTTCAGGGTCAGACTGTCATCAATCCAAGGAAGTTTGGTTCAGATTGGAACAGGATTTACAAAGTTATACCAGTTTCTTTAGTGTTGCACAGTAGATGGCATAGTCTGCTGCCACCAGGGGGCGTCGTTAAGACATTGAATATTGTCTTATAGACTACTTCAAGGCATCAATCCAGGGAAGGACATTGGATCCTCCATCGCAAAGTTATAAGCGTTTTGTTGTCTGTCTTTACAAATCAGAATGTTTGCCAAATTTAGCGCCCCCTATCTCGTACGCCGTGCGACATTTTAGAAAGCTTTCAATAACATTTGATCCTCAACTCGTCCACATTGACCTCGCCGAGTTTGAAGGTGATAGCACAAAAGCTCTAGGACAAGATAGATTTTATAGCAAATAAAATTCTTTCTGTTTCCACCAGGGGGCGCTGTTTTCGAAATTAAATATTTTCATGTAGACTTGTTCAGGGTCGGACTGTCATCGATCCAAGGAAGTTTGGTTCAAATCGGAACAGGATTCACAAAGTTATCATCATAAATGTACTTTTTTTGGGTAATAATCCTCTCACCACTAGAGGCGCTGTTTCCGAACGTGACCGTTTTTTCATATTCGTCTTTAAGAACTATCGATCATGAACCACGGTAAGTTTGGTTCATATCTGACCTTCCATCGCAAAGATATAAGAGATTTGGTCAACATCATAATGATCGCCAACTTTAGCGCCCCCTATCTCGTACGCCGTGCGACATTTTAAAACAGTTTCAATAACATTTGATCCAAAACTCGTCCACATTGACCTCGCCAAGTTTGAAGGTGATAGCACAAAAGCTCTAGGACTAGATAGATTTTATAGCAAATAAAATTCTTTCTGTTGCCACCAGGGGGCGCTGTTTTCGAAATTAAATATTTTCATATAGACATTGTCAGGGCTGGAGGAACATCAATCCAAGGAAGTTTGGTTCAGTTTGGACCAGGACTCGCAAAGTTATAAGAGTTTGTTTTTTTGTCGCAAAAATCCGACTTTGCACCTCGCACCTCGCTACACCGTTAAAGAATGTGCTATCATATTCAACACGCATCATCTACCATGTGTTTTCAATGTTTCAGTGTCATTTTGAGTCGGATACGACAATCTCTGTAAAAGTTATTACCGAAATCGTAAATTAACTTTTTTTTTGTATATTCTCTTCCACCACCAGGAGGCGATGGTTTCAAATGTGATCATTTTTGCATAGGTGTCTTCAGCAACTACCCACCATCAATCATGGCAAGTTTGGCTCCGACTTGACCTTCCATCGTAAAGTTATGAGCGTTTCGTTGCGTGTTGGGAAAATTTGGAATTTTCGCCAACTTTGGCGCCACCTATCTCGTGCGCCATGCAAGATTTCAAAAAACTTTTCAGATTAGATCGTACCTCAACTGGTCCACATCGACCTCGCCAAGTTTGAAGGTGATTGGTCAAAAACTGTAGATTTTGGTATCTACGGCAAGTTATGCTGTAAATTCGCCAAAAACGCCTCCGTTTTCGCCTTCAATCCAAGATGGCGGCCTTCCTGTAGGTTTCACAGAAAACTTGTGATTGACTTTTGCCCATGGCACAACCTAATGAACGTGTGTACCAAGTTTCGTTCATGTACGTTATTCCCGACAGGAATTGACCTAGTAGCACTTTTTTGCGTCAGTCTGAAGCCCCGCCCACTTCCATTTTTTGACGCACATTCACCGAACCACTTTGGTTCGGCGATTTAAGTTAGGTCTGATGTTGTCCCAAAAATTCACGAGGTTTGTGATCCGTTTAGGCCTTCAAAAAGGCACTTTCTTCGTGTGAAGAATAATAATAATAACTCTTACGATTACAATAGGGTTCTTGCACAGTCGTGCTCGAACCCTAATAATAACTCTTTCAATTACAATAGGGTTCTTGCACAGTCGTGCTCGAACCCTAACTAGCACCGCAAGCGGTGGTAACGGGTTCGAGCTTGACGCTACGTCGCGACCCGCGCCCACCTTGTCGCTTGCGCCCTGATCTCGTCTCTCGTTCATTCGCTGCTTGCTGTCGTAGTTCTAATTGGTGCCGTCCGTGCGGATGTTGGGCTGTGGAGTAAAGTCATATATTATTTCCTGTTAAGTGCGTTACACTTTCTGTCGGGAGGACATTGTTTGCGTGTTCAGGATAGGTCCCTGGCCTCACATACCAAGTTCCGTGCAGAGCGGTCAATGTACAGAAAAGTTAGAGGGCACTTCCTGTTTAAAATGGCTGACTTCCTGTTGGGTCAGAGCGTGTCTATTAACATGTTCAGGGAAGTTCCCTTGACTCACATATAATGTTTCGTGGAGATAGGGCAACGTACGGCAAAGTTACATTCTACTTCCTGTTTTGGCGTTCCACTTCCTGTTTGGAGTTTTGCTTTTGCAGACATGTCCAGGATAGGTTCCTGATCTCACGTGTCAAGTTCCGTGCAGATTGATCAATGTACGGTAAAGTTACAGGGGACTTCCTGTTTAAAATGGCTGACTTCCTGTTTGGTCAAAGGTGTGTCCATTAACATGTTCAGGGAAGTTCTATTGACTCACATATCATGTTTCGTGGCGATCGGGCAATGTATGGCAAAGTTACATTCTACTTCCTGTTGCGGCGGATCCACTTCCTGTCAGGAAGTCATCTGTTGCTGACATGGTCGGAGCGGTTTTGTGGTCCCACATATCACGTATGAGGATTATACAACAATCCCTGTTATAGCAGCATAAAAAAGTGTGATATGTAATGTTATATCCAGCAACCAGGGGGCGCTGTTTTATAAATTGAAGATTTTCATATAGACTGCTTCAGGGTTGGACTGTAATCAATCCAAGAAAATTTGGTTCAGATTGGAACAGGATTTACAAAGTTATACCAGTTTCTTTAGTGTTGCACAGTAGATGGCAAAGTCTGCTGCCACCAGGGGGCGTCGTTAAGACATTGAATATTGTCTTATAGACTACTTCAAGGCATCAATCCAGGGAAGGACATTGGATCCTCCATCGCAAAGTTATAAGCGTTTTGTTGTCTGTTTTTACAAATCAGAATGTTTGCCAACTTTAGCGCCCCCTATCTTGTACGCCATGCGACATTTTAAAAAACCTTCACTAACTTTTGATCCTCAACTCGTCCACATTAACCTCGCCAAGTTTGAAGGTGATAGCACAAAAGCTCTAGGACAAGATAGATTTAATAGCAAATAAAATTCTTTCTGTTGCCACCAGGGGGCGCTGTTTTCGAAATTAAATATTTTCAGGTAGACTTGTTCAGGGTCGGACTGTCATCAATCCAAGGAAGTTTGGTTCAAATCGGAACAGGATTCACAAAGTTATCATCATACATGTACTTTTTTTGGGTAATATTCCTCTCACCACTAGAGGCGCTGTTTTCGAACGTGACCGTTTTTTCATATTCATCTTTAAGAACTATCGATCATGAACCACGGCAAGTTTGGTTCATATCTGACCTTCCAATGCAAAGTTATAAGAGATTTGGTCAACATCATAATGATCGCCAACTTTAGCGCCCCCTATCTCGTACGCCGTGCGACATTTTAGAAAGCTTTCACTAACTTTTGATCCTCAACTCGTCCACATTAACCTCGCCAAGTTTGAAGGTGATAGCACAAAAGCTCTAGGACAAGATAGATTTAATAGCAAATAAAATTCTTTCTGTTGCCACCAGGGGGCGCTGTTTTCGAAATTGAATATTTTCATGTAGACGTCGTCAGGACTGGAGGAACATCAATCCAAGGAAGTTTGGTTCAGTTTGGACCAGGACTCGCAAAGTTATAAGAGTTTGTTTTTTTGTCGCAAAAATCCGACTTTGCTCCGCCCACGCTGCTACACCGTTAAAGAATGCGCTATCATATTCAACACGCATCATCTACCATGTGTTTTCAATGTTTCAGTGTCATTTTGAGTGACACTTTTACAAACTCTGTAAAAGTTATTACCGAAATCGTAAATAAACTTTTTTTTTGTATATTCTCTTCCACCACCAGGAGGCGATGGTTTCAAACGTGATCATTTTTGCATAGGTGTCTTCAGCAACTACCCATCATCAATCATGGCAAGTTTGGCACCGACGTGACCTTCCATCGCAAAGTTATAAGCGTTTCGTTGAGTGTTGGGAAAATTAGGAATTTTCGCCAACTTTGGCGCCCCCTATCTCGTGCGCCATGCAATATTTCAAAAAACTTGTCAGATTAGATCGTACCTCAACTGGTCCACATCAACCACGCCAAGTTTGAAGGTGATTGCTCAAAAACTGTAGATTTTGGTATCTACGGCAAGTTATGCTGTAAATTCGCCAAAAACGCCTCCGTTTTCGCCTTCAATCCAAAATGGCGGCCTTCCTGTAGCTTTCACAGAAAACTTGTGATTGACTTTTGCCCATGGCACAACCTAATGAACGTGTGTACCAATTTTCGTTCATGTACGTTATTCCCGACAGGAGTTGACCTAGTAGCACATTTTTGCGTCAGTCTGAAGCCCCGCCCACTTCCATTTTTTGACGCACATTCACCGAACCACTTTGGTTCGGCGATTTAAGTTAGGTCTGATGTTGTCCCAAAAATTCGCGAGGTTTGGGATACGTTTAGGCCTTCAAAAATGCACATTCCTCGTGTGAAGAATAATAATAAGAATAACTAGCACCGCAAGCGGTGGTAACGGGTTCGAGCTTGACGCTACGTCGCGACCCGCGCCCACCTCGTCGCTTGCGCCCTGATCTCGTCTCTCGTTCATTCGCTGCTTGCTGTCGTAGTTCTAATTGGCGCCGTCCGTGCGGATGTTGGGCTGTGGAGTAAAGTCATATATTATTTCCTGTTAAGTGCGTTACACTTTCTGTCGGGAGGACATTGTTTGCGTGTTCAGGATAGGTCCCTGGCCTCACATACCAAGTTCCGTGCAGAGCGGTCAATGTACAGTAAAGTTAGAGGGCACTTCCTGTTTAAAATGTTTAACTGCCTGTTGGGTCAGAGCGTGTCCATTAACATGTTCAGGGAAGTTCTATTGAGTCACATATAATGTTTCGTGGAGATAGGGCAACGTACGGCAAAGTTACATTCTACTTCCTGTTTGGGCGTACCACTTCCTGTTTGGAGTTTAGCTTTTGCAGACATGTCCAGGATAGGTTCCTGGTGTCACGTGTCAAGTTCCGTGCAGATCGATCAATGTACGGTAAAGTTACAGGGCACTTCCTGTTTAAAATGGCTGACTTCCTGTTGGGTCAATGGCGTGTCCATTAACATGTTCAGGGAAGTTCTATTGACTCACATGTCATGTTTCGTGGCCATCGGGCAATGTATGGCAAAGTTACATTCTACTTCCTGTTGCGGCGGATCCACTTCCTGTCAGGAAGTCGTCTGTTGCTGACATGGTCGGAGCGGTTTTGTGGTCCCACATATCACGTAGGAGGAGGATACAATAATCCCTGTCATAGCAGCATAAAGAAGTGTGAAATGTAATGTTATATCCAGCAACCAGGGGGCGCTGTTTTATAAATTGAAGATTTTCATATAGACTGCTTCAGGGTTGGACTGTCATCAATCCAAGAAAGTTTGGTTCAGATTGGAACAGGATTTACAAAGTTATACCAGTTTCTTTAGTGTTGCACAGTAGATGGCATAGTCTGCTGCCACCAGGGGGCGTCGTTAAGACATTGAATATTGTCTTATAGACTACTTCAAGGCATCAATCCAGGGCAGGACATTGGATCCTCCATCGCAAAGTTATAAGCGTTTTGTTGTCTGTTTTTACAAATCAGAATGTTTGCCAACTTTAGCGCCCCCTATCTTGTACACCATGCGACATTTTAAAAAACTTTCACTAACTTTTGATCCTCAACTCGTCCACATTAACCTCGCCAAGTTTGAAGGTGATAGCACAAAAGCTCTAGGACAAGATAGATTTAATAGCAAATAAAATTCTTTCTGTTGCCACCAGGGGGCGCTGTTTTCGAAATTAAATATTTTCAGGTAGACTTGTTCAGGGTCGGACTGTCATCGATCCAAGGAAGTTTGGTTCAAATCGGAACAGGATTCACAAAGTTATCATCATAAATGTACTTTTTTTGGGTAATATTCCTCTCACCACTAGAGGCGCTGTTTTCGAACGTGACAGTTTTTTCATATTCATCTTTAAGAACTATCGATCATGAACCACGGCAAGTTTGGTTCATATCTGACCTTCCAATGCAAAGTTATAAGAGATTTGGTCAACATCAGAATGATCGCCAACTTTAGCGCCCCCTATCTCGTACGCCGTGCGACATTTCAGAAAGCTTTCACTAACTTTTGATCCTCAACTCGTCCACATTAACCTCGCCAAGTTTGAAGGTGATAGCACAAAAGCTCTAGGACAAGATAGATTTAATAGCAAATAAAATTCTTTCTGTTGCCACCAGGGGGCGCTGTTTTCGAAATTGAATATTTTCATGTAGACGTCGTCAGGGCTGGAGGAACATCAATCCAAGGAAGTTTGGTTCAGTTTGGACCAGGACTCGCAAAGTTATAAGAGTTTGTTTTTTTGTCGCAAAAATCCGACTTTGCACCGCCCACGCTGCTACACCGTTAAAGAATGCGCTATCATATTCAACACGCATCATCTACCATGTGTTTTCAATGTTTCAGTGTCATTTTGAGTGACACTTTTACAATCGCTGTAAAAGTTATTACCGAAATCGTAAATAAACTTTTTTTTTGTATATTCTCTTCCACCACCAGGAGGCGATGGTTTCAAACGTGATCATTTTTGCATAGGTGTCTTCAGCAACTACCCATCATCAATCATGGCAAGTTTGGCTCCGACTTGACCTTCCATCGCAAAGTTATAAGCGTTTCGTTGCGTGTTGGGAAAATTTGGAATTTTCGCCAACTTTGGCGCCACCTATCTCGTGCGCCATGCAAGATTTCAAAAAACTTTTCAGATTAGATCGTACCTCAACTGGTCCACATCGACCTCGCCAAGTTTGAAGGTGATTGCGCAAAAACTGTAGATTTTGGTATCTACGGCAAGTTATGCTGTAAATTCGCCAAAAACGCCTCCGTTTTCGCCTTCAATCCAAGATGGCGGCCTTCCTGTAGGTTTCACAGAAAACTTGTGATTGACTTTTGCCCATGGCACAACCTAATGAACGTGTGTACCAAGTTTCGTTCATGTACGTTATTCCCGACAGGAATTGACCTAGTAGCACTTTTTTGCGTCAGTCTGAAGCCCCGCCCACTTCCATTTTTTGACGCACATTCACCGAACCACTTTTTTACAAAATTTTCAGCGAGGTCTGATGTTGTCCCGAAAATTCGTGAGGTTTGGGATACGTTTAGGCCTTCAAAAATGCACTTTTTTTGTGTGAAGAATAATAATAACAAGCGGTGGTAACGGGTTCGAGCTTGACGCTACGTCGCGACCTGCGCCCACCTCGTTGCTTGCGCCCTGATCTCGTCTCTCGTTCATTCGCTGCTTGCTGTCGTAGTTCTAATTGGTGCCGTCCGTGCGGATGTTGGGCTGTGGAGTAAAGTCATATATTATTTCCTGTTAAGTGCGTTACACTTTCTGTCGGGAGGTCATTGTTTGCGTGTTCAGGATAGGTCCCTGGCCTCACATACCAAGTTCCGTGCAGAGCGGTCAATGTACAGTAAAGTTAGAGGGCACTTCCTGTTAATATGGCTGACTTCCTGTTGGGTCAGAGCGTGTCTATTAACATGTTCAAAGAAGTTCCCTTGACTCACATATAATGTTTCGTGGAGATAGGGCAACGTACGGCAAAGTTACATTCTACTTCCTGTTTTGGCGTTCCACTTCCTGTTTGGAGTTTAGCTTTTGCAGACATGTCCAGGATAGGTTCCTGGTCTCACGTGTCAAGTTCCGTGCAGATTGATCAATGTACGGTAAAGTTACAGGGCACTTCCTGTTTAAAATGGCTGACTTCCTGTTGGGTCAAAGGTGTGTCCATTAACATGTTCAGGGAAGTTTTATTGACTCACATATCATGTTTCGTGGCGATCGGGCAATGTATGGCAAAGTTACATTCTACTTCCTGTTGCGGCAGATCCACTTCCTGTCAGGAAGTCGTCTGTTGCTGACATGGTCGGAGCGGTTTTGTGGTCCCACATATCAGGTATGAGGAGGATACAACAATCCTTGTTATAGCAGCATAAAAAAGTTTGATATGTAATGTTATATCCAGCAACCAGGGGGCGCTGTTTTTTAAATTGAAGATTTTCATACGGACTTTTTCAGGGCCATACTGTCATCGATCCAAGGAGGTTTGGTTCAAATCGGAACATGTTCCACAAAGTTATCATCATAAATGTACTTTTTTTGGGTAATAATACTCTCACCACTAGAGGCGCTGTTTCTGAACGTGACCGTTTTTTCATATTCGTCTTTAAGACCTATCGATCATGAACCACGGCAAGTTTGGTTCATATCTGACCTTCCAATGCAAAGTTATAAGAGATTTGGTCAACATCAGAATGATCGCCAACTTTAGCGCCCCCTATCTCGTACGCCGTGTGACATTTTAAAACAGTTTCAATAACATTTGATCCTCAACTCGTCCACATTGACCTCGCCAAGTTTGAAGGTGATAGCACAAAAGCTCTAGGACAAGATAGATTTTATAGCAAATACAATTATTTCTGTTGCCACCAGGGGGTGCTGTTTTCGAAATTAAATATTTACATGTAGACTTGTTCAGGGTCGGACTGTCATCGATCCAAGGAAGTTTGGTTCAAATCGGAACATGTTCCACAAAGTTATCATCATAAATGTACTTTTTTTGGGTAATAATCCTCTCACCACTAGAGGCGCTGTTTCCGAACGTGACCGTTTTTTCATATTCATCTTTAAGACCTATCGATCATGAACCACGGCAAGTTTGGTTCATATCTGACCTTCCAATGCAAAGTTATAAGAGATTTGGTCAACATCAGAATGATCGCCAACTTTAGCGCCCCCTATCTCGTACGCCGTGCGACATTTTAGAAAGCTTTCACTAACTTTTGATCCTCAATTCGTCCACATTGACCTCGCCAAGTTTGAAGGTGATAGCACAAAAGCTCTAGGACAAGATAGATTTAATAGCAAATAAAATTCTTTCTGTTGCCACCAGGGGGCGCTGTTTTCGAAATTAAATATTTTCATGTAGACATTGTCAGGGCTGGAGGAACATCAATCCAAGGAAGTTTGGTTCAGTTTGGACCAGGACTCGCAAAGTTATAAGAGTTTGTTTTTTTGTCGCAAAAATCCGACTTTGCACCGCCCACGCTGCTACACCGTTAAAGAATGCGCTGTCATATTCAACACGCATCATCTACCATGTGTTTTCAATGTTTCAGTGTCATTTTGAGTGACACTTTTACAAACTCTGTAAAAGTTATTACCGAAATCGTAAATTAACTTTTTTTTTGTATATTCTCTTCCACCACCAGGAGGCGATGGTTTCAAACGTGATCATTTTTGCATAGGTGTCTTCAGCAACTACCCATCAACAATCATGGCAAGTTTGGCTCCGACTTGACCTTCCATCGCAAAGTTATAAGCGTTTCGTTGCGTGTTGGGAAAATTTGGAATTTTCGCCAACTTTGGCGCCACCAAATACGTCCGCTATGCGATATTTCAAAAAAAATTTCAGATTAGATCGTACCTCAACTGGTCCACATCGACCTCGCCAAGTTTGAAGGTGATTGCTCAAAAACTGTAGATTTTGGTATCTACGGCAAGTTATGCTGTAAATTCGCCAAAAACGCCTCCGTTTTCGCCTTCCATCCAAAATGGCGGCCTTCCTGTAGGTTTCACAGAAAACTTGTCCACGACTTTTATTTAAAGCTCAACCTAATGAACGTGTGTCCCAAGTTTCGTTCATGTACGTTATACCTGACAGGAGTTGACCTAGTAGAAGTGTTTTGCGTCAGTCTTTAGCCCCGCCCACTTCCATTTTTTGACGCACATTCACCGAACCACTTTCGTTCGGCGATTTAAGCCAGGTCTGATGTTGTCCCGAAATTTCGTGAGGTTTGGGATCCGTTTAGGCCTTCAAAAAGGCACATTCCTCGTGTGAAGAATAATAATAATAATAACTAGCACCGCAAGCGGTGGTAACGGGTTCGAGCTTGACGCTACGTCGCGACCCGCGCCCACCTCGTCGCTTGCGCCCTGATCTCGTCTCTCGTTCATTCGCTGCTTGCTGTCGTAGTTCTAATTGGCGCCGTCCGTGCGGATGTTGGGCTGTGGAGTAAAGTCATATATTATTTCCTGTTAAGTGCGTTACACTTTCTGTCGGGAGGACATTGTTTGCGTGTTCAGGATAGGTCCCTGGCCTCACATACCAAGTTCCATGCAGAGCGGTCAATGTACAGAAAAGTTAGAGGGCACTTCCTGTTAAAATGGCTGACTTCCTGTTGGGTCAGAGCGTGTCTATTAACATGTTCAGGGAAGTTCACTTGACACACATATAATGTTTCGTGGAGATAGGGCAACGTACGGCAAAGTTAAATTCTACTTCCTGTTTTGGCGTTCCACTTCCTGTTTGGAGTTTAGCTTTTGCAGACATGTCCAGGATAGGTTCCTGGTCTCATGTGTCAAGTTCCGTGCAGATTGATCAATGTACGGTAAAGTTACAGGGGACTTCCTGTTTAAAATGGCTGACTTCCTGTTTGGTCAAAGGCGTGTCCATTAACATGTTCAGGGAAGTTCTATTGACTCACATATCGTGTTTCGTGGCGATCGGGCAATGTATGGCAAAGTTACATTCTACTTCCTGTTGCGCCAGATTCACTTCCTGTCAGGAAGTCGTCTGTTGCTGACATGGTCGGAGCGGTTTTGTGGTCCCACATATCAGGTATGAGGAGGATACAACAATCCTTGTTATAGCAGCATAAAAAAGTTTGATATGTAATGTTATATCCAGCAACCAGGGGGCGCTGTTTTTTAAATTGAAGATTTTCATACGGACTTTTTCAGGGCCATACTGTCATCGATCCAAGGAGGTTTGGTTCAAATCGGAACATGTTCCACAAAGTTATCATCATAAATGTACTTTTTTTGGGTAATAATACTCTCACCACTAGAGGCGCTGTTTCTGAACGTGACCGTTTTTTCATATTCGTCTTTAAGACCTATCGATCATGAACCACGGCAAGTTTGGTTCATATCTGACCTTCCAATGCAAAGTTATAAGAGATTTGGTCAACATCAGAATGATCGCCAACTTTAGCGCCCCCTATCTCGTACGCCGTGCGACATTTTAGAAAGCTTTCACCAACTTTTGATCCTCTACCTGTCAACATTGACCTCGCCAAGTTTGAAGGTGATAGCACAAAAGCTCTAGGACAAGATAGATTTTATAGCAAATAAAATTATTTCTGTTTCCACCAGGGGGCGCTGTTTTTGAAATTGAATATTTTCATGTAGACTTGTTCAGGGTCGGACTGTCATCGATCCAAGGAAGTTTGGTTCAAATCGGAACATGTTCCACAAAGTTATCATCATAAATGTACTTTTTTTGGGTAATAATACTCTCACCACTAGAGGCGCTGTTTCCGAACGTGACCGTTTTTTCATATTCGTCTTTAAGACCTATCGATCATGAACCACGGCAAGTTTGGTTCATATCTGACCTTCCAATGCAAAGTTATAAGAGATTTGGTCAACATCAGAATGATCGCCAACTTTAGCGCCCCCTATCTCGTACGCCGTGCGACATTTTAGAAAGCTTTCACCAACTTTTGATCCTCTACCTGTCCACATTGACCTCGCCAAGTTTGAAGGTGATAGCACAAAAGCTCTAGGACAAGATAGATTTTATAGCAAATAAAATTCTTTCTGTTTCCACCAGGGGGCGCTGTTTTCGAAATTGAATATTTTCATATAGACATTGTCAGGGCTGGAGGAACATCAATCCAAGGAAGTTTGGTTCAGTTTGGACCAGGACTCGCAAAGTTATAAGAGTTTGTTTTTTTGTCGCAATAATCCGACTTTGCACCCCGCACCTCGCTACACCGTTAAACAATGCGCTGTCATATTCAACACGCATCATCTACCATGTGTTTTCAATGTTTCAGTGTCATTTTGAGTCGGATACGACAATCTCTGTAAAAGTTATTACTGAAATCGTAAATAAACTTTTTTTTTGTATATTCTCTTCCACCACCAGGAGGCGATGGTTTCAAACGTGATCATTTTTGCATAGGTGTCTTCAGCAACTACCCATCATCAATCATGGCAAGTTTGGCTCCGACTTGACCTTCCATCGCAAAGTTATAAGCGTTTCGTTGCGTGTTGGGAAAATTTGGAATTTTCGCCAACTTTGGCGCCACCTATCTCGTGCGCCATGCAATATTTCAAAAAACTTTTCAGATTAGATCGTACCTCAACTGGTCCACATCGACCTCGCCAAGTTTGAAGGTGATTGCTCAAAAACTGTAGATTTTGGTATCTACGGCAAGTTATGCTGTAAATTCGCCAAAAACGCCTCCGTTTTCGCCTTCAATCCAAAATGGCGGCCTTCCTGTAGGTTTCACAGAAAACTTGTGATTGACTTTTGCCCATGGCACAACCTAATGAACGTGTGTACCAAGTTTCGTTCATGTACGTTATTCCCGACAGGAGTTGACCTAGTAGCACTTTTTTGCGTCAGTCTGAAGCCCCGCCCACTTCCATTTTTTGACGCACATTCACCGAACCACTTTGGTTCGGCGATTTAAGTTAGGTCTGATGTTGTCCCAAAAATTTGCGAGGTTTGAGATCCGTTTAGGCCTTCAAAAAGGCACTTTCTTCGTGTGAAGAATAATAATAAGAATAATAATAATAACTAGCACCGCAAGCGGTGGTAACGGGTTCGAGCTTGACGCTACGTCGCGACCCGCGCCCACCTCGTCGCTTGCGCCCTGATCTCGTCTCTCGTTCATTCGCTGCTTGCTGTCGTAGTTCTAATTGGCGCCGTCCGTGCGGATGTTGGGCTGTGGAGTAAAGTCATATATTATTTCCTGTTAAGTGCGTTACACTTTCTGTCGGGAGGACATTGTTTGCGTGTTCAGGATAGGTCCCTAGCCTCACATACCAAGTTCCGTGCAGAGCGGTCAATGTACAGTAAAGTTAGAGGGCACTTCCTGTTAAAATGGCTGACTTCCTGTTGGGTCAGAGCGTGTCTATTAACATGTTCAGGGAAGTTCCCTTGACACACATATAATGTTTCGTGGAGATAGGGCAACGTACGGCAAAGTTAAATTCTACTTCCTGTTTTGGCGTTCCACTTCCTGTTTGGAGTTTAGCTTTTGCAGACATGTCCAGGATAGGTTCCTGGTCTCACGTGTCAAGTTCCGTGCAGATTGATCAATGTACGGTAAAGTTACAGGGGACTTCCTGTTTAAAATGGCTGACTTCCTGTTGGGTCAAAGGCGTGTCCATTAACATGTTCAGGGAAGTTCAATTGACTCACATATTGTGTTTCGTGGCGATCGGGCAATGTATGGCAAAGTTACATTCTACTTCCTGTTGTGGCGGATCCACTTCCTGTCAGGAAGTCGTCTGTTGCTGACATGGTCGGAGCGGTTTTGTGGTCCCACATATCACGTATGAGGAGGATACAACAATCCCTGTTATAGCAGCATAAAAAAGTTTGATATGTAATGTTATATCCAGCAACCAGGGGGCGCTGTTTTTTAAATTGAAGATTTTCATATAGACTTTTTCAGGGTCATACTGTCATCAATCCAAGGAAGTTTGGTTCTGATTGGAACAGGATTTACAAAGTTATACCAGTTTTTTTTGTGTTGCACAGTAGATGGCATAGTCTGCTGCCACCAGGGGGCGTCGTTAAGACATTGAATATTGTCTTATAGACTACTTCAAGGCATCAATCCAGGGAAGGACATTGGATCCTCCATCGCAAAGTTATAAGTGTTTCGTTGTCTGTTTTTACAAATCAGAATGTTTGCCAACTTTAGCGCCCCCTATCTCGTACGCCGTGCGACATTTACGAAAGCTTTCAATAACATTTGATCCTCAACTCGTCCACATTGACCTCGCCAAGTTTGAAGGTGATAGCACAAAAGCTCTAGGACAAGATAGATTTTATAGCAAATAAAATTCTTTCTGTTTCCACCAGGGGGCGCTGTTTTCGAAATTAAATATTTTCATCTAGACTTGTTCAGGGTCGGACTGTCATCGATCCAAGGAAGTTTGGTTCAAATCGGAACAGGATTCACAAAGTTATCATCATAAATGTACTTTTTTTGGGTAATAATCCTCTCACCACTAGAGGCGCTGTTTCCGAACGTGACAGTTTTTTTATATTCATCTTTAAGAACTATCGATCATGAACCACGGCAAGTTTGGTTCATATCTGACCTTCCAATGCAAAGTTATAAGAGATTTGGTCAAAATCAGAATGTTTGCCAACTTTAGCGCCCCCTATCTCGTACGCCGTGCGACATTTTAGAAAGCTTTCAATAACATTTGATCCTCAACTCGTCCACATTGACCTCGCCAAGTTTGAAGGTGATAGCACAAAAGCTCTAGGACAAGATAGATTTTATAGCAAATAAAATTATTTCTGTTGCCACCAGGGGGCGCTGTTTTCGAAATTGAATATTTTCATGTAGACGTCGTCAGGACTGGAGGAACATCAATCCAAGGAAGTTTGGTTCAGTTTGGACCAGGACTCGCAAAGTTATAAGAGTTTGTTTTTTTGTCGCAAAAATCCGACTTTGCTCCGCCCACGCTGCTACACCGTTAAAGAATGCGCTATCATATTCAACACGCATTATCTACCATGTGTTTTCAATGTTTCAGTGTCATTTTGAGTGACACTTTTACAAACTCTGTAAAAGTTATTACCGAAATCGTAAATAAACTTTTTTTTTGTATATTCTCTTCCACCACCAGGAGGCGATGGTTTCAAACGTGATCATTTTTGCATAGGTGTCTTCAGCAACTACCCATCATCAATCATGGCAAGTTTGGCACCGACGTGACCTTCCATCGCAAAGTTATAAGCGTTTCGTTGAGTGTTGGGAAAATTTTGAATTTTCGCCAACTTTGGCGCCCCCTATCTCGTGCGCCATGCAATATTTCAAAAAACTTGTCAGATTAGATCGTACCTCAACTGGTCCACATCAACCACGCCAAGTTTGAAGGTGATTGCTCAAAAACTGTAGATTTTGGTATCTACGGCAAGTTATGCTGTAAATTCGCCAAAAACGCCTCCGTTTTCGCCTTCAATCCAAAATGGCGGCCTTCCTGTAGCTTTCACAGAAAACTTGTGATTGACTTTTGCCCATGGCACAACCTAATGAACGTGTGTACCAAGTTTCGTTCATGTACATTATTCCCAACAGGAGTTGACCTAGTAGCACATTTTTGCGTCAGTCTGAAGCCCCGCCCACTTCCATTTTTTGACGCACATTCACCGAACCACTTTGGTTCGGCGATTTAAGTTAGGTCTGATGTTGTCCCAAAAATTCGCGAGGTTTGGGATACGTTTAGGCCTTCAAAAATGCACATTCCTCGTGTGAAGAATAATAATAATAACTCTTTCAATTACAATAGGGTTCTTGCACAGTCGTGCTCGAACCCTAATAATAACTCCTTCAATTACAATAGGGTTCTTGCACAGTCGTGCTCGAACCCTAATAACTCTTTCAATTACAATAGGGTTCTTGCACAGTCGTGCTCGAACCCTAATAATAATAACAAGCGGTGGTAACGGGTTCGAGCTTGACGCTACGTCGCGACCCACGCCCACCTCGTCGCTTGCGCCCTGATCTCGTCTCTCGTTCATTCGCTGCTTGCTGTCGTAGTTCTAATTGGCGCCGTCCGTGCGGATGTTGGGCTGTGGAGTAAAGTCATATATTATTTCCTGTTAAGTGCGTTACACTTTCTGTCGGGAGGACATTGTTTGCGTGTTCAGGATAGGTCCCTGGCCTCACATACCAAGTTCCATGCAGAGCAGTCAATGTACAGTAAAGTTAGAGGGCACTTCCTGTTAAAATGGCTGACTTCCTGTTGGGTCAGAGCGTGTCTATTAACATGTTCAGGGAAGTTCCCTTGACTCACATATAATGTTTCATGGAGATAGGGCAACGTACGGCAAAGTTACATTCTACTTCCTGTTTTGGCGTTCCACTTCCTGTTTGGAGTTTAGCTTTTGCAGACATGTCCAGGATAGGTTCCTGGTCTCACGTGTCAAGTTCCGTGCAGATTGATCAATGTACGGTAAAGTTACAGGGCACTTCCTGTTTAAAATGGCTGACTTCCTGTTGGGTCAAAGCGTGTCCATTAACATGTTCAGGGAAGTTTTATTGACTCACATATCATGTTTTGTGGCGATCGGGCAATGTATGGCAAAGTTACATTCTACTTCCTGTTGCGGCGGATCCACTTCCTGTCAGGAAGTCGTCTGTTGCTGACATGGTCGGAGCGGTTTTGTGGTCCCACATATCAGGTATGAGGAGGATACAACAATCCCTGTTATAGCAGCATAAAAAAGTGTGATATGTAATGTTATATCCAGCAACCAGGGGGCGCTGTTTTTTAAATTGAAGATTTTCATACGGACTTTTTCAGGGTCATACTGTCATCGATCCAAGGAGGTTTGATTCAAATCGGAACAGGATTCACAAAGTTATCATCATAAATGTACTTTTTTTGGGTAATAATCCTCTCACCACTAGAGACGCTGTTTCCGAATGTGACCGTTTTTTGATATTCGTCTTTAAGAACTATCGATCATGAAACACGGCAAGTTTGGTTCATATCTGACCTTCCAATGCAAAGTTATAAGAGATTTGGTCAACATCAGAATGATCGCCAACTTTAGCGCCCCCTATCTCGTACGCCGTGCGACATTTTAGAAAGCTTTCAATAACATTTGATCCTCAACTCGTCCACATTAACCTCGCCAAGTTTGAAGGTGATAGCACAAAAGCTCTAGGACAAGATAGATTTAATAGCAAATAAAATTATTTCTGTTGCCACCAGGGGGCGCTGTTTTCGAAATTAAATATTTTCATGTAGACTTGTTCAGGGTCGGACTGTCATCGATCCAAGGTAGTTTGGTTCAAATCGGAACAGGATTCACAAAGTTATCATCATAAATGTACTTTTTTTGGGTAATATTCCTCTCACCACTAGTGGCGCTGTTTTCGAACGTGACCGTTTTTTCATATTCGTCTTTAAGAACTATCAATCATGAACCACGGCAAGTTTGGTTCATATCTGACCTTCCATCGCAAAGATATAAGAGATTTGGTCAACATTATAATGATCACCAACTTTAGCGCCCCCTATCTCGTACGCCGTGCGACATTTTAAAACAGTTTCAATAACATTTGATCCTCAACTCGTCCACATTAACCTCGCCAAGTTTGAAGGTGATAGCACAAAAGCTCTAGGACAAGATAGATTTAATAGCAAATAAAATTCTTTCTGTTGCCACCAGGGGGCGCTGTTTTCGAAATTGAATATTTTCATGTAGACGTCGTCAGGACTGGAGGAACATCAATCCAAGGAAGTTTGGTTCAGTTTGGACCAGGACTCGCAAAGTTATAAGAGTTTGTTTTTTTGTCGCAAAAATCCGACTTTGCTCCGCCCACGCTGCTACACCGTTAAAGAATGCGCTATCATATTCAACACGCATCATCTACCATGTGTTTTCAATGTTTCAGTGTCATTTTGAGAGACACTTTTACAAACTCTGTAAAAGTTATTACCGAAATCGTAAATAAACTTTTTTTTTGTATATTCTCTTCCACCACCAGGAGGCGATGGTTTCAAACGTGATCATTTTTGCATAGGTGTCTTCAGCAACTACCCATCATCAATCATGGCAAGTTTGGCACCGACGTGACCTTCCATCGCAAAGTTATAAGCGTTTCGTTGAGTGTTGGGAAAATTTTGAATTTTCGCCAACTTTGGCGCCCCCTATCTCGTGCGCCATGCAATGTTTCAAAAAACTTGTCAGATTAGATCGTACCTCAACTGGTCCACATCAACCACGCCAAGTTTGAAGGTGATTGCTCAAAAACTGTAGATTTTGGTATCTACGGCAAGTTATGCTGTAAATTCGCCAAAAACGCCTCCGTTTTCGCCTTCAATCCAAAATGGCGGCCTTCCTGTAGCTTTCACAGAAAACTTGTGATTGACTTTTGCCCATGGCACAACCTGATGAACGTGTGTACCAAGTTTCGTTCATGTACGTTATTCCCGACAGGAGTTGACCTAGTAGCACATTTTTGCGTCAGTCTGAAGCCCCGCCCACTTCCATTTTTTGACGCACATTCACCGAACCACTTTGGTTCGGCGATTTAAGTTAGGTCTGATGTTGTCCCAAAAATTCGCGAGGTTTGGGATACGTTTAGGCCTTCAAAAATGCACATTCCTCGTGTGAAGAATAATAATAAGAATAATAATAATAATAATAATAATAATAACTCCTTCAATTACAATAGGGTTCTTGCACAGTCGTGCTCGAACCCTAATAATAATAACTCTTTCAATTACAATAGGGTTCTTGCACAGTCGTGCTCGAACCCTAATAATAATAATAATAATAATAACTCCTTCAATTACAATAGGGTTCTTGCACAGTCGTGCTCGAACCCTAATAATAATAATAACTCTTTCAATTACAATAGGGTTCTTGCACAGTCGTGCTCGAACCCTAATAACTCCTTCAATAACAATAGGGTTCTTGCACAGTCGTGCTCGAACCCTAACTAGCACCGCAAGCGGTGGTAACGGGTTCGAGCTTGACGCTTCGTCGAGACCCGCGCCCACCTCGTCGCTTGCGCCCTGATCTCGTCTCTCGTTCATTCGCTGCTTGCTGTCGTAGTTCTAATTGGCGCCGTCCGTGTGGATGTTGGGCTGTGGAGTAAAGTCATATATTATTTCCTGTTAAGTGCGTTACACTTTCTGTCGGGAGGACATTGTTTGCGTGTTCAGGATAGGTCCCTGGCCTCACATACCAAGTTCTGTGCAGAGCGGTCAATGTACGGTAAAGTTAGAGGGCACTTCCTGTTTAAAATGGCTGACTTCCTGTTGGGTCAGAGCGTGTCCATTAACATGTTCAGGGAAGTTCCCTTGACTCACATATAATGTTTCGTGGAGATATGGCAATGTACGGCAAAGTTACATTCTACTTCCTGTTTTGGCGTACCACTTCCTGTTTGGAGTTTAGCTTTTGCAGACATGTCTAGTATAGGTTCCTGGTCTCACGTGTCAAGTTCCGTGCAGATCGATCAATGTACGGTAAAGTTACAGGACACTTCCTGTTTAAAATGGCTGACTTCCTGTTGGGTCAAAGGCGTGTCCATTTACATGTTCAGGGAAGATCTATTGACCCACATATCATGTTTCGTGGCGATCGGGCAATGTATGGCAAAGTTACATTCTACTTCCTGTTGCGGCGGATCCACTTCCTGTCAGGAAGTCGTCTGTTGCTGACATGGTCGAAGCGGTTTTGTGGTCCCACATATCACGTATGAGGAGGATACAACAATCCCTGTTATAGCAGCATAAAAAAGTGTGATATGTAATGTTATATCCAGCAACCAGGGGGCGCTGTTTTTTAAATTGAAGATTTTCATATAGACTTTTTCAGGGTCAGACTGTCATCTATCCAAGGGAGTTTGGTTCAGATTGGAACAGGATTTACAAAGTTATACCAGTTTCTTTTGTGTTGCACAGTAGATGGCATAGTCTGCTGCCACCAGGGGGTGTCGTTAAGACATTGAATATTGTCATATAGACTACTCCAAGGCATCAATCCAGGGAAGGACATTGGATCCTCCATCGCAAAGTTATAAGTGTTTCGTTGTCTGTCTTTACAAATCAGAATGTTTGCCAACTTTAGCGCCCCCTATCTTGTACGCCGTGCGACATTTTAGAAAGCTTTCAATAACATTTGATCCTCAACTCGTCCACATTGACCTCGCCAAGTTTAAAGGTGATAGCATAAAAGCTCTAGGACAAGATAGATTTTATAGCAAATAAAATTCTTTCTGTTTCCACCAGGGGGCGCTGTTTTCGAAATTAAATATTTTCATGTAGACTTGTTCAGGGTCGGACTGTCATCGATCCAAGGAAGTTTGGTTCAAATCGGAACAGGATTCACAAAGTTATCATCATAAATGTACTTTTTTTGGGTAATATTCCTCTCACCACTAGAGGCGCTGTTTTCGAACGTGACCGTTTTTTCATATTCATCTTTAAGAACTATCGATCATGAACCACGGCAAGTTTGGTTCATATCTGACCTTCCAATGCAAAGTTATAAGAGATTTGGTCAACATCAGAATGATCGCCAACTTTAGCGCCCCCTAGCTCGTATGCCGTGCGACATTTTAGAAAGCTTTCACTAACTTTTGATCCTCAACTCGTCCACATTAACCTCGCCAAGTTTGAAGGTGATAGCACAAAAGCTCTAGGACAAGATAGATTTAATATCAAATAAAATTCTTTCTGTTGCCACCAGGGGGCGCTGTTTTCGATATTGAATATTTTCATGTAGACGTCGTCAGGGCTGGAGGAACATCAATCCAAGGAAGTTTGGTTCAGTTTGGACCAGGTTTCGCAAAGTTATAAGAGTTTGTTTTTTTGTCGCAAAAATCCGACTTTGCACCGCCCACGCTGCTACACCGTTAAAGAATGCGCTGTCATATTCAACACGCATCATCTACCATGTGTTTTCAATGTTTCAGTGTCATTTTGAGTGACACTTTTACAATCGCTGTAAAAGTTATTACCGAAATCGTAAATAAACTTTTTTTTTGTATATTCTCTTCCACCACCAGGAGGCGATGGTTTCAAACGTGATCATTTTTGCATAGGTGTCTTCAGCAACTACCCATCATCAATCATGGCAAGTTTGGCTCCGACTTGACCTTCCATCGCAAAGTTATAAGCGTTTCGTTGCGTGTTGGGAAAATTTGGAATTTTTGCCAACTTTGGCGCCACCTATCTCGTGCGCCATGCAAGATTTCAAAAAACTTTTCAGATAAGATCGTACCTCAACTGGTCCACATCGACCTCGCCAAGTTTGAAGGTGATTGCTCAAAAACTGTAGATTTTGGTATCTACGGCAAGTTATGCTGTAAATTCGCCAAAAACGCCTCCGTTTTCGCCTTCCATCCAAAATGGCGGCCTTCCTGTAGGTTTCACAGAAAACTTGTCCACGACTTTTATTTAAAGCTCAACCTAATGAACGTGTGTCCCAAGTTTCGTTCATGTACGTTATACCTGACAGGAGTTGACCTAGTAGAAGTGTTTTGCGTCAGTCTTTAGCCCCGCCCACTTCCATTTTTTGACGCACATTCACCGAACCACTTTCGTTCGGCGATTTAAGCCAGGTCTGATGTTGTCCCGAAATTTCGTGAGGTTTGGGATCCGTTTAGGCCTTCAAAAAGGCACATTCCTCGTGTGAAGAATAATAATAATAAATATATTATTTCCTGTTAAGTGCGTTACACTTTCTGTCGGGAGGACATTGTTTGCGTGTTCAGGATAGGTCCCTGGCCTCACATACCAAGTTCCATGCAGAGCGGTCAATGTACAGTAAAGTTAGAGGGCACTTCCTGTTAAAATGGCTGACTTCCTGTTGGGTCAGAGCGTGTCTATTAACATGTTCAGGGAAGTTCCCTTGACACACATATAATGTTTCGTGGAGATAGGGCAACGTACGGCAAAGTTAAATTCTACTTCCTGTTTTGGCGTTCCACTTCCTGTTTGGAGTTTAGCTTTTGCAGACATGTCCAGGATAGGTTCCTGGTCTCACGTGTCAAGTTCCGTGCAGATTGATCAATGTACGGTAAAGTTACAGGGGACTTCCTGTTTAAAATGGCTGACTTCCTGTTTGGTCAAAGGTGTGTCCATTAACATGTTCAGGGAAGTTTTATTGACTCACATATCATGTTTCGTGGCGATCAGGCAATGTATGGCAAAGTTACATTCTACTTCCTGTTGCGGCAGATCCACTTCCTGTCAGGAAGTCGTCTGTTGCTGACATGGTCGGAGCGGTTTTGTGGTCCCATATATCAGGTATGAGGAGGATACAACAATCCTTGTTATAGCAGCATAAAAAAGTTTGATATGTAATGTTATATCCAGCAACCAGGGGGCGCTGTTTTTTAAATTGAAGATTTTCATACGGACTTTTTCAGGGCCATACTGTCATCAATCCAAGGAGGTTTGGTTCAAATCGGAACATGTTCCACAAAGTTATCATCATAAATGTACTTTTTTTGGGTAATAATACTCTCACCACTAGAGGCGCTGTTTCTGAACGTGACCGTTTTTTCATATTCGTCTTTAAGACCTATCGATCATGAACCACGGCAAGTTTGGTTCATATCTGACCTTCCAATGCAAAGTTATAAGAGATTTGGTCAACATCAGAATGATCGCCAACTTTAGCGCCCCCTATCTCGTACGCCGTGCGACATTTTAGAAAGCTTTCAATAACATTTGATCCTCAACTCGTCCACATTGACCTCGCCAAGTTTGAAGGTGATAGCACAAAAGCTCTAGGACAAGATAGATTTTATAGCAAATAAAATTCTTTCTGTTTCCACCAGGGGGCGCTGTTTTCGAAATTAAATATTTTCATCTAGACTTGTTCAGGGTCGGACTGTCATCGATCCAAGGAAGTTTGGTTCAAATCGGAACAGGATTCACAAAGTTATCATCATAAATGTACTTTTTTTGGGTAATAATCCTCTCACCACTAGAGGCGCTGTTTCCGAACGTGACCGTTTTTTTATATTCATCTTTAAGAACTATCGATCATGAACCACGGCAAGTTTGGTTCATATCTGACCTTCCAATGCAAAGTTATAAGAGATTTGGTCAACATCAGAATGATCGCCAACTTTAGCGCCCCCTATCTCGTACGCCGTGCGACATTTTAGAAAGCTTTCACTAACTTTTGATCCTCAACTCGTTCACATGAACCTCGCCAAGTTTGAAGGTGATAGCACAAAAGCTCTAGGACAAGATAGATTTAATAGCAAAGAAAATTATTTCTGTTGCCACCAGGGGGCGCTGTTTTCGAAATTGAATATTTTCATGTAGACGTCGTCAGGGCTGGAGGAACATCAATCCAAGGACGTTTGGTTCAGTTTGGACCAGGACTCGCAAAGTTATAAGAGTTTGTTTTTTTGTCGCAAAAATCCGACTTTGCACCGCCCACGCTGCTACACCGTTAAAGAATGCGCTATCATATTCAACACGCATCATCTACCATGTGTTTTCAATGTTTCAGTGTCATTTTGAGTGACACTTTTACAAACTCTGTAAAAGTTATTACCGAAATCGTAAATAAACTTTTTTTTTGTATATTCTCTTCCACCACCAGGAGGCGATGGTTTCAAACGTGATCATTTTTGCATAGGTGTCTTCAGCAACTACCCATCATCAATCATGGCAAGTTTGGCACCGACGTGACCTTCCATCGCAAAGTTATAAGCGTTTCGTTGAGTGTTGGGAAAATTTTGAATTTTCGCCAACTTTGGCGCCCCCTATCTCGTGCGCCATGCAATATTTCAAAAAACTTGTCAGATTAGATCGTACCTCAACTGGTCCACATCAACCACGCCAAGTTTGAAGGTGATTGCTCAAAAACTGTAGATTTTGGTATCTACGGCAAGTTATGCTGTAAATTCGCCAAAAACGCCTCCGTTTTCGCCTTCAATCCAAAATGGCGGCCTTCCTGTAGCTTTCACAGAAAACTTGTGATTGACTTTTGCCCATGGCACAACCTAATGAACGTGTGTACCAAGTTTCGTTCATGTACGTTATTCCCGACAGGAGTTGACCTAGTAGCACATTTTTGCGTCAGTCTGAAGCCCCGCCCACTTCCATTTTTTGACGCACATTCACCGAACCACTTTTTTACAAAATTTTCAGCGAGGTCTGATGTTGTCCCGGAAATTCGTGAGGTTTGGGATACGTTTAGGCCTTCAAAAAGGCACTTTCTTCGTGTGAAGAATAATAATAAGAATAATAATAATAACTAGCACCGCAAGCGGTGGTAACGGGTTCGAGCTTGACGCTACGTCGCGACCCGCGCCCACCTCGTCGCTTGCGCCCTGATCTCGTCTCTCGTTCATTCGCTGCTTGCTGTCGTAGTTCTAATTGGCGCCGTCCGTGCGGATGTTGGGCTGTGGAGTAAAGTCATATATTATTTCCTGTTAAGTGCGTTACACTTTCTGTCGGGAGGTCATTGTTTGCGTGTTCAGGATAGGTCCCTGGCCTCACATACCAAGTTCCATGCAGAGCGGTCAATGTACAGTAAAGTTAGAGGGCACTTCCTGTTAAAATGGCTGACTTCCTGTTGGGTCAGAGCGTGTCTATTAACATGTTCAGGGAAGTTCCCTTGACACACATATAATGTTTCGTGGAGATAGGGCAACGTACGGCAAAGTTAAATTCTACTTCCTGTTTTGGCGTTCCACTTCCTGTTTGGAGTTTAGCTTTTGCAGACATGTCCAGGATAGGTTCCTGGTCTCACGTGTCAAGTTCCGTGCAGATTGATCAATGTACGGTAAAGTTACAGGGGACTTCCTGTTTAAAATGGCTGACTTCCTGTTTGGTCAAAGGCGTGTCCATTAACATGTTCAGGGAAGTTCTATTGACTCACATATCATGTTTCGTGGCGATCGGGCAATGTATGGCAAAGTTACATTCTACTTCCTGTTGTGGCGGATCCACTTCCTGTCAGGAAGTCGTCTGTTGCTGACATGGTCGGAGCGGTTTTGTGGTCCCACATATCACGTATGAGGATGATACAACAATCCCTGTTATAGCAGCATAAAAAAGTGTGATATGTAATGTTATATCCAGCAACCAGGGGGCGCTGTTTTTTAAATTGAAGATTTTCATATAGACTTTTTCAGGGTCAGACTGTCATCAATCCAAGGAAGTTTGGTTCAGATTGGAACAGGATTTACAAAGTTATACCAGTTTCTTTTGTGTTGCACAGTAGATGGCATAGTCTGCTGCCACCAGGGGGCGTCGTTAAGACATTGAATATTGTCATATAGACTACTCCAAGGCATCAATCCAGGGAAGGACATTGGATCCTCCATTGCAAAGTTATAAGTGTTTTGTTGTCTGTCTTAACAAATCAGAATGTTTGCCAACTTTAGCGCCCCCTATCTCGTACGCCGTGCGACATTTTAGTAAGCTTTCAATAACATTTGATCCTCAACTCGTCCACATTGACCTCGCCAAGTTTGAAGGTGATAGCACAAAAGCTCTAGGACAAGATAGATTTTATAGCAAATAAAATTCTTTCTGTTTCCACCAGGGGGCGCTGTTTTCGAAATTAAATATTTTCATGTAGACTTGTTCAGGGTCGGACTGTCATCGATCCAAGGAAGTTTGGTTCAAATCGGAACAGGTTTCACAAAGTTATCACCATAAATGTACTTTTTTTGGGTAATAATCCTCTCACCACTAGAGGCGCTGTTTCCGAACGTGACCGTTTTTTTATATTCATCTTTAAGAACTATCGATCATGAACCACGGCAAGTTTGGTTCATATCTGACCTTCCAATGCAAAGTTATAAGAGATTTGGTCAACATCAGAATGATCGCCAACTTTAGCGCCCCCTATCTCGTACGCCGTGCGACATTTTAGAAAGCTTTCACTAACTTTTGATCCTCAACTCGTCCACATTAACCTCGCCAAGTTTGAAGATGATAGCACAAAAGCTCTAGGACAAGATAGATTTAATAGCAAATAAAATTCTTTCTGTTGCCACCAGGGGGCGCTGTTTTCGAAATTGAATATTTTCATGTAGACGTTGTCAGGGCTGGAGGAACATCAATCCAAGGAAGTTTGGTTCAGTTTGGACCAGGACTCGCAAAGTTATAAGAGTTTGTTTTTTTGTCGCAAAAATCCGACTTTGCACCGCCCACGCTGCTACACCGTTAAAGAATGCGCTGTCATATTCAACACGCATCATCTACCATGTGTTTTCAATGTTTCAGTGTCATTTTGAGTGACACTTTTACAATCGCTGTAAAAGTTATTACCGAAATCGTAAATAAACTTTTTTTTTGTATATTCTCTTCCACCACCAGGAGGCGATGGTTTCAAACGTGATCATTTTTGCATAGGTGTCTTCAGCAACTACCCATCATCAATCATGGCAAGTTTGGCTCCGACTTGACCTTCCATCGCAAAGTTATAAGCGTTTCGTTGCGTGTTGGGAAAATTTGGAATTTTCGCCAACTTTGGCGCCCCCTATCTCGTGCGCCATGCAAGATTTCAAAAAACTTTTCAGATTAGATCGTACCTCAACTGGTCCACATCGACCTCGCCAAGTTTGAAGGTGATTGCTCAAAAACTGTAGATTTTGGTATCTACGGCAAGTTATGCTGTAAATTCGCCAAAAACGCCTCCGTTTTCGCCTTCAATCCAAGATGGCGGCCTTCCTGTAGGTTTCACAGAAAACTTGTGATTGACTTTTGCCCATGGCACAACCTAATGAACGTGTGTACCAAGTTTCGTTCATGTACGTTATTCCCGACAGGAATTGACCTAGTAGCACTTTTTTGCGTCAGTCTGAAGCCCCGCCCACTTCCATTTTTTGACGCACATTCACCGAACCACTTTTTTACAAAATTTTCAGCGAGGTCTGATGTTGTCCCGAAAATTCGTGAGGTTTGGGATACGTTTAGGCCTTCAAAAAGGCACTTTTTTTGTGTGAAGAATAATAATAATAACTAGCACCGCAAGCGGTGGTAACGGGTTCGAGCTTGACGCTACGTCGCGACCCGCGCCCACCTCGTCGCTTGCGCCCTGATCTCGTCTCTCGTTCATTCGCTGCTTGCTGTCGTAGTTCTAATTGGCGTTGTCCGTGCGGATGTTGGGCTGTGGAGTAAAGTCATATATTATTTCCTGTTAAGTGCGTTACACTTTCTGTCGGGAGGACATTGTTTGCGTGTTCAGGATAGGTCCCTGGCCTCACATACCAAGTTCCATGCAGAGCGGTCAATGTACGGTAAAGTTAAAGGGCACTTCCTGTTAAAATGGCTGACTTCCTGTTGGGTCAGAGCGTGTCTATTAACATGTTCAGGGAAGTTCCCTTGACACACATATAATGTTTCGTGGAGATAGGGCAACGTACGGCAAAGTTAAATTCTACTTCCTGTTTTGGCGTTCCACTTCCTGTTTGGAGTTTAGCTTTTGCAGACATGTCCAGGATAGGTTCCTGGTCTCACGTGTCAAGTTCCGTGCAGATTGATCAATGTACGGTAAAGTTACAGGGGACTTCCTGTTTAAAATGGCTGACTTCCTGTTGGGTCAAAGGCGTGTCCATTAACATGTTCAGGGAAGTTCAATTGACTCACATATCGTGTTTCGTGGCGATCGGGCAATGTATGGCAAAGTTACATTCTACTTCCTGTTGTGGCGGATCCACTTCCTGTCAGGAAGTCGTCTGTTGCTGACATGGTCGGAGCGGTTTTGTGGTCCCACATATCACGTATGAGGAGGATACAACAATCCCTGTTATAGCAGCATAAAAAAGTTTGATATGTAATGTTATATCCAGCAACCAGGGGGCGCTGTTTTTTAAATTGAAGATTTTCATATAGACTTTTTCAGGGTCATACTGTCATCAATCCAAGGAAGTTTGGTTCTGATTGGAACAGGATTTACAAAGTTATACCAGTTTTTTTTGTGTTGCACAGTAGATGGCATAGTCTGCTGCCACCAGGGGGCGTCGTTAAGACATTGAATATTGTCTTATAGACTACTTCAAGGCATCAATCCAGGGAAGGACATTGGATCCTCCATCGCAAAGTTATAAGTGTTTCGTTGTCTGTTTTTACAAATCAGAATGTTTGCCAACTTTAGCGCCCCCTATCTCGTACGCCGTGCGACATTTACGAAAGCTTTCAATAACATTTGATCCTCAACTCGTCCACATTGACCTCGCCAAGTTTGAAGGTGATAGCACAAAAGCTCTAGGACAAGATAGATTTTATAGCAAATAAAATTCTTTCTGTTTCCACCAGGGGGCGCTGTTTTCGAAATTAAATATTTTCATCTAGACTTGTTCAGGGTCGGACTGTCATCGATCCAAGGAAGTTTGGTTCAAATCGGAACAGGATTCACAAAGTTATCATCATAAATGTACTTTTTTTGGGTAATAATCCTCTCACCACTAGAGGCGCTGTTTCCGAACGTGACAGTTTTTTTATATTCATCTTTAAGAACTATCGATCATGAACCACGGCAAGTTTGGTTCATATCTGACCTTCCAATGCAAAGTTATAAGAGATTTGGTCAACATCAGAATGTTTGCCAACTTTAGCGCCCCCTATCTCGTACGCCGTGCGACATTTTAGAAAGCTTTCAATAACATTTGATCCTCAACTCGTCCACATTGACCTCGCCAAGTTTGAAGGTGATAGCACAAAAGCTCTAGGACAAGATAGATTTTATAGCAAATAAAATTCTTTCTGTTTCCACCAGGGGGCGCTGTTTTCGAAATTAAATATTTTCATCTAGACTTGTTCAGGGTCGGACTGTCATCGATCCAAGGAAGTTTGGTTCAAATCGGAACAGGATTCACAAAGTTATCATCATAAATGTACTTTTTTTGGGTAATAATCCTCTCACCACTAGAGGCGCTGTTTCCGAACGTGACAGTTTTTTTATATTCATCTTTAAGAACTATCGATCATGAACCACGGCAAGTTTGGTTCATATCTGACCTTCCAATGCAAAGTTATAAGAGATTTGGTCAACATCAGAATGTTTGCCAACTTTAGCGCCCCCTATCTCGTACGCCGTGCGACATTTTAGAAAGCTTTCAATAACATTTGATCCTCAACTCGTCCACATTGACCTCGCCAAGTTTGAAGGTGATAGCACAAAAGCTCTAGGACAAGATAGATTTTATAGCAAATAAAATTCTTTCTGTTGCCACCAGGGGGCGCTGTTTTCGAAATTGAATATTTTCATGTAGACGTCGTCAGGACTGGAGGAACATCAATCCAAGGAAGTTTGGTTCAGTTTGGACCAGGACTCGCAAAGTTATAAGAGTTTGTTTTTTTGTCGCAAAAATCCGACTTTGCTCCGCCCACGCTGCTACACCGTTAAAGAATGCGCTATCATATTCAACACGCATTATCTACCATGTGTTTTCAATGTTTCAGTGTCATTTTGAGTGACACTTTTACAAACTCTGTAAAAGTTATTACCGAAATCGTAAATAAACTTTTTTTTTGTATATTCTCTTCCACCACCAGGAGGCGATGGTTTCAAACGTGATCATTTTTGCATAGGTGTCTTCAGCAACTACCCATCATCAATCATGGCAAGTTTGGCACCGACGTGACCTTCCATCGCAAAGTTATAAGCGTTTCGTTGAGTGTTGGGAAAATTTTGAATTTTCGCCAACTTTGGCGCCCCCTATCTCGTGCGCCATGCAATATTTCAAAAAACTTGTCAGATTAGATCGTACCTCAACTGGTCCACATCAACCACGCCAAGTTTGAAGGTGATTGCTCAAAAACTGTAGATTTTGGTATCTACGGCAAGTTATGCTGTAAATTCGCCAAAAACGCCTCCGTTTTCGCCTTCAATCCAAAATGGCGGCCTTCCTGTAGCTTTCACAGAAAACTTGTGATTGACTTTTGCCCATGGCACAACCTAATGAACGTGTGTACCAAGTTTCGTTCATGTACGTTATTCCCGACAGGAGTTGACCTAGTAGCACATTTTTGCGTCAGTCTGAAGCCCCGCCCACTTCCATTTTTTGACGCACATTCACCGAACCACTTTGGTTCGGCGATTTAAGTTAGGTCTGATGTTGTCCCAAAAATTCGCGAGGTTTGGGATACGTTTAGGCCTTCAAAAATGCACATTCCTCGTGTGAAGAATAATAATAATAATAATAATAACTCTTTCAATTACAATAGGGTTCTTGCACAGTCGTGCTCGAACCCTAATAACTCTTTCAATTACAATAGGGTTCTTGCACAGTCGTGCTCGAACCCTAATAACAAGTTCCATGCAGAGCGGTCAATGTACAGTAAAGTTAGAGGGCACTTCCTGTTAAAATGGCTGACTTCCTGTTGGGTCAGAGCGTGTCTATTAACATGTTCAGGGAAGTTCCCTTGACACACATATAATGTTTCGTGGAGATAGGGCAACAAACGGCAAAGTTAAATTCTACTTCCTGTTTTGGCGTTCCACTTCCTGTTTGGAGTTTAGCTTTTGCAGACATGTCCAGGATAGGTTCCTGGTCTCACGTGTCAAGTTCCGTGCAGATTGATCAATGTACGGTAAAGTTACAGGGGACTTCCTGTTTAAAATGGCTGACTTCCTGTTTGGTCAAAGGCGTGTCCATTAACATGTTCAGGGAAGTTCTATTGACTCACATATCATGTTTCGTGGCGATCGGGCAATGTATGGCAAAGTTACATTCTACTTCCTGTTGCGGCGGATCCACTTCCTGTCAGGAAGTCGTCTGTTGCTGACATGGTCGGAGCGGTTTTGTGGTCCCACATATCACGTATGAGGATGATACAACAATCCCTGTTATAGCAGCATAAAAAAGTGTGATATGTAATGTTATATCCAGCAACCAGGGGGCGCTGTCTTTTAAATTGAAGATTTTCATATAGACTTTTTCAGGGTCAGACTGTCATCAATCCAAGGAAGTTTGGTTCAGATTGGAACAGGATTTACAAAGTTATACCAGTTTCTTTTGTGTTGCACAGTAGATGGCATAGTCTGCTGCCACCAGGGGGCGTCGTTAAGACATTGAATATTGTCATATAGATTACTCCAAGGCATCAATCCAGGGAAGGACATTGGATCCTCCATCGCAAAGTTATAAGTGTTTCGTTGTCTGTCTTTACAAATCAGAATGTTTGCCAACTTTAGCGCCCCCTATCTCGTACGCCGTGCGACATTTTAGAAAGCTTTCAATAACATTTGATCCTCAACTCGTCCACATTGACCTCGCAAAGTTTGAAGGTGATAGCATAAAAGCTCTAGGACAAGATAGATTTTATAGCAAATAAAATTCTTTCTGTTTCCACCAGGGGGCGCTGTTTTCGAAATTAAATATTTTCATGTAGACTTGTTCAGGGTCGGACTGTCATCGATCCAAGGAAGTTTGGTTCAAATCGGAACAGGATTCACAAAGTTATCATCATAAATGTACTTTTTTTGGGTAATAATCCTCTCACCACTAGAGGCGCTGTTTCCGAACGTGACCGTTTTTTTATATTCATCTTTAAGAACTATCGATCATGAACCACGGCAAGTTTGGTTCATATCTGACCTTCCAATGCAAAGTTATAAGAGATTTGGTCAACATCAGAATGATCGCCAACTTTAGCGCCCCCTATCTTGTACGCCGTGCGACATTTTAGAAAGCTTTCACTAACTTTTGATCCTCAACTCGTCCACATTAACCTCGCCAAGTTTGAAGGTGATAGCACAAAAGCTCTAGGACAAGATAGATTTAATAGCAAAGAAAATTATTTCTGTTGCCACCAGGAGGCGCTGTTTTCGAAATTGAATATTTTCATGTAGACGTCGTCAGGGCTGGAGGAACATCAATCCAAGGAAGTTTGGTTCAGTTTGGACCAGGACTCGCAAAGTTATAAGAGTTTGTTTTTTTGTCGCAAAAATCCGACTTTGCACCGCCCACGCTGCTACACCGTTAAAGATTGCGCTATCATATTCAACACGCATCATCTACCATGTGTTTTCAATGTTTCAGTGTCATTTTGAGTGACACTTTTACAATCGCTGTAAAAGTTTTTACCGAAATCGTAAATAAACTTTTTTTTTGTATATTCTCTTCCACCACCAGGAGGCGATGGTTTCAAACGTGATCATTTTTGCATAGGTGTCTTCAGCAACTACCCATCATCAATCATGGCAAGTTTGGCACCGACGTGACCTTCCATCGCAAAGTTATAAGCGTTTCGTTGAGTGTTGGGAAAATTTGGAATTTTCGCCAACTTTGGCGCCCCCTATCTCGTGCGCCATGCAATATTTCAAAAAACTTTTCAGATTAGATCGTACCTCAACTGGTCCACATCGACCTCGCCAAGTTTGAAGGTGATTGCTCAAAAACTGTAGATTTTGGTATCTACGGCAAGTTATGCTGTAAATTCGCCAAAAACGCCTCCGTTTCCGCCTTCAATCCAAAATGGCGGCCTTCCTGTAGGTTTCACAGAAAACTTGTGATTGACTTTTGCCCATGGCACAACCTAATGAACGTGTGTACCAAGTTTCGTTCATGTACATTATTCCCGACAGGAGTTGACCTAGAAGCACTTTTTTGCGTCAGTATTTAGCCCCGCCCACTTCCATTTTTTGATGCACATTCCCCGAACCACTTTCGTTCGGCGATTTAAGCCAGGTCTGATGTTGTCCCAAAAATTCGTGAGGTTTGAGATCCGTTTAGGCCTTCAAAAAAGCACTTTCTTCGTGGGAAAAATAATAATAATAATAATAACAAGCGGTGGTAACGGGTTCGAGCTTGACGCTACGTCGCGACCCGCGCCCACCTCGTCGCTTGCGCCCTGATCTCGTCTCTCGTTCATTCGCTGCTTGCTGTCGTAGTTCTAATTGGCGCCGTCCGTGCGGATGTTGGGCTGTGGAGTAAAGTCATATATTATTTCCTGTTAAGTGCGTTACACTTTCTGTCGGGAGGACATTGTTTGCGTGTTCAGGATAGGTCCCTGGCCTCACATAGCAAGTTCCGTGCAGAGCGGTCAATGTACGGTAAAGTTAGAGGGCACTTCCTGTTTAAAATGGCTGACTTCCTGTTGGGTCAGAGCGTGTCTATTAACATGTTCAGGGAAGTTCCCTTGACTCACATATAATGTTTCGTGGAGATAGGGCAACGTACGGCAAAGTTATATTCTACTTCCTGTTTTGGCGTTACACTTCCTGTTTGGAGTTTAGCTTTTGCAGACATGTCCAAGATAGGTTCCTGGTCTCACGTGTCAAGTTCCGTGCAGATTGATCAATGTACGGTAAAGTTACAGGGCACTTCCTGTTTAAAATGGCTGACTTCCTGTTGGGTCAAAGGCGTGTCCATTAACATGTTCAGGGAAGTTCTATTGACTCACATATCGTGTTTCGTGGCGATCGGGCAATGTATGGCAAAGTTACATTCTACTTCCTGTTGCGGCGGATCCACTTCCTGTCAGGAAGTCGTCTGTTGCTGACATGGTCGGAGCGGTTTTGTGGTCCCACATATCACGTATGAGGAGGATACAACAATCCCTGTTATAGCAGCATAAAAAAGTTTGATATGTAATGTTATATCCAGCAACCAGGGGGCGCTGTTTTTTAAATTGAAGATTTTCATACGGACTTTTTCAGGGTCATATTGTCATCAATCCAAGGAAGTTTGGTTCAGATTGGAACAGGATTTACAAAGTTATACCAGTTTCTTTTGTGTTGCACAGTAGATGGCATAGTCTGCTGTCACTAGGGGGCGTAGTTAAGACATTGAATATTGTCACATAGACTACTCCAAGGCATCAATCCAGGGAAGGACATTGGATCCTCCATCGCAAAGTTATAAGCGTTTCGTTGTCTGTTTTTACAAATCAGAATGTTTGCCAACTTTAGCGCCCCCTATCTCGTACGCCGTGGAACATTTTAGAAAGCTTTCAACAACATTTGATCCTCAACTCGTCCACATTGACCTCGCCAAGTTTGAAGGTGATAGCAGAAAAGCTCTAGGACAAGATAGATTTTATAGCAAATAAAATTCTTTCTGTTTCCACCAGGGGGCGCTGTTTTCGAAATTAAATATTTTCAGGTAGACTTGTTCAGGGTCGGACTGTCATCGATCCAAGGAAGTTTGGTTCAAATCGGAACAGGATTCACAAAGTTATCATCATAAATGTACTTTTTTTGGGTAATAATCCTCTCACCACTAGAGGCGCTGTTTCCGAACGTGACCGTTTTTTCATATTCGTCTTTAAGAACTATCGATCATGAACCACGGTAAGTTTGGTTCATATCTGACCTTCCATCGCAAAGATATAAGAGATTTGGTCAACATCATAATGATCGCCAACTTTAGCGCCCCCTATCTCGTACGCCGTGCGACATTTTAAAACAGTTTCAATAACATTTGATCCAAAACTCGTCCACATTGACCTCGCCAAGTTTGAAGGTGATAGCACAAAAGCTCTAGGACTAGATAGATTTTATAGCAAATAAAATTATTTCTGTTGCCACCAGGGGGCGTTGTTTTCGAAATTAAATATTTTCATATAGACATTGTCAGGGCTGGAGGAACATCAATCCAAGGAAGTTTGGTTCAGTTTGGACCAGGACTCGCAAAGTTATAAGAGTTTGTTTTTTTGTCGCAAAAATCCGACTTTGCACCGCCCACGCTGCTACACCGTTAAAGAATGCGCTATCATATTCAACACGCATCATCTACCATGTGTTTTCAATGTTTCAGTGTCATTTTGAGTGACACTTTTACAATCGCTGTAAAAGTTATTACCGAAATCGTAAATAAACTTTTTTTTTGTATATTCTCTTCCACCACCAGGAGGCGATGGTTTCAAACGTGATCATTTTTGCATAGGTGTCTTCAGCAACTACCCATCATCAATCATGGCAAGTTTGGCTCCGACTTGACCTTCCATCGCAAAGTTATAAGCGTTTCGTTGCGTGTTGGGAAAATTTGGAATTTTCGCCAACTTTGGCGCCCCCTATCTCGTGCGCCATGCAATATTTCAAAAAACTTTTCAGATTAGTTCGTACCTCAACTGGTCCACATCAACCACGCCAAGTTTGAAGGTGATTGCTCAAAAACTGTAGATTTTGGTATCTACGGCAAGTTATGCTGTAAATTCGCCAAAAACGCCTCCGTTTTCGCCTTCAATCCAAAATGGCGGCCTTCCTGTAGGTTTCACAGAAAACTTGTGATTGACTTTTGCCCATGGCACAACCTAATGAACGTGTGTACCAAGTTTCGTTCATGTACGTTATTCCCGACAGGAGTTGACCTAGTAGCACATTTTTGCGTCAGTCTGAAGCCCCGCCCACTTCCATTTTTTGACGCACATTCACCGAACCACTTTGGTTCGGCGATTTAAGTTAGGTCTGATGTTGTCCCAAAAATTCGCGAGGTTTGGGATACGTTTAGGCCTTCAAAAATGCACATTCCTCGTGTGAAGAATAATAATAATAATAATAATAATAATAACTCTTTCAATTACAATAGGGTTCTTGCACAGTCGTGCTCGAACCCTAATAATAATAACTCTTCCGATTACAATAGGGTTCTTGCACAGTCGTGCTCGAACCCTAACTAGCACCGCAAGCGGTGGTAACGGGTTCGAGCTTGACGCTACGTCGCGACCCGCGCCCACCTCGTCGCTTGCGCCCTGATCTCGTCTCTCGTTCATTCGCTGCTTGCTGTCGTAGTTCTAATTGGCGCCGTCCGTGCGGATGTTGGGCTGTGGAGTAAAGTCATATATTATTTCCTGTTAAGTGCGTTACACTTTCTGTTGGGAGGACATTGTTTGCGTGTTCAGGATAGGTCCCTGGCCTCACATACCAAGTTCCATGCAGAGCGGTCAATGTACAGTAAAGTTAGAGGGCACTTCCTGTTAAAATGGCTGACTTCCTGTTGGGTCAGAGCGTGTCTATTAACATGTTCAGGGAAGTTCCCTTGACACACATATAATGTTTCGTGGAGATAGGGCAACGTACGGCAAAGTTAAATTCTACTTCCTGTTTTGGCGTTCCACTTCCTGTTTGGAGTTTAGCTTTTGCAGACATGTCCAGGATAGGTTCCTGGTCTCACGTGTCAAGTTCCGTGCAGATCGATCAATGTACGGTAAAGCTACAGGGCACTTCCTGTTTAAAATGGCTGACTTCCTGTTGGGTCAAAGGCGTGTCTATTAACATGTTCAGGGAAGTTCTATTGACTCACATATTGTGTTTCGTGGCGATCGGGCAATGTATGGCAAAGTTACATTCTACTTCCTGTTGCGGCGGATCCACTTCCTGTCAGGAAGTTGTCTGTTGCTGACATGGTCGGAGCGGTTTTGTGGTCCCACATATCAGGTATGAGGAGGATACAACAATCCCTGTTATAGCAGCATAAAAAAGTGTGATATGTAATGTTATATCCAGCAACCAGGGGGCGCTGTTTTTTAAATTGAAGATTTTCATATAGACTTTTTCAGGGTCGGACTGTCATCAATCCAAGGAAGTTTGGTTCTGATTGGAACAGGATTTACAAAGTTATACCAGTTTTTTTTGTGTTGCACAGTAGATGGCATAGTCTGCTGCCACCAGGGGGCGTTGTTAAGACATTGAATATTGTCATATAGACTACTCCAAGGCATCAATCCAGGGAAGGACATTGGATCCTCCATCGCAAAGTTATAAGTGTTTCGTTGTCTGTTTTTACAAATCAGAATGTTTGCCAACTTTAGCGCCCCCTATCTTGTACGCCATGCGACATTTTAAAAAACCTTCACCAACTTTTGATCCTCAACTCGTCCACATTGACCTCACCAAGTTTGAAGGTGATAGCACAAAAGCTCTTGGACAAGTTCGTTCAAATGCCAAATGTAGTTATGTCTGCTAACACCAGGGGGCGCTGTTTTCTAAAGTGAATATTTACATGTAGACTTGTTCAGGGTCGGACTGTCATTGATCCAAGGAAGTTTGGTTCAAATCGGAACAGGATTCACAAAGTTATCATCATAAATGTACTTTTTTTGGGTAATAATCCTTTCACCACTAGAGGCGCTGTTTCCGAACGTGACCGTTTTTTCATATTCGTCTTTAAGAACTATCGATCATGAACCACGGCAAGTTTGGTTCATATCTGACCTTCCAATGCAAAGTTGTAAGAGATTTGGTCAACATCAGAATGATCGCCAACTTTAGCGCCCCCTATCTCGTACGCCGTGCGACATTTTAGAAAGCTTTCACCAACTTTTGATCCTAAACTCGTCCACATTAACCTCGCCAAGTTTGAAGGTGATAGCACAAAAGCTCTAGGACTAGATAGATTTAATAGCAAATAAAATTCTTTCTGTTTCCACCAGGGGGCGCTGTTTTCGAAATTAAATATTTTCATATAGACATTGTCAGGGCTGGAGGAACATCAATCCAAGGAAGTTTGGTTCAGTTTGGACCAGGACTCGCAAAGTTATAAGAGTTTGTTTTTTTGTCGCAATAATCCGACTTTGCACCCCGCACCTCGCTACATCGTTAAACAATGCGCTATCATATTCAACACGCATCATCTACCATGTGTTTTCAATGTTTCAGTGTCATTTTGAGTGACACTTTTACAATCGCTGTAAAAGTTATTACCGAAATCGTAAATAAACTTTTTTTTTGTATATTCTCTTCCACCACCAGGAGGCGATGGTTTCAAACGTGATCATTTTTGCATAGGTGTCTTCAGCAACTACCCATCATCAATCATGGCAAGTTTGGCTCCGACTTGACCTTCCATCGCAAAGTTATAAGCGTTTCGTTGCGTGTTGGGAAAATTTGGAATTTTCGCCAACTTTGGCGCCACCAAATACGTCCGCTATGCGATATTTCAAAAAAAATTTCAGATTAGATCGTACCTCAACTGGTCCACATCGACCTCGCCAAGTTTGAAGGTGATTGCTCAAAAACTGTAGATTTTGGTATCTACGGCAAGTTATGCTGTAAATTCGCCAAAAACGCCTCCGTTTTCGCCTTCAATCCAAAATGGCGGCCTTCCTGTAGGTTTCACAGAAAACTTGTGATTGACTTTTGCCCATGGCACAACCTAATGAACGTGTGTACCAAGTTTCGTTCATGTACGTTATTCCCGACAGGAGTTGACCTAGTAGCACATTTTTGCGTCAGTCTGAAGCCCCGCCCACTTCCATTTTTTGACGCACATTCACCGAACCACTTTGGTTCGGCGATTTAAGTTAGGTCTGATGTTGTCCCAAAAATTCGCGAGGTTTGGGATCCGTTTAGGCCTTCAAAAAGGCACATTCCTCGTGTGAAGAATAATAATAAGAATAATAATAATAACTAGCACCGCAAGCGGTGGTAACGGGTTCGAGCTTGACGCTACGTCGCGACCCGCGCCCACCTCGTCTCTTGCGCCCTGATCTCGTCTCTCGTTCATTCGCTGCTTGCTGTCGTAGTTCTAATTGGCGCCGTCCGTGCGGATGTTGGGCTGTGGAGTAAAGTCATATATTATTTCCTGTTAAGTGCGTTACACTTTCTGTCGGGAGGACATTGTTTGCGTGTTCAGGATAGGTCCCTGGCCTCACATACCAAGTTCCATGCAGAGCGGTCAATGTACAGTAAAGTTAGAGGGCACTTCCTGTTAAAATGGCTGACTTCCTGTTGGGTCAGAGCGTGTCTATTAACATGTTCAGGGAAGTTCCCTTGACACACATATAATGTTTCGTGGAGATAGGGCAACGTACGGCAAAGTTAAATTCTACTTCCTGTTTTGGCGTTCCACTTCCTGTTTGGAGTTTAGCTTTTGCAGACATGTCCAGGATAGGTTCCTGGTCTCACGTGTCAAGTTCCGTGCAGATTGATCAATGTACGGTAAAGTTACAGGGGACTTCCTGTTTAAAATGGCTGACTTCCTGTTTGGTCAAAGGCGTGTCCATTAACATGTTCAGGGAAGTTCTATTGACTCACATATCGTGTTTCGTGGCGATCGGGCAATGTATGGCAAAGTTACATTCTACTTCCTGTTGCGCCAGATCCACTTCCTGTCAGGAAGTCGTCTGTTGCTGACATGGTCGGAGCGGTTTTGTGGTCCCACATATCAGGTATGAGGAGGATACAACAATCCTTGTTATAGCAGCATAAAAAAGTTTGATATGTAATGTTATATCCAGCAACCGGGGGCGCTGTTTTTTAAATTGAAGATTTTCATACGGACTTTTTCAGGGCCATACTGTCATCGATCCAAGGAGGTTTGTTTCAAATCGGAACATGTTCCACAAAGTTATCATCATAAATGTACTTTTTTTGGGTAATAATACTCTCACCACTAGAGGCGCTGTTTCTGAACGTGACCGTTTTTTCATATTCGTCTTTAAGACCTATCGATCATGAACCACGGCAAGTTTGGTTCATATCTGACCTTCCAATGCAAAGTTATAAGAGATTTGGTCAACATCAGAATGATCGCCAACTTTAGCGCCCCCTATCTCGTACGCCGTGCGACATTTTGGAAAGCTTTCACCAACTTTTGATCCTCTACCTGTCCACATTGACCTCGCCAAGTTTGAAGGTGATAGCACAAAAGCTCTAGGACAAGATAGATTTTATAGCAAATAAAATTATTTCTGTTTCCACCAGGGGGCGCTGTTTTCGAAATTGAATATTTTCATGTAGACTTGTTCAGGGTCGGACTGTCATCGATCCAAGGAAGTTTGGTTCAAATCGGAACATGTTCCACAAAGTTATCATCATAAATGTACTTTTTTTGGGTAATAATACTCTCACCACTAGAGGCGCTGTTTCTGAACGTGACCGTTTTTTCATATTCGTCTTTAAGACCTATCGATCATGAACCACGGCAAGTTTGGTTCATATCTGACCTTCCAATGCAAAGTTATAAGAGATTTGGTCAACATCAGAATGATCGCCAACTTTAGCGCCCCCTATCTCGTACGCCGTGCGACACTTTAGAAAGCTTTCACCAACTTTTGATCCTCTACCTGTCCACATTGACCTCGCCAAGTTTGAAGGTGATAGCACAAAAGCTCTAGGACAAGATAGATTTTATAGCAAATAAAATTCTTTCTGTTTCCACCAGGGGGCGCTGTTTTCGAAATTGAATATTTTCATATAGACATTGTCAGGGCTGGAGGAACATCAATCCAAGGAAGTTTGGTTCAGTTTGGACCAGGACTCGCAAAGTTATAAGAGTTTGTTTTTTTGTCGCAATAATCCGACTTTGCACCTCGCACCTCGCTACACCGTTAAACAATGCGCTATCATATTCAACACGCATCATCTACCATGTGTTTTCAATGTTTCAGTGTCATTTTGAGTCAGATACGACAATCTCTGTAAAAGTTATTACCGAAATCGTAAATAAACTTTTTTTTTGTATATTCTCTTCCACCACCAGGAGGCGATGGTTTCAAACGTGTTCATTTTTGCATAGGTGTCTTCAGCAACTACCCATCATCAATCATGGCAAGTTTGGCTCCGACTTGATCTTCCATCGCAAAGTTATAAGCGTTTCGTTGCGTGTTGGGAAAATTTGGAATTTTCGCCAACTTTGGCGCCACCTATCTCGTGCGCCATGCAATATTTCAAAAAACTTTTCAGATTAGATCGTACCTCAACTGGTCCACATCAACCTCGCCAAGTTTGAGGGTGATTGCTCAAAAACTGTAGATTTTGGTATCTATGGCAAGTTATGCTGTAAATTCGCCAAAAACGCCTCCGTTTTCGCCTTCAATCCAAGATGGCGGCCTTCCTGTAGGTTTCACAGAAAACTTGTGATTGACTTTTGCCCATGGCACAACCTAATGAACGTGTGTACCAAGTTTCGTTCATGTACGTTATTCCCGACAGGAGTTGACCTAGTAGCACATTTTTGCGTCAGTCTGAAGCCCCGCCCACTTCCATTTTTTGACGCACATTCACCGAACCACTTTGGTTCGGCGATTTAAGTTAGGTCTGATGTTGTCCCAAAAATTCGCGTGGTTTGGGATCCGTTTAGGCCTTCAAAAAGGCACATTCCTCGTGTGAAGAATAATAATAAGAATAATAATAATAACTCTTTCAATTACAATAGGGTTCTTGCACAGTCGTGCTCGAACCCTAACTAGCACCGCAAGCGGTGGTAACGGGTTCGAGCTTGACGCTACGTCGCGACCCGCGCCCACCTCGTCGCTTGCGCCCTGATCTCGTCTCTCATTCATTCGCTGCTTGCTGTCGTAGTTCTAATTGGCGCCGTCCGTGCGGATGTTGGGCTGTGGAGTAAAGTCATATATTATTTCCTGTTAAGTGCGTTACACTTTCTGTCGGGAGGACATTGTTTGCGTGTTCAGGATAGGTCCCTGGCCTCACATACCAAGTTCCATGCAGAGCGGTCAATGTACAGTAAAGTTAGAGGGCACTTCCTGTTAAAATGGCTGACTTCCTGTTGGGTCAGAGCGTGTCTACTAACATGTTCAGGGAAGTTCCCTTGACACACATATAATGTTTCGTGGAGATAGGGCAACGTACGGCAAAGTTACATTCTACTTCCTGTTTTGGCGTTCCACTTCCTGTTTGGAGTTTAGCTTTTGCAGACATGTCCAGGATAGGTTCCTGGTCTCACGTGTCAAGTTCCGTGCAGATTGATCAATGTACGGTAAAGTTACAGGGGACTTCCTGTTTAAAATGGCTGACTTCCTGTTTGGTCAAAGGCGTGTCCATTAACATGTTCAGGGAAGTTCTATTGACTCACATATCATGTTTCGTGGCGATCGGGCAATGTATGGCAAAGTTACATTCTACTTCCTGTTGCGGCGGATCCACTTCCTGTCAGGAAGTCATCTAGTGCTGACATGGTCGGAGCGGTTTTGTGGTCCCACATATCACGTATGAGGATGATACAACAATCCCTGTTATAGCAGCATAAAAAAGTGTGATATGTAATGTTATATCCAGCAACCAGGGGGCGCTGTTTTTTAAATTGAAGATTTTCATACAGACTTTTTCAGGGTCAGACTGTCATCAATCCAAGGAAGTTTGGTTCAGATTGGAACAGGATTTACAAAGTTATACCAGTTTCTTTAGTGTTGCACAGTAGATAGCATAGTCTGTCAACACCAGGGGGCGTCGTTAAGACATTGAATAGTGTCATATAGACTCCTCCAAGGCATCAATCCAGGGAAGGACATTGGACCCTCCATTGCAAAGTTATAAGCGTTTCGTATCTGTTTTTACAAATCAGAATGTTTGCCAACTTTAGCGCCCCCTATCTTGTACGCCGTGCGACATTTTAGAAAGCTTTCACCAACTTTTGATCCTCAACTCGTCCACATTAACCTCGCCAAGTTTGAAGGTGATAGCACAAAAGCTCTAGGACAAGATAGATTTAATAGCAAATAAAATTCTTTCTATTGCCACCAGGGGGCGCTATTTTCGAAATTAAATATTTTCATGTAGACGTCATCAAGGCTGGAGGAACATCAATCCAAGGAAGTTTGGTTCAGTTTGGACCAGGACTCGCAAAGTTATAAGAGTTTGTTTTTTTGTCGCAAAAATCCGACTTTGCACCTCGCACCTCGCTTCACCGTTAAAGAATGCGCTGTCATATTCAACACGCATCATCTACCATGTGTTTTCAATGTTTCAGTGTCATTTTGAGTGACACTTTTACAATCGCTGTAAAAGTTATTACCGAAATCGTAAATAAACTTTTTTTTTGTATATTCTCTTCCACCACCAGGAGGCGGTGGTTTCAAATGTGATCAATTTTGCATAGGTGTCTTCAGCAACTACCCATCATCAATCATGGCAAGTTTGGCTCCGACTTGACCTTCCATCGCAAAGTTATAAGCGTTTCGTTGCGTGTTGGGAAAATTTGGAATTTTCGCCAACTTTGGCGCCACCTATCTCGTTCGCCATGCAATATTTCAAAAAACTTTTCGGATTAGATCGTACCTCAACTGGTCCACATCGACCTCGCCAAGTTTGAAGGTGATTGCTCAAAAACTGTAGATTTTGGTATCTACGGCAAGTTATGCTGTAAATTCGCCAAAAACGCCTCCGTTTTCGCCTTCAATCCAAAATGGCGGCCTTCCTGTAGGTTTCACAGAAAACTTGTGATTGACTTTTGCCCATGGCACAACCTAATGAACGTGTGTACCAAGTTTCGTTCATGTACGTTATACCCGACAGGAGTTGACCTGGAAGCACTTTTTTGCATCACTCTTTAGCCCCACCCACTTCCATTTTTTGACGCACATTCACCGAACCACTTTCGTTCGGCGATTTAAGCCAGGTCTGATGTTGTCCCGAAATTTCGTGAGGTTTGGGATCCGTTTAGGCCTTCAAAAAGGCACATTCCTCGTGTGAAGAATAATAATAATAACTAGCACCTCAAGCGGTGGTAACGGGTTCGAGCTTGACGCTACGTCGCGATCCGCGCCCACCTCGTCGCTTGCGCCCTGATCTCGTCTCTCGTTCATTCGCTGCTTGTTGTCGTAGTTCTAATTGTCGTAGTTCTAATTGGTGCCGTTCGTGCGGATGTTGGGCTGTGGAGTAAAGTAATATATTATTTACGGTTAAGTGCGTTACACTTTCTGTCGGGAGGACATTGTTTGCGTGTTCAGGATAGGTCCCTGGCCTCACATACCGAGTTCCGTGCAGAGCGGTCAATGTACGGTAAAGTTAGAGGGCACTTCCTGTTAAAATGGCTGACTTCCTGTTGGGTCAGAGCGTGTCTATTAACATGTTCAGGGAAGTTCCCTTGACTCACATATAATGTTTCGTGGAGATAGGGCAACGTACGGCAAAGTTACATTCTACTTCCTGTTTTGGCGTTCCACTTCCTGTTTGGAGTTTAGCTTTTGCAGACATGTCCAGGATAGGTTCCTGGTCTCACGTGTCAAGTTCCGTGCAGATCGATCAATGTACGGTAAAGTTACAGGGCACTTCCTGTTTAAAATGGCTGACTTCCTGTTGGGTCAAAGGCGTGTCCATTAACATGTTCAGGGAAGTTCTATTGACTCACATATTGTGTTTCGTGGCGATCGGGCAATGTATGGCAAAGTTACATTCTACTTCCTGTTGCGGCGGATCCACTTCCTGTCAGGAAGTCGTCTGTTGCTGACATGGTCGGAGCGGTTTTGTGGTCCCACATATCACGTATGAGGAGGATACAACAATCCCTGTTATAGCAGCATAAAAAAGTGTGATATGTAATGTTATATCCAGCAACCAGGGGGCGCTGTTTTTTAAATTGAAGATTTTCATATAGACTTTTTCAGGGTCATACTGTCATCAATCCAAGGAAGTTTGGTTCTGATTGGAACAGGATTTACAAAGTTATACCAGTTTTTTTTGTGTTGCACAGTAGATGGCATAGTCTGCTGCCACCAGGGGGTGTTGTTAAGACATTGAATATTGTCATATAGACTACTCCAAGGCATCAATCCAGGGAAGGACATTGGATCCTCCATCGCGAAGTTATGTGTTTCGTTGTCTGTTTTTACAAATCAGAATGTTTGCCAACTTTAGCGCCCCCTATCTTGTACGCAATGCGACATTTTAAAAAACCTTCACCAACTTTTGATCCTCAACTCGTCCACATTGACCTCACCAAGTTTGAAGGTGATAGCACAAAAGCTCTAGGACAAGTTCGTTCAAATGCCAAATGTAGTTATGTCTGCTATCACCAGGGGGCGCTGTTTTCTAAAGTGAATATTTACATATAGACTTGTTCAGGGTCGGACTGTCATTGATCCAAGGAAGTTTGGTTCAAATCGGAACAGGATTCACAAAGTTATCATCATAAATGTACTTTTTTTGGGTAATAATCCTCTCACCACTAGAGGCGCTGTTTCCGAACGTGACCGTTTTTTCATATTCGTCTTTAAGAACTATCGATCATGAACCACGGCAAGTTTGGTTCATATCTGACCTTCCAATGCAAAGTTCTAAGAGATTTGGTCAACATCAGAATGATCGCCAACTTTAGCGCCCCCTATCTCGTACACCGTGCGACATTTTAGAAAGCTTTCACCAACTTTTGATCCTAAACTCGTCCACATTAACCTCGCCAAGTTTGAAGGTGATAGCACAAAAGCTCTAGGACTAGATAGATTTAATAGCAAATAAAATTCTTTCTGTTTCCACCAGGGGGCGCTGTTTTCGAAATTAAATATTTTCATATAGACATTGTCAGGGCTGGAGGAACATCAATCCAAGGAAGTTTGGTTCAGTTTGGACCAGGACTCGCAAAGTTATAAGAGTTTGTTTTTTTGTCGCAATAATCCGACTTTGCACCTCGCACCTCGCTACATCGTTTAACAATGCGCTGTCATATTCAACACGCATCATCTACCATGTGTTTTCAATGTTTCAGTGTCATTTTGAGTCGGATACGACAATCTCTGTAAAAGTTATTACCGAAATCGTAAATAAACTTTTTTTTTGTATATTCTCTTCCACCACCAGGAGGCGATGGTTTCAAACGTGATCATTTTTGCATAGGTGTCTTCAGCAACTACCCATCATCAATCATGGCAAGTTTGGCTCCGACTTGACCTTCCATCGCAAAGTTATAAGCGTTTCGTTGCGTGTTGGGAAAATTTGCAATTTTCGCCAACTTTGGCGCCACCTAATACGTCCGCCATGCAATATTTCAAAAAACTTTTCAGATTAGATCGTACCTCAACTGGTCCACATCGACCTCGCCAAGTTTGAAGGTGATTGCTCAAAAACTGTAGATTTTGGTATCTACGGCAAGTTATGCTGTAAATTCGCCAAAAACGCCTCCGTTTTCGCCTTCAATCCAAAATGGCGGCCTTCCTGTAGGTTTCACAGAAAACTTGTGATTGACTTTTGCCCATGGCACAACCTAATGAACGTGTGTACCAAGTTTCGTTCATGTACGTTATTCCCGACAGGAGTTGACCTAGTAGCACTTTTTTGCGTCAGTCTGAAGCCCCGCCCACTTCCATTTTTTGACGCACATTCACCGAACCACTGTGGTTCGGCGATTTAAGTTAGGTCTGATGTTGTCCCAAAAATTTGCGAGGTTTGAGATCCGTTTAGGCCTTCAAAAAGGCACTTTCTTCGTGTGAAGAATAATAATAAGAATAATAATAATAATAACTCCTTCAATTACAATAGGGTTCTTGCACAGTCGTGCTCGAACCCTAACTAGCACCGCAAGCGGTGGTAACGGGTTCGAGCTTGACGCAACGTCGCGACCCGCGCCCACCTCGTCGCTTGCGCCCTGATCTCGTCTCTCGTTCATTCGCTGCTTGCTGTCGTAGTTCTAATTGGCGCCGTCCGTGCGGATGTTGGGCTGTGGAGTAAAGTCATATATTATTTCCTGTTAAGTGCGTTACACTTTCTGTCGGGAGGACATTGTTTGCGTGTTCAGGATAGGTCCCTGGCCTCACATACCAAGTTCCGTGCAGAGCGGTCAATGTACAGTAAAGTTAGAGGGCACTTCCTGTTAAAATGGCTGACTTCCTGTTGGGTCAGAGCGTGTCTATTAACATGTTCAGGGAAGTTCCCTTGACACACATATAATGTTTCGTGGAGATAGGGCAACGTACGGCAAAGTTAAATTCTACTTCCTGTTTTGGCGTTCCACTTCCTGTTTGGAGTTTAGCTTTTGCAGACATGTCCAGGATAGGTTCCTGGTCTCACGTGTCAAGTTCCGTGCAGATTGATCAATGTACGGTAAAGTTACAGGGGACTTCCTGTTTAAAATGGCTGACTTCCTGTTTGGTCAAAGGCGTGTCCATTAACATGTTCAGGGAAGTTCTATTGACTCACATGTCATGTTTCGTGGCGATCGGGCAATGTATGGCAAAGTTACATTCTACTTCCTGTTGCGGCGGATCCACTTCCTGTCAGGAAGTTGTCTGTTGCTGACATGGTCGGAGCGGTTTTGTGGTCCCACATATCACGTATGAGGAGGATACAACAATCCCTGTTTTAGCAGCATAAAAAAGTGTGATATGTAATGTTATATCCAGCAACCAGGGGGCGCTGTTTTTTAAATTGAAGATTTTCATATAGACTTTTTCAGGGTCAGACGGTCATCAATCCAGGGAAGTTTGGTTCAGATTGGAACAGGATTTACAAAGTTATACCAGTTTCTTTTGTGTTGCACAGCAGATGGCATAGTCTGCTGCCACCAGGGGGCATCGTTAAGACATTGAATATTGTCATATAGACTACTTCAAGGCATCAATCCAGGGAAGGACATTGGATCCTCCATCGCAAAGTTATAAGCGTTTTGTTGTCTGTTTTTACAAATCAGAATGTTTGCCAACTTTAGCGCCCCCTATCTTGTACGCCATGCGACATTTTAAAAAACCTTCACTAACTTTTGATCCTCAACTCGTCCACATTAACCTCGCCAAGTTTGAAGGTGATAGCACAAAAGCTCTAGGACAAGATAGATTTAATAGCAAATAAAATTATTTCTGTTGCCACCAGGGGGCGCTGTTTTCGAAATTAAATATTTTCAGGTAGACTTGTTCAGGGTTGGACTGTCATCAATCCAAGGAAGTTTGGTTCAAATCGGAACAGGATTCACAAAGTTATCATCATACATGTACTTTTTTTGGGTAATATTCCTCTCACCACTAGAGGCGCTGTTTTCGAACGTGACCGTTTTTTCATATTCATCTTTAAGAACTAACGATCATGAACCACGGCAAGTTTGGTTCATATCTGACCTTCCAATGCAAAGTTATAAGAGATTTGGTCAACATCATAATGATCGCCAACTTTAGCGCCCCCTATCTCGTACGCCGTGCGACATTTTAGAAAGCTTTCACTAACTTTTGATCCTCAACTCGTCCACATTAACCTCGCCAAGTTTGAAGGTGATAGCACAAAAGCTCTAGGACAAGATAGATTTAATAGCAAATAAAATTCTTTCTGTTGCCACCAGGGGGCGCTGTTTTCGAAATTGAATATTTTCATGTAGACGTCGTCAGGACTGGAGGAACATCAATCCAAGGAAGTTTGGTTCAGTTTGGACCAGGACTCGCAAAGTTATAAGAGTTTGTTTTTTTGTCGCAAAAATCCGACTTTGCTCCGCCCACGCTGCTACACCGTTAAAGAATGCGCTATCATATTCAACACGCATCATCTACCATGTGTTTTCAATGTTTCAGTGTCATTTTGAGTGACACTTTTACAAACTCTGTAAAAGTTATTACCGAAATCGTAAATAAACTTTTTTTTTGTATATTCTCTTCCACCACCAGGAGGCGATGGTTTCAAATGTGATCATTTTTGCATAGGTGTCTTCAGCAACTACCCATCATCAATCATGGCAAGTTTGGCTCCGACTTGACCTTCCATCGCAAAGTTATAAGCGTTTCGTTGCGTGTTGGGAAAATTTGGAATTTTCGCCAACTTTGGCGCCACCTATCTCGTGCGCCATGCAAGATTTCAAAAAACTTTTCAGATTAGATCGTACCTCAACTGGTCCACATCGACCTCGCCAAGTTTGAAGGTGATTGCTCAAAAACTGTAGATTTTGGTATCTACGGCAAGTTATGCTGTAAATTCGCCAAAAACGCCTCCGTTTTCGCCTTCAATCCAAGATGGCGGCCTTCCTGTAGGTTTCACAGAAAACTTGTGATTGACTTTTGCCCATGGCACAACCTAATGAACGTGTGTACCAAGTTTCGTTCATGTACGTTATTCCCGACAGGAATTGACCTAGTAGCACTTTTTTGCGTCAGTCTGAAGCCCCGCCCACTTCCATTTTTTGACGCACATTCACCGAACCACTTTTTTACAAAATTTTCAGCGAGGTCTGATGTTGTCCCGAAAATTCGTGAGGTTTGGGATCCGTTTAGGCCTTCAAAAATGCACTTTTTTTGTGTGAAGAATAATAATAATAATAATAATAACTAGCACCGCAAGCGGTGGTAACGGGTTCGAGCTTGACGCTACGTCGCGACCCGCGCCCACCTCGTCGCTTGCGCCCTGATCTCGTCTCTCGTTCATTCGCTGCTTGCTGTCGTAGTTCTAATTGGCGCCGTCCGTGCGGATGTTGGGCTGTGGAGTAAAGTCATATATTATTTCCTGTTAAGTGCGTTACACTTTCTGTCGGGAGGACATTGTTTGCGTGTTCAGGATAGGTCCCTGGCCTCACATACCAAGTTCCATGCAGAGCGGTCAATGTACAGTAAAGTTAGAGGGCACTTCCTGTTAAAATGGCTGACTTCCTGTTGGGTCAGAGCGTGTCTATTAACATGTTCAGGGAAGTTCCCTTGACACACATATAATGTTTCGTGGAGATAGGGCAACGTACGGCAAAGTTAAATTCTACTTCCTGTTTTGGCGTTCCACTTCCTGTTTGGAGTTTAGCTTTTGCAGACATGTCCAGGATAGGTTCCTGGTCTCACGTGTCAAGTTCCGTGCAGATTGATCAATGTACGGTAAAGTTACAGGGGACTTCCTGTTTAAAATGGCTGACTTCCTGTTTGGTCAAAGGCGTGTCCATTAACATGTTCAGGGAAGTTCTATTGACTCACATATCATGTTTCGTGGCGATCGGGCAATGTATGGCAAAGTTACATTCTACTTCCTGTTGCGGCGGATCCACTTCCTGTCAGGAAGTCATCTGTTGCTGACATGGTCGGAGCGGTTTTGTGGTCCCACATATCACGTATGAGGATGATACAACAATCCCTGTTGTAGCAGCATAAAAAAGTGTGATATGTAATGTTATATCCAGCAACCAGGGGGCGCTGTTTTTTAAATTGAAGATTTTCATATAGACTTTTTCAGGGTCAGACTGTCATCAATCCAAGGAAGTTTGGTTCAGATTGGAACAGGATTTACAAAGTTATACCAGTTTCTTTTGTGTTGCACAGTAGATGGCATAGTCTGCTGCCACCAGGGGGCGTCGTTAAGACATTGAATATTGTCATATAGACTACTCCAAGGCATCAATCCAGGGAAGGACATTGGATCCTCCATTGCAAAGTTATAAGTGTTTTGTTGTCTGTCTTTACAAATCAGAATGTTTGCCAACTTTAGCGCCCCCTATCTCGTACGCCGTGCGACATTTTAGAAAGCTTTCAATAACATTTGATCCTCAACTCGTCCACATTGACCTCGCCAAGTTTGAAGGTGATAGCACAAAAGCTCTAGGACAAGATAGATTTAATAGCAAATAAAATTCTTTCTGTTGCCACCAGGGGGCGCTGTTTTCGAAATTAAATATTTTCAGGTAGACTTGTTCAGGGTCGGACTGTCATCGATCCAAGGAAGTTTGGTTCAAATCGGAACAGGATTCACAAAGTTATCATCATAAATGTACTTTTTTTGGGTAATAATCCTCTCACCACTAGAGGCGCTGTTTCCGAACGTGACCGTTTTTTCACATTCGTCTTTAAGAACTATCGATCATGAACCACGGTAAGTTTGGTTCATATCTGACCTTCCATCGCAAAGATATAAGAGATTTGGTCAACATCATAATGATCGCCAACTTTAGCGCCCCCTATCTCGTACGCCGTGCGACATTTTAAAACAGTTTCAATAACATTTGATCCAAAACTCGTCCACATTGACCTCGCCAAGTTTGAAGGTGATAGCACAAAAGCTCTAGGACAAGATAGATTTTATAGCAAATAAAATTCTTTCTGTTTCCACCAGGGGGCGCTGTTTTCGAAATTAAATATTTTCATCTAGACTTGTTCAGGGTCGGACTGTCATCGATCCAAGGAAGTTTGGTTCAAATCGGAACAGGATTCACAAAGTTATCATCATAAATGTACTTTTTTTGGGTAATAATCCTCTCACCACTAGAGGCGCTGTTTCCGAACGTGACAGTTTTTTTATATTCATCTTTAAGAACTATCGATCATGAACCACGGCAAGTTTGGTTCATATCTGACCTTCCAATGCAAAGTTATAAGAGATTTGGTCAACATCAGAATGTTTGCCAACTTTAGCGCCCCCTATCTCGTACGCCGTGCGACATTTTAGAAAGCTTTCAATAACATTTGATCCTCAACTCGTCCACATTGACCTCGCCAAGTTTGAAGGTGATAGCACAAAAGCTCTAGGACAAGATAGATTTTATAGCAAATAAAATTCTTTCTGTTGCCACCAGGGGGCGCTGTTTTCGAAATTGAATATTTTCATGTAGACGTCGTCAGGACTGGAGGAACATCAATCCAAGGAAGTTTGGTTCAGTTTGGACCAGGACTCGCAAAGTTATAAGAGTTTGTTTTTTTGTCGCAAAAATCCGACTTTGCTCCGCCCACGCTGCCACACCGTTAAAGAATGCGCTATCATATTCAACACGCATTATCTACCATGTGTTTTCAATGTTTCAGTGTCATTTTGAGTGACACTTTTACAAACTCTGTAAAAGTTATTACCGAAATCGTAAATTAACTTTTTTTTTGTATATTCTCTTCCACCACCAGGAGGCGATGGTTTCAAACGTGATCATTTTTGCATAGGTGTCTTCAGCAACTACCCATCATCAATCATGGCAAGTTTGGCTCCGACTTGACCTTCCATCGCAAAGTTATAAGCGTTTCGTTGCGTGTTGGGAAAATTTGGAATTTTCGCCAACTTTGGCGCCACCTATCTCGTGCGCCATGCAATATTTCAAAAAACTTTTCAGATTAGATCGTACCTCAACTGGTCCACATCGACCTCGCCAAGTTTGAAGGTGATTGCTCAAAAACTGTAGATTTTGGTATCTACGGCAAGTTATGCTGTAAATTCGCCAAAAACGCCTCCGTTTTCGCCTTCAATCCAAAATGGCGGCCTTCCTGTAGGTTTCACAGAAAACTTGTGATTGACTTTTGCCCATGGCACAACCTAATGAACGTGTGTACCAAGTTTCGTTCATGTACGTTATTCCCGACAGGAATTGACCTAGTAGCACTTTTTTGCGTCAGTCTGAAGCCCCGCCCACTTCCATTTTTTGACGCACATTCACCGAACCACTTTTTTACAAAATTTTCAGCGAGGTCTGATGTTGTCCCGAAAATTCGTGAGGTTTGGGATACGTTTAGGCCTTCAAAAAGGCACTTTTTTTGTGTGAAGAATAATAATAATAATAACTCTTTCAATTACAATAGGGTTCTTGCACAGTCGTGCTCGAACCCTAATAATAATAATAATAATAATAACTCCTTCAATTACAATAGGGTTCTTGCACAGTCGTGCTCGAACCCTAATAATAACTCTTTCAATTACAATAGGGTTCTTGCACAGTCGTGCTCGAACCCTAATAATAATAATAACTCTTTCAATTACAATAGGGTTCTTGCACAGTCGTGCTCGAACCCTAATAATAACTCTTTCAATTACAATAGGGTTCTTGCACAGTCGTGCTCGAACCCTAATTAAAATGGCTGACTTCCTGTTGGGTCAAAGGCGTGTCCATTAACATGTTCAGGGAAGTTCAATTGACTCAAATATCGTGTTTCGTGGCGATCGGGCAATGTATGGCAAAGTTACATTCTACTTCCTGTTGTGGCGGATCCACTTCCTGTCAGGAAGTCGTCTGTTGCTGACATGGTCGGAGCGGTTTTGTGGTCCCACATATCACGTATGAGGAGGATACAACAATCCCTGTTATAGCAGCATAAAAAAGTGTGATATGTAATGTTATATCCAGCAACCAGGGGGCGCTGTTTTTTAAATTGAAGATTTTCATATAGACTTTTTCAGGGTCATACTGTCATCAATCCAAGGAAGTTTGGTTCTGATTGGAACAGGATTTACAAAGTTATACCAGTTTCTTTAGTGTTGCACAGTCGATGGCATAGTCTGCTGCCACCAGGGGGCGTCGTTAAGACATTGAATATTGTCTTATAGACTACTTCAAGGCATCAATCCAGGGAAGGACATTGGATCCTCCATCGCAAAGTTATAAGCGTTTTGTTGTCTGTCTTTACAAATCAGAATGTTTGCCAAATTTAGCGCCCCCTATCTCGTACGCCGTGCGACATTTTAGAAAGCTTTCAATAACATTTGATCCTCAACTCGTCCACATTGACCTCGCCAAGTTTGAAGGTGATAGCACAAAAGCTCTAGGACAAGATAGATTTTATAGCAAATAAAATTCTTTCTGTTTCCACCAGGGGGCGCTGTTTTCGAAATTAAATATTTTCATGTAGACTTGTTCAGGGTCGGACTGTCATCGATCCAAGGAAGTTTGGTTCAAATCGGAACAGGATTCACAAAGTTATCATCATAAATGTACTTTTTTTGGGTAATTATCCTCTCACCACTAGAGGCGCTGTTTCCGAACGTGACCGTTTTTTCATATTCATCTTTAAGACCTATCGATCATGAACCACGGCAAGTTTGGTTCATATCTGACCTTCCAATGCAAAGTTATAAGAGATTTGGTCAACATCAGAATGATCGCCAACTTTAGCGCCCCCTATCTCGTACGCCGTGCGACATTTTAGAAAGCTTTCACTAACTTTTGATCCTCAACTCGTCCACATTGACCTCGCCAAGTTTGAAGGTGATAGCACAAAAGCTCTAGGACAAGATAGATTTAATAGCAAATAAAATTCTTTCTGTTGCCACCAGGGGGCGCTGTTTTCGAAATTAAATATTTTCATGTAGACATTGTCAGGGCTGGAGGAACATCAATCCAAGGAAGTTTGGTTCAGTTTGGACCAGGACTCGCAAAGTTATAAGAGTTTGTTTTTTTGTCGCAAAAATCCGACTTTGCACCGCCCACGCTGCTACACCGTTAAAGAATGCGCTGTCATATTCAACACGCATCATCTACCATGTGTTTTCAATGTTTCAGTGTCATTTTGAGTGACACTTTTACAAACTCTGTAAAAGTTATTACCGAAATCGTAAATTAACTTTTTTTTTGTATATTCTCTTCCACCACCAGGAGGCGATGGTTTCAAACGTGATCATTTTTGCATAGGTGTCTTCAGCAACTACCCATCATCAATCATGGCAAGTTTGGCTCCGACTTGACCTTCCATCGCAAAGTTATAAGCGTTTCGTTGCGTGTTGGGAAAATTTGGAATTTTCGCCAACTTTGGCGCCACCAAATACGTCCGCTATGCGATATTTCAAAAAACTTTTCAGATTAGATCGTACCTCAACTGGTCCACATCGACCTCGCCAAGTTTGAAGGTGATTGCTCAAAAACTGTAGATTTTGGTATCTACGGCAAGTTATGCTGTAAATTCGCCAAAAACGCCTCCGTTTTCGCCTTCAATCCAAAATGGCGGCCTTCCTGTAGGTTTCACAGAAAACTTGTGATTGACTTTTGCCCATGGCACAACCTAATGAACGTGTGTGCCAAGTTTCGTTCATGTACGTTATTCCCGACAGGAGTTGACCTAGTAGCACTTTTTTGCGTCAGTCTTTAGCCCCGCCCACTTCCATTTTTTGACGCACATTCACCGAACCACTGTGGTTCGGCGATTTAAGTTAGGTCTGATGTTGTCCCAAAAATTCGCGAGGTTTGAGATCCGTTTAGGCCTTCAAAAAGGCACTTTCTTCGTGGGAAAAATAATAATAACAAGCGGTGGTAACGGGTTCGAGCTTGACGCTACGTCGCGACCCGCGCCCACCTCGTCGCTTGCGCCCTGATCTCGTCTCTCGTTCATTCGCTGCTTGCTGTCGTAGTTCTAATTGGCGCCGTCCGTGCGGATGTTGGGCTGTGGAGTAAAGTCATATATTATTTCCTGTTAAGTGCGTTACACTTTCTGTCGGGAGTACATTGTTTGCGTGTTCAGGATAGGTCCCTGGCCTCACATACCAAGTTCCATGCAGAGCGGTCAATGTACAGTAAAGTTAGAGGGCACTTCCTGTTAAAATGGCTGACTTCCTGTTGGGTCATAGCGTGTCTATTAACATGTTCAGGGAAGTTCCCTTGACTCACATATAATGTTTCGTGGAGATAGGGCAACGTACGGCAAAGTTACATTCTACTTCCTGTTTTGGCGTTCCACTTCCTGTTTGGAGTTTAGCTTTTGCAGACATGTCCAGGATAGGTTCCTGGTCTCACGTGTCAAGTTCCGTGCAGATTGATCAATGTACGGTAAAGTTACAGGGCACTTCCTGTTTAAAATGGCTGACTTCCTGTTGGGTCAAAGGCGTGTCCATTAACATGTTCAGGGAAGTTCTATTGACTCACATATCATGTTTCGTGGCGATCGGGCAATGTATGGCAAAGTTACATTCTACTTCCTGTTGCGGCGGATCCACTTCCTGTCAGGAAGTCGTCTGTTGCTGACATGGTCGGAGCGGTTTTGTGGTCCCACATATCACGTATGAGGAGGATACAACAATCCCTGTTATAGCAGCATAAAAAAGTTTGATATGTAATGTTATATCCAGCAACCAGGGGGCGCTGTTTTTTAAATTGAAGATTTTCATATAGACTTTTTCAGGGTCATACTGTCATCATTCCAAGGAAGTTTGGTTCAGATTGGAACAGGATTTACAAAGTTATACCAGTTTCTTTTGTGTTGCACAGTAGATGGCATAGTCTGCTGCCACCAGGGGGCGTCGTTAAGACATTGAATATTGTCTTATAGACTACTTCAAGGCATCAATCCAGGGAAGGACATTGGATCCTCCATTGCAAAGTTATAAGCGTTTTGTTGTCTGTTTTTACAAATCAGAATGTTTGCCAACTTTAGCGCCCCCTATCTCATACGCCGTGCGACATTTTAGAAAGCTTTCAATAACATTTGATCCTCAACTCGTCCACATTGACCTCGCCAAGTTTGAAGGTGATAGCACAAAAGCTCTAGGACAAGATAGATTTTATAGCAAATAAAATTCTTTCTGTTTCCACCAGGGGGCGCTGTTTTCGAAATTAAATATTTTCATGTAGACTTGTTCAGGGTCGGACTGTCATTTATCCAAGGAAGTTTGGTTCAAATCGGAACAGGATTCACAAAGTTATCATCATAAATGTACTTTTTTTGGGTAATAATCCTCTCACCACTAGAGGCGCTTTTTCCGAACGTGACCGTTTTTTTATATTCATCTTTAAGAACTATCGATCATGAACCACGGCAATTTTGGTGCATATCTGACCTTCCATCGCAAAGATATAAGAGATTTGGTCAACATCATAATGATCGCCAACTTTAGCGCCCCCTATCTCGTACGCAGTGCAATATTTTAAAACAGTTTCAATAACATTTGATCCACTACCCGTCCACATTGACCTCGCCAAGTTTGAAGGTGATAGCACAAAAGCTCTAGGACAAGATAGATTTTATAGCAAATAAAATTCTTTCTGTTGCCACCAGGGGGCGCTGTTTTCGAAATTAAATATTTTCATATAGACATTGTCAGGGCTGGAGGAACATCAATCCAAGGAAGTTTGGTTCAGTTTGGACCAGGACTCGCAAAGTTATAAGAGTTTGTTTTTTTGTCGCAAAAATCCGACTTTGCACCTTGCACCTCGCTACACCGTTAAAGAATGCGCTATCATATTCAACACGCATCATCTACCATGTGTTTTCAATGTTTCAGTGTCATTTTGAGTCAGATACGACAATCTCTGTAAAAGTTATTACCGAAATCGTAAATAAACTTTTTTTTTGTATATTCTCTTCCACCACCAGGAGGCGATGGTTTCAAATGTGATCATTTTTGTATAGGTGTCTTCAGCAACTACCCATCATCAATCATGGCAAGTTTGGCTCCGACTTGACCTTCCATCGCAAAGTTATAAGCGTTTCGTTGCGTGTTGGGAAAATTTGGAATTTTCGACAACTTTGGCGCCCCCTATCTCGTGCGCCATGCAAGATTTCAAAAAACTTTTCAGATTAGATCGTACCTCAACTGGTCCACATCGACCTCGCCAAGTTTGAAGGTGATTGCTCAAAAACTGTAGATTTTGGTATCTACGGCAAGTTATGCTGTAAATTCGCCAAAAACGCCTCCGTTTTCGCCTTCAATCCAAGATGGCGGCCTTCCTGTAGGTTTCACAGAAAACTTGTGATTGACTTTTGCCCATGGCACAACCTAATGAACGTGTGTACCAAGTTTTGTTCATGTACGTTATTCCCGACAGGAATTGACCTAGTAGCACTTTTTTGCGTCAGTCTGAAGCCCCGCCCACTTCCATTTTTTGACGCACATTCACCGAACCACTTTGGTTCGGCGATTTAAGTTAGGTCTGATGTTGTCCCAAAAATTCACGAGGTTTGAGATCCGTTTAGGCCTTCAAAAAGGCACTTTCTTCGTGTGAAGAATAATAATAATAACTCTTACGATTACAATAGGGTTCTTGCACAGTCGTGCTCGAACCCTAATAAAAATGGCTGACTTCCTGTTGGGTCAGAGCGTGTCTATTAACATGTTCAGGGAAGTTCCCTTGACACACATATAATGTTTCGTGGAGATAGGGCAACGTACGGCAAAGTTAAATTCTACTTCCTGTTTTGGCGTTCCACTTCCTGTTTGGAGTTTAGCTTTTGCAGACATGTCCAGGATAGGTTCCTGGTCTCACGTGTCAAGTTCCGTGCAGATTGATCAATGTACGGTAAAGTTACAGGGGACTTCCTGTTTAAAATGGCTGACTTCCTGTTTGGTCAAAGGCGTGTCCATTAACATGTTCAGGGAAGTTCTATTGACTCACATATCATGTTTCGTGGCGATCGGGCAATGTATGGCAAAGTTACATTCTACTTCCTGTTGCGGCGGATCCACTTCCTGTCAGGAAGTCATCTGTTGCTGACATGGTCGGAGCGGTTTTGTGGTCCCACATATCACGTATGAGGATGATACAACAATCCCTGTTATAGCAGCATAAAAAAGTGTGATATGTAATGTTATATCCAGCAACCAGGGGGCGCTGTTTTTTAAATTGAAGATTTTCATACAGACTTTTTCAGGGTCAGACTGTCATCAATCCAAGGAAGTTTGGTTCAGATTGGAACAGGATTTACAAAGTTATACCAGTTTCTTTTGTGTTGCACAGTAGATGGCATAGTCTGCTGCCACCAGGGGGCGTCGTTAAGACATTGAATATTGTCATATAGACTACTCCAAGGCATCAATCCAGGGAAGGACATTGGATCCTCCATCGCAAAGTTATAAGTGTTTCGTTGTCTGTCTTTACAAATCAGAATGTTTGCCAACTTTAGCGCCCCCTATCTCGTACGCCGTGCGACATTTTAGAAAGCTTTCAATAACATTTGATCCTCAACTCGTCCACATTGACCTCGCCAAGTTTGAAGGTGATAGCACAAAAGCTCTAGGACAAGATAGATTTTATAGCAAATAAAATTCTTTCTGTTTCCACCAGGGGGCGCTGTTTTCGAAATTAAATATTTTCATCTAGACTTGTTCAGGGTCGGACTGTCATCGATCCAAGGAAGTTTGGTTCAAATCGGAACAGGATTCACAAAGTTATCATCATAAATGTACTTTTTTTGGGTAATAATCCTCTCACCACTAGAGGCGCTGTTTCCGAACGTGACCGTTTTTTCATATTCCTCTTTAAGAACTATCGATCATGAACCACGGTAAGTTTGGTTCATATCTGACCTTCCATCGCAAAGATATAAGAGATTTGGTCAACATCATAATGATCGCCAACTTTAGCGCCCCCTATCTCGTACGCCGTGCGACATTTTAAAACAGTTTCAATAACATTTGATCCAAAACTCGTCCACATTGACCTCGCCAAGTTTGAAGGTGATAGCACAAAAGCTCTAGGACTAGATAGATTTTATAGCAAATAAAATTCTTTCTGTTGCCACCAGGGGGCGCTGTTTTCGAAATTAAATATTTTCATATAGACATTGTCAGGGCTGGAGGAACATCAATCCAAGGAAGTTTGGTTCAGTTTGGACCAGGACTCGCAAAGTTATAAGAGTTTGTTTTTTTGTCGCAAAAATCCGACTTTGCACCTCGCACCTCGCTACACCGTTAAAGAATGTGCTATCATATTCAACACGCATCATCTACCATGTGTTTTCAATGTTTCAGTGTCATTTTGAGTCGGATCCGACAATCTCTGTAAAAGTTATTACCGAAATCGTAAATTAACTTTTTTTTTGTATATTCTCTTCCACCACCAGGAGGCGATGGTTTCAAATGTGATCATTTTTGCATAGGTGTCTTCAGCAACTACTTACCATCAATCATGGCAAGTTTGGCTCCGACTTGACCTTCCATCGTAAAGTTATAAGCGTTTCGTTGCGTGTTGGGAAAATTTGGAATTTTCGCCAACTTTGGCGCCACCTATCTCGTGCGCCATGCAAGATTTCAAAAAACTTTTCAGATTAGATCGTACCTCAACTGGTCCACATCGACCTCGCCAAGTTTGAAGGTGATTGCTCAAAAACTGTAGATTTTGGTATCTACGGCAAGTTATGCTGTAAATTCGCCAAAAACGCCTCCGTTTTCGCCTTCAATCCAAGATGGCGGCCTTCCTGTAGGTTTCACAGAAAACTTGTGATTGACTTTTGCCCATGGCACAACCTAATGAATGTGTGTACCAAGTTTCGTTCATGTACGTTATTCCCGACAGGAATTGACCTAGTAGCACTTTTTTGCGTCAGTCTGAAGCCCCGCCCACTTCCATTTTTTGACGCACATTCACCGAACCACTTTGGTTCGGCGATTTAAGTTAGGTCTGATGTTGTCCCAAAAATTCACGAGGTTTGAGATCCGTTTAGGCCTTCAAAAAGGCACTTTCTTCGTGTGAAGAATAATAATAATAACTCTTACGATTACAATAGGGTTCTTGCACAGTCGTGCTCGAACCCTAAATATATTATTTCCTGTTAAGTGCGTTACACTTTCTGTCGGGAGGACATTGTTTGCGTGTTCAGGATAGGTCCCTGGCCTCACATACCAAGTTCCATGCAGAGCGGTCAATGTACAGTAAAGTTAGAGGGCACTTCCTGTTAAAATGGCTGACTTCCTGTTGGGTCAGAGCGTGTCTATTAACATGTTCAGGGAAGTTCCCTTGACACACATATAATGTTTCGTGGAGATAGGGCAACGTACGGCAAAGTTAAATTCTACTTCCTGTTTTGGCGTTCCACTTCCTGTTTGGAGTTTAGCTTTTGCAGACATGTCCAGGATAGGTTCCTGGTCTCACGTGTCAAGTTCCGTGCAGATTGATCAATGTACGGTAAAGTTACAGGGGACTTCCTGTTTAAAATGGCTGACTTCCTGTTTGGTCAAAGGTGTGTCCATTAACATGTTCAGGGAAGTTTTATTGACTCACATATCATGTTTCGTGGCGATCAGGCAATGTATGGCAAAGTTACATTCTACTTCCTGTTGCGGCAGATCCACTTCCTGTCAGGAAGTCGTCTGTTGCTGACATGGTCGGAGCGGTTTTGTGGTCCCATATATCAGGTATGAGGAGGATACAACAATCCTTGTTATAGCAGCATAAAAAAGTTTGATATGTAATGTTATATCCAGCAACCAGGGGGCGCTGTTTTTTAAATTGAAGATTTTCATACGGACTTTTTCAGGGCCATACTGTCATCAATCCAAGGAGGTTTGGTTCAAATCGGAACATGTTCCACAAAGTTATCATCATAAATGTACTTTTTTTGGGTAATAATACTCTCACCACTAGAGGCGCTGTTTCTGAACGTGACCGTTTTTTCATATTCGTCTTTAAGACCTATCGATCATGAACCACGGCAAGTTTGGTTCATATCTGACCTTCCAATGCAAAGTTATAAGAGATTTGGTCAACATCAGAATGATCGCCAACTTTAGCGCCCCCTATCTCGTACGCCGTGCGACATTTTAGAAAGCTTTCAATAACATTTGATCCTCAACTCGTCCACATTGACCTCGCCAAGTTTGAAGGTGATAGCACAAAAGCTCTAGGACAAGATAGATTTTATAGCAAATAAAATTCTTTCTGTTTCCACCAGGGGGCGCTGTTTTCGAAATTAAATATTTTCATCTAGACTTGTTCAGGGTCGGACTGTCATCGATCCAAGGAAGTTTGGTTCAAATCGGAACAGGATTCACAAAGTTATCATCATAAATGTACTTTTTTTGGGTAATAATCCTCTCACCACTAGAGGCGCTGTTTCCGAACGTGACCGTTTTTTTATATTCATCTTTAAGAACTATCGATGATGAACCACGGCAAGTTTGGTTCATATCTGACCTTCCAATGCAAAGTTATAAGAGATTTGGTCAACATCAGAATGATCGCCAACTTTAGCGCCCCCTATCTCGTACGCCGTGCGACATTTTAGAAAGCTTTCACTAACTTTTGATCCTCAACTCGTTCACATGAACCTCGCCAAGTTTGAAGGTGATAGCACAAAAGCTCTAGGACAAGATAGATTTAATAGCAAAGAAAATTATTTCTGTTGCCACCAGGGGGCGCTGTTTTCGAAATTGAATATTTTCATGTAGACGTCGTCAGGGCTGGAGGAACATCAATCCAAGGACGTTTGGTTCAGTTTGGACCAGGACTCGCAAAGTTATAAGAGTTTGTTTTTTTGTCGCAAAAATCCGACTTTGCACCGCCCACGCTGCTACACCGTTAAAGAATGCGCTATCATATTCAACACGCATCATCTACCATGTGTTTTCAATGTTTCAGTGTCATTTTGAGTGACACTTTTACAAACTCTGTAAAAGTTATTACCGAAATCGTAAATAAACTTTTTTTTTGTATATTCTCTTCCACCACCAGGAGGCGATGGTTTCAAACGTGATCATTTTTGCATAGGTGTCTTCAGCAACTACCCATCATCAATCATGGCAAGTTTGGCACCGACGTGACCTTCCATCGCAAAGTTATAAGCGTTTCGTTGAGTGTTGGGAAAATTTTGAATTTTCGCCAACTTTGGCGCCCCCTATCTCGTGCGCCATGCAATATTTCAAAAAACTTGTCAGATTAGATCGTACCTCAACTGGTCCACATCAACCACGCCAAGTTTGAAGGTGATTGCTCAAAAACTGTAGATTTTGGTATCTACGGCAAGTTATGCTGTAAATTCGCCAAAAACGCCTCCGTTTTCGCCTTCAATCCAAAATGGCGGCCTTCCTGTAGCTTTCACAGAAAACTTGTGATTGACTTTTGCCCATGGCACAACCTAATGAACGTGTGTACCAAGTTTCGTTCATGTACGTTATTCCCGACAGGAGTTGACCTAGTAGCACATTTTTGCGTCAGTCTGAAGCCCCGCCCACTTCCATTTTTTGACGCACATTCACCGAACCACTTTTTTACAAAATTTTCAGCGAGGTCTGATGTTGTCCCGGAAATTCGTGAGGTTTGGGATACGTTTAGGCCTTCAAAAAGGCACTTTCTTCGTGTGAAGAATAATAATAAGAATAATAATAATAACTAGCACCGCAAGCGGTGGTAACGGGTTCGAGCTTGACGCTACGTCGCGACCCGCGCCCACCTCGTCGCTTGCGCCCTGATCTCGTCTCTCATTCATTCGCTGCTTGCTGTCGTAGTTCTAATTGGCGCCGTCCGTGCGGATGTTGGGCTGTGGAGTAAAGTCATATATTATTTCCTGTTAAGTGCGTTACACTTTCTGTCGGGAGGACATTGTTTGCGTGTTCAGGATAGGTCCCTGGCCTCACATACCAAGTTCCATGCAGAGCGGTCAATGTACAGTAAAGTTAGAGGGCACTTCCTGTTAAAATGGCTGACTTCCTGTTGGGTCAGAGCGTGTCTACTAACATGTTCAGGGAAGTTCCCTTGACACACATATAATGTTTCGTGGAGATAGGGCAACGTACGGCAAAGTTACATTCTACTTCCTGTTTTGGCGTTCCACTTCCTGTTTGGAGTTTAGCTTTTGCAGACATGTCCAGGATAGGTTCCTGGTCTCACGTGTCAAGTTCCGTGCAGATTGATCAATGTACGGTAAAGTTACAGGGGACTTCCTGTTTAAAATGGCTGACTTCCTGTTTGGTCAAAGGCGTGTCCATTAACATGTTCAGGGAAGTTCTATTGACTCACATATCATGTTTCGTGGCGATCGGGCAATGTATGGCAAAGTTACATTCTACTTCCTGTTGCGGCGGATCCACTTCCTGTCAGGAAGTCATCTAGTGCTGACATGGTCGGAGCGGTTTTGTGGTCCCACATATCACGTATGAGGATGATACAACAATCCCTGTTATAGCAGCATAAAAAAGTGTGATATGTAATGTTATATCCAGCAACCAGGGGGCGCTGTTTTTTAAATTGAAGATTTTCATACAGACTTTTTCAGGGTCAGACTGTCATCAATCCAAGGAAGTTTGGTTCAGATTGGAACAGGATTTACAAAGTTATACCAGTTTCTTTAGTGTTGCACAGTAGATAGCATAGTCTGTCAACACCAGGGGGCGTCGTTAAGACATTGAATAGTGTCATATAGACTCCTCCAAGGCATCAATCCAGGGAAGGACATTGGACCCTCCATTGCAAAGTTATAAGCGTTTCGTATCTGTTTTTACAAATCAGAATGTTTGCCAACTTTAGCGCCCCCTATCTTGTACGCCGTGCGACATTTTAGAAAGCTTTCACCAACTTTTGATCCTCAACTCGTCCACATTAACCTCGCCAAGTTTGAAGGTGATAGCACAAAAGCTCTAGGACAAGATAGATTTAATAGCAAATAAAATTCTTTCTATTGCCACCAGGGGGCGCTATTTTCGAAATTAAATATTTTCATGTAGACGTCATCAAGGCTGGAGGAACATCAATCCAAGGAAGTTTGGTTCAGTTTGGACCAGGACTCGCAAAGTTATAAGAGTTTGTTTTTTTGTCGCAAAAATCCGACTTTGCACCTCGCACCTCGCTTCACCGTTAAAGAATGCGCTGTCATATTCAACACGCATCATCTACCATGTGTTTTCAATGTTTCAGTGTCATTTTGAGTGACACTTTTACAATCGCTGTAAAAGTTATTACCGAAATCGTAAATAAACTTTTTTTTTGTATATTCTCTTCCACCACCAGGAGGCGGTGGTTTCAAATGTGATCAATTTTGCATAGGTGTCTTCAGCAACTACCCATCATCAATCATGGCAAGTTTGGCTCCGACTTGACCTTCCATCGCAAAGTTATAAGCGTTTCGTTGCGTGTTGGGAAAATTTGGAATTTTCGCCAACTTTGGCGCCACCTATCTCGTTCGCCATGCAATATTTCAAAAAACTTTTCGGATTAGATCGTACCTCAACTGGTCCACATCGACCTCGCCAAGTTTGAAGGTGATTGCTCAAAAACTGTAGATTTTGGTATCTACGGCAAGTTATGCTGTAAATTCGCCAAAAACGCCTCCGTTTTCGCCTTCAATCCAAAATGGCGGCCTTCCTGTAGGTTTCACAGAAAACTTGTGATTGACTTTTGCCCATGGCACAACCTAATGAACGTGTGTACCAAGTTTCGTTCATGTACGTTATACCCGACAGGAGTTGACCTGGAAGCACTTTTTTGCATCACTCTTTAGCCCCACCCACTTCCATTTTTTGACGCACATTCACCGAACCACTTTCGTTCGGCGATTTAAGCCAGGTCTGATGTTGTCCCAAAAATTTGTGAGGTTTGAGATCCGTTTAGGCCTTCAAAAAAGCACTTTCTTCGTGGGAAAAATAATAATAATAATAATAATAATAATAATAACTCTTCCGATTACAATAGGGTTCTTGCACAGTCGTGCTCGAACCCTAATAATAACTCCTTCAATTACAATAGGGTTCTTGCACAGTCGTGCTCGAACCCTAATAATAATAACTCCTTCAATTACAATAGGGTTCTTGCACAGTCGTGCTCGAACCCTAATAATAACAAGCGGTGGTAACGGGTTCGAGCTTGACGCTACGTCGCGACCCGCGCCCACCTCGTCGCTTGCGCCCTGATCTCGTCTCTCGTTCATTTGCTGCTTGCTGTCGTAGTTCTAATTGGCGCCGTCCGTGCGGATGTTGGGCTGTGGAGTAAAGTCATATATTATTTCCTGTTAAGTGCGTTACACTTTCTGATGGGAGGACATTGTTTGCGTGTTCAGGATAGGTCCCTGGCCTCACATACCAAGTTCCGTGCAGAGCGGTCAATGTACGGTAAAGTTAGAGGGCACTTCCTGTTAAAATGGCTGACTTCCTGTTGGGTCAAAGCGTGTCCATTAACATGTTCAGGGAAGTTCCCTTGACTCACATATAATGTTTCGTGGAGATAGGGCAACGTACGGCAAAGTTACATTCTACTTCCTGTTTTGGCGTTCCACTTCCTGTTTGGAGTTTAGCTTTTGCAGACATGTCCAGGATAGGTTCCTGGTCTCACGTGTCAAGTTCCGTGCAGATTGATCAATGTACGGTAAAGTTACAGGGGACTTCCTGTTTAAAATGGCTGACTTCCTGTTGGGTCAAAGGTGTGTCCATTAACATGTTCAGGGAAGTTTTATTGACTCACATATCATGTTTCGTGGCGATCGGGCAATGTATGGCAAAGTTACATTCTACTTCCTGTTGCGGCAGATCCACTTCCTGTCAGGAAGTCGTCTGTTGCTGACATGGTCGGAGCGGTTTTGTGGTCCCACATATCAGGTATGAGGAGGATACAACAATACTTGTTATAGCAGCATAAAAAAGTTTGATATGTAATGTTATATCCAGCAACCAGGGGGCGCTGTTTTTTAAATTGAAGATTTTCATACGGACTTTTTCAGGGCCATACTGTCATCAATCCAAGGAGGTTTGGTTCAAATCGGAACATGTTCCACAAAGTTATCATCATAAATGTACTTTTTTTGGGTAATAATACTCTCACCACTAGAGGCGCTGTTTCTGAACGTGACCGTTTTTTCATATTCGTCTTTAAGACCTATCGATCATGAACCACGGCAAGTTTGGTTCATATCTGACCTTCCAATGCAAAGTTATAAGAGATTTGGTCAACATCAGAATGATCGCCAACTTTAGCGCCCCCTATCTCGTACGCCGTGCGACATTTTAGAAAGCTTTCACCAACTTTTGATCCTCTACCTGTCCACATTGACCTCGCCAAGTTTGAAGGTGATAGCACAAAAGCTCTAGGACTAGATAGATTTTATAGCAAATCAAATTCTTTCTGTTGCCACCAGGGGGCGCTGTTTTCGAAATTGAATATTTTCATGTAGACTTGTTCAGGGTCGGACTGTCATCGATCCAAGGAAGTTTGGTTCAAATCGGAACATGTTCCACAAAGTTATCATCATAAATGTACTTTTTTTGGGTAATAATACTCTCACCACTAGAGGCGCTGTTTCCGAACGTGACCGTTTTTTCATATTCGTCTTTAAGACCTATCGATCATGAACCACGGCAAGTTTGGTTCATATCTGACCTTCCAATGCAAAGTTATAAGAGATTTGGTCAACATCAGAATGATCGCCAACTTTAGCGCCCCCTATCTCGTACGCCGTGCGACACTTTAGAAAGCTTTCACCAACTTTTGATCCTCTACCTGTCCACATTGACCTCGCCAAGTTTGAAGGTGATAGCACAAAAGCTCTAGGACTAGATAGATTTTATAGCAAATAAAATTCTTTCTGTTTCCACCAGGGGGCGCTGTTTTCGAAATTGAATATTTTCATATAGACATTGTCAGGGCTGGAGGAACATCAATCCAAGGAAGTTTGGTTCAGTTTGGACCAGGACTCGCAAAGTTATAAGAGTTTGTTTTTTTGTCGCAATAATCCGACTTTGCACCTCGCACCTCGCTACACCGTTAAACAATGCGCTATCATATTCAACACGCATCATCTACCATGTGTTTTCAATGTTTCAGTGTCATTTTGAGTCAGATACGACAATCTCTGTAAAAGTTATTACCGAAATCGTAAATAAACTTTTTTTTTGTATATTCTCTTCCACCACCAGGAGGCGATGGTTTCAAACGTGTTCATTTTTGCATAGGTGTCTTCAGCAACTACCCATCATCAATCATGGCAAGTTTGGCTCCGACTTGATCTTCCATCGCAAAGTTATAAGCGTTTCGTTGCGTGTTGGGAAAATTTGGAATTTTCGCCAACTTTGGCGCCACCTATCTCGTGCGCCATGCAATATTTCAAAAAACTTTTCAGATTAGATCGTACCTCAACTGGTCCACATCAACCTCGCCAAGTTTGAGGGTGATTGCTCAAAAACTGTAGATTTTGGTATCTACGGCAAGTTATGCTGTAAATTCGCCAAAAACGCCTCCGTTTTCGCCTTCAATCCAAGATGGCGGCCTTCCTGTAGGTTTCACAGAAAACTTGTGATTGACTTTTGCCCATGGCACAACCTAATGAACGTGTGTACCAAGTTTCGTTCATGTACGTTATTCCCGACAGGAGTTGACCTAGTAGCACATTTTTGCGTCAGTCTGAAGCCCCGCCCACTTCCATTTTTTGACGCACATTCACCGAACCACTTTGGTTCGGCGATTTAAGTTAGGTCTGATGTTGTCCCAAAAATTCGCGTGGTTTGGGATCCGTTTAGGCCTTCAAAAAGGCACATTCCTCGTGTGAAGAATAATAATAATAACTAGCACCGCAAGCGGTGGTAACGGGTTCGAGCTTGACGCTACGTCGCGACCCGCGCCCACCTCGTCGCCTGCGCCCTGATCTCGTCTCTCGTTCATTCGCTGCTTGCTGTCGTAGTTCTAATTGGCGCCGTCCGTGCGGATGTTGGGCTGTGGAGTAAAGTCATATATTATTTCATGTTAAGTGCGTTACACTTTCTGTCGGGAGGACATTGTTTGCGTGTTCAGGATAGGTCCCTGGCCTCACATACCAAGTTCCGTGCAGAGCGGTCAATGTACGGTAAATTTAGAGGGCATTTCCTGTTTAAAATGGCTGACTTCCTGTTGGGTCAGAGCGTGTCTATTAACATGTTCAGGGAAGTTCCCTTGACTCACATATAATGTTTCGTGGAGATAGGGCAACGTATGGCAAAGTTACATTCTACTTCCTGTTTTGGCGTTCCACTTCCTGTTTGGAGTTTAGCTTTTGCAGACATGTCCAGGATAGGTTCCTGGTCTCACGTGTCAAGTTCCGTGCAGATTGATCAATGTACGGTAAAGTTACAGGGCACTTCCTGTTTGAAATGGCTGACTTCCTGTTTGGTCAAAGGCGTGTCTATTAACATATTCAGGGAAGTTCTATTGACTCACATATCATGTTTCGTGGCGATCGGGCAATGTATGGCAAAGTTACATTCTACTTCCTGTTGCGGTGGATCCACTTCCTGTCAGGAAGTCGTCTGTTGCTGACATGGTCGGAGCGGTTTTGTGGTCCCACATATCAGGTATGAGGAGGATACAACAATCCTTGTTATAGCAGCATAAAAAAGTTTGATATGTAATGTTATATCCAGCAACCAGGGGGCGCTGTTTTTTAAATTGAAGATTTTCATACGGACTTTTTCAGGGCCATACTGTCATCGATCCAAGGAGGTTTGGTTCAAATCGGAACATGTTCCACAAAGTTATCATCATAAATGTACTTTTTTTGGGTAATAATACTCTCACCACCAGAGGCGCTGTTTCTGAACGTGACCGTTTTTTCATATTCGTCTTTAAGACCTATCGATCATGAACCACGGCAAGTTTGGTTCATATCTGACCTTCCAATGCAAAGTTATAAGAGATTTGGTCAACATCAGAATGATCGCCAACTTTAGCGCCCCCTATCTCGTACGCCGTGCGACATTTTAGAAAGCTTTCACCAACTTTTGATCCTCTACCTGTCCACATTGACCTCGCCAAGTTTGAAGGTGATAGCACAAAAGCTCTAGGACAAGATAGATTTTATAGCAAATAAAATTCTTTCTGTTTCCACCAGGGGGCGCTGTTTTCGAAATTGAATATTTTCATGTAGACTTGTTCAGGGTCGGACTGTCATCGATCCAAGGAAGTTTGGTTCAAATCGGAACATGTTCCACAAAGTTATCATCATAAATGTACTTTTTTTGGGTAATAATACTCTCACCACTAGAGGCGCTGTTTTTGAACGTGACCGTTTTTTCATATTCGTCTTTAAGACCTATCGATCATGAACCACGGCAAGTTTGGTTCATATCTGACCTTCCAATGCAAAGTTATAAGAGATTTGGTCAACATCAGAATGATCGCCAACTTTAGCGCCCCCTATCTCGTAGGCCGTGCGACATTTTAGAAAGCTTTCACCAACTTTTGATCCTCTACCTGTCCACATTAACCTCGCCAAGTTTGAAGGTGATAGCACAAAAGCTCTAGGACTAGATAGATTTAATAGCAAATAAAAATTTTTCTGTTTCCACCAGGGGGCGCTGTTTTCGAAAATTAAATATTTTCATATAGACATTGTCAGGGCTGGAGGAACATCAATCCAAGGAAGTTTGGTTCAGTTTGGACCAGGACTCGCAAAGTTATAAGTGTTTGTTTTTTTGTCGCAATAATCCGACTTTGCACCTCGCACCTCGCTACATCGTTAAACAATGCGCTGTCATATTCAACACGCATCATCTACCATGTGTTTTCAATGTTTCAGTGTCATTTTGAGTCGGATACGACAATCTCTGTAAAAGTTATTACCGAAATCGTAAATTAACTTTTTTTTTATATATTCTCTTCCACCACCAGGAGGCGATGGTTTCAAACGTGATCATTTTTGCATAGGTGTCTTCAGCAACTACCCATCATCAATCATGGCAAGTTTGGCTCTGACTTGACCTTCCATCGCAAAGTTATAAGCGTTTCGTTGCGTGTTGGGAAAATTTGGAATTTTCGCCAACTTTGGCGCCACCTATCTTGTTCGCCATGCAATATTTCAAAAAACTTTTCGGATTAGATCGTACCTCAACTGGTCCACATCGACCTCGCCAAGTTTGAAGGTGATTGCTCAAAAACTGTAGATTTTGGTATCTACAGCAAGTTATGCTGTAAATTCGTCAAAAACGCCTCCGTTTTCGCCTTCAATCCAAGATGGCGGCCTTCCTGTAGGACTCACAAAAAACTTGTGATTGACTTTTGCCCATGGCACAACCTAATGAACGTGTGTACCAAGTTTCGTTCATGTACGTTATTCCCGACAGGAGTTGACCTAGAAGCACTTTTTTGCGTCAGTATTTAGCCCCGCCCACTTCCATTTTTTGACGCACATTCCCCGAACCACTTTCGTTCGGCGATTTAAGCCAGGTCTGATGTTGTCCCAAAAATTTGTGAGGTTTGAGATCCGTTTAGGCCTTCAAAAAAGCACTTTCTTCGTGGGAAAAATAATAATAATAACAAGCGGTGGTAACGGGTTCGAGCTTGACGCTACGTCGCGACCCGCGCCCACCTCGTTGCTTGCGCTCTGATCTCGTCTCTCATTCATTCGCTGCTTGCTGTCGTAGTTCTAATTGGCGCCGTCCGTGCGGATGTTGGGCTGTGGAGTAAAGTCATATATTATTTCCTGTTAAGTGCGTTACACTTTCTGTCAGGAGGACATTGTTTGCGTGTTCAGGATAGGTCCCTGGCCTCACATACCAAGTTCCGTGCAGAGCGGTCAATGTACATTAAAGTTAGAGGGCACTTCCTGTTAAAATGGCTGACTTCCTGTTGGGTCAGAGCGTGTCTATTAACATGTTCAGGGAAGTTCCCTTGACTCACATATAATGTTTCGTGGAGATAGGGCAATGTACGGCAAAGTTACATTCTACTTCCTGTTTTGGCGTTCCACTTCCTGTTTGGAGTTTAGCTTTTGCAGACATGTCCAGGATAGGTTCCTGGTCTCATGTGTCAAGTTCCGTGTAGATTGATCAATGTACGGTAAAGTTACAGGGCACTTCCTGTTTAAAATGGCTGACTTCCTGTTTGGTCAAAGACGTGTCCATTAACATGTTCAAGGAAGTTCTATTGTCTCACATATCATGTTTCGTGGTGATCGGGCAATGTTTGGCAAAGTTACATTCTCCTTCCTGTTGCGGCGGATCCACTTCCTGTCAGGAAGGCGTCTGTTGCTGACAAGGTTGGAGCGGTTTTGTGGTCCCACATATCACGTATGAGGAGGATACATTAATCCCTGTTATAGCAGCATAAAAAAGTGTGATATGTAATGTTATATCCAGCAACCAGGGGGCGCTGTTTTTTAAATTGAAGATTTTCATATAGACTTTTTCAGGGTCATACTGTCATCAATCCAAGGAAGTTTGGTTCTGATTGGAACAGGATTTACAAAGTTATACCAGTTTTTTTTGTGTTGCACAGTAGATGGCATAGTCTGCTGCCACCAGGGGGCGTCGTTAAGACATTGAATATTGTCTTATAGACTACTTCAAGGCATCAATCCAGGGAAGGACATTGGATCCTCCATCGCAAAGTTATAAGTGTTTCGTTGTCTGTTTTTACAAATCAGAATGTTTGCCAACTTTAGCGCCCCCTATCTCGTACGCCGTGCGACATTTACGAAAGCTTTCAATAACATTTGATCCTCAACTCGTCCACATTGACCTCGCCAAGTTTGAAGGTGATAGCACAAAAGCTCTAGGACAAGATAGATTTTATAGCAAATAAAATTCTTTCTGTTTCCACCAGGGGGCGCTGTTTTCGAAATTAAATATTTTCATCTAGACTTGTTCAGGGTCGGACTGTCATCGATCCAAGGAAGTTTGGTTCAAATCGGAACAGGATTCACAAAGTTATCATCATAAATGTACTTTTTTTGGGTAATAATCCTCTCACCACTAGAGGCGCTGTTTCCGAACGTGACAGTTTTTTTATATTCATCTTTAAGAACTATCGATCATGAACCACGGCAAGTTTGGTTCATATCTGACCTTCCAATGCAAAGTTATAAGAGATTTGGTCAACATCAGAATGTTTGCCAACTTTAGCGCCCCCTATCTCGTACGCCGTGCGACATTTTAGAAAGCTTTCAATAACATTTGATCCTCAACTTGTCCACATTGACCTCGCCAAGTTTGAAGGTGATAGCACAAAAGCTCTAGGACAAGATAGATTTAATAGCAAATAAAATTCTTTCTGTTGCCACCAGGGGGCGCTGTTTTCGAAATTGAATATTTTCATGTAGACGTCGTCAGGACTGGAGGAACATCAATCCAAGGAAGTTTGGTTCAGTTTGGACCAGGACTCGCAAAGTTATAAGAGTTTGTTTTTTTGTCGCAAAAATCCGACTTTGCTCCGCCCACGCTGCTACACCGTTAAAGAATGCGCTATCATATTCAACACGCATCATCTACCATGTGTTTTCAATGTTTCAGTGTCATTTTGAGTGACACTTTTACAAACTCTGTAAAAGTTATTACCGAAATCGTAAATAAACTTTTTTTTTGTATATTCTCTTCCACCACCAGGAGGCGATGGTTTCAAACGTGATCATTTTTGCATAGGTGTCTTCAGCAACTACCCATCATCAATCATGGCAAGTTTGGCACCGACGTGACCTTCCATCGCAAAGTTATAAGCGTTTCGTTGAGTGTTGGGAAAATTTTGAATTTTCGCCAACTTTGGCGCCCCCTATCTCGTGCGCCATGCAATGTTTCAAAAAACTTGTCAGATTAGATCGTACCTCAACTGGTCCACATCAACCACGCCAAGTTTGAAGGTGATTGCTCAAAAACTGTAGATTTTGGTATCTACGGCAAGATATGCTGTAAATTCGCCAAAAACGCCTCCGTTTTCGCCTTCAATCCAAAATGGCGGCCTTCCTGTAGCTTTCACAGAAAACTTGTGATTGACTTTTGCCCATGGCACAACCTAATGAACGTGTGTACCAAGTTTCGTTCATGTACGTTATTCCCGACAGGAGTTGACCTAGTAGCACATTTTTGCGTCAGTCTGAAGCCCCGCCCACTTCCATTTTTTGACGCACATTCACCGAACCACTTTGGTTCGGCGATTTAAGTTAGGTCTGATGTTGTCCCAAAAATTCGCGAGGTTTGGGATACGTTTAGGCCTTCAAAAATGCACATTCCTCGTGTGAAGAATAATAATAAGAACTAGCACCTCAAGCGGTGGTAACGGGTTCGAGCTTGACGCTACGTCGCGATCCGCGCCCACCTCGTCGCTTGCGCCCTGATCTCGTCTCTCGTTCATTCGCTGCTTGTTGTCGTAGTTCTAATTGTCGTAGTTCTAATTGGTGCCGTTCGTGCGGATGTTGGGCTGTGGAGTAAAGTAATATATTATTTACGGTTAAGTGCGTTACACTTTCTGTCGGGAGGACATTGTTTGCGTGTTCAGGATAGGTCCCTGGCCTCACATACCGAGTTCCGTGCAGAGCGGTCAATGTACGGTAAAGTTAGAGGGCACTTCCTGTTAAAATGGCTGACTTCCTGTTGGGTCAGAGCGTGTCTATTAACATGTTCAGGGAAGTTCCCTTGACTCACATATAATGTTTCGTGGAGATAGGGCAACGTACGGCAAAGTTACATTCTACTTCCTGTTTTGGCGTTCCACTTCCTGTTTGGAGTTTAGCTTTTGCAGACATGTCCAGGATAGGTTCCTGGTCTCACGTGTCAAGTTCCGTGCAGATCGATCAATGTACGGTAAAGTTACAGGGCACTTCCTGTTTAAAATGGCTGACTTCCTGTTGGGTCAAAGGCGTGTCCATTAACATGTTCAGGGAAGTTCTATTGACTCACATATTGTGTTTCGTGGCGATCGGGCAATGTATGGCAAAGTTACATTCTACTTCCTGTTGCGGCGGATCCACTTCCTGTCAGGAAGTCGTCTGTTGCTGACATGGTCGGAGCGGTTTTGTGGTCCCACATATCACGTATGAGGAGGATACAACAATCCCTGTTATAGCAGCATAAAAAAGTGTGATATGTAATGTTATATCCAGCAACCAGGGGGCGCTGTTTTTTAAATTGAAGATTTTCATATAGACTTTTTCAGGGTCATACTGTCATCAATCCAAGGAAGTTTGGTTCTGATTGGAACAGGATTTACAAAGTTATACCAGTTTTTTTTGTGTTGCACAGTAGATGGCATAGTCTGCTGCCACCAGGGGGTGTTGTTAAGACATTGAATATTGTCATATAGACTACTCCAAGGCATCAATCCAGGGAAGGACATTGGATCCTCCATCGCGAAGTTATGTGTTTCGTTGTCTGTTTTTACAAATCAGAATGTTTGCCAACTTTAGCGCCCCCTATCTTGTACGCAATGCGACATTTTAAAAAACCTTCACCAACTTTTGATCCTCAACTCGTCCACATTGACCTCACCAAGTTTGAAGGTGATAGCACAAAAGCTCTAGGACAAGTTCGTTCAAATGCCAAATGTAGTTATGTCTGCTATCACCAGGGGGCGCTGTTTTCTAAAGTGAATATTTACATATAGACTTGTTCAGGGTCGGACTGTCATTGATCCAAGGAAGTTTGGTTCAAATCGGAACAGGATTCACAAAGTTATCATCATAAATGTACTTTTTTTGGGTAATAATCCTCTCACCACTAGAGGCGCTGTTTCCGAACGTGACCGTTTTTTCATATTCGTCTTTAAGAACTATCGATCATGAACCACGGCAAGTTTGGTTCATATCTGACCTTCCAATGCAAAGTTCTAAGAGATTTGGTCAACATCAGAATGATCGCCAACTTTAGCGCCCCCTATCTCGTACACCGTGCGACATTTTAGAAAGCTTTCACCAACTTTTGATCCTAAACTCGTCCACATTAACCTCGCCAAGTTTGAAGGTGATAGCACAAAAGCTCTAGGACTAGATAGATTTAATAGCAAATAAAATTCTTTCTGTTTCCACCAGGGGGCGCTGTTTTCGAAATTAAATATTTTCATATAGACATTGTCAGGGCTGGAGGAACATCAATCCAAGGAAGTTTGGTTCAGTTTGGACCAGGACTCGCAAAGTTATAAGAGTTTGTTTTTTTGTCGCAATAATCCGACTTTGCACCTCGCACCTCGCTACATCGTTTAACAATGCGCTGTCATATTCAACACGCATCATCTACCATGTGTTTTCAATGTTTCAGTGTCATTTTGAGTCGGATACGACAATCTCTGTAAAAGTTATTACCGAAATCGTAAATAAACTTTTTTTTTGTATATTCTCTTCCACCACCAGGAGGCGATGGTTTCAAACGTGATCATTTTTGCATAGGTGTCTTCAGCAACTACCCATCATCAATCATGGCAAGTTTGGCTCCGACTTGACCTTCCATCGCAAAGTTATAAGCGTTTCGTTGCGTGTTGGGAAAATTTGCAATTTTCGCCAACTTTGGCGCCACCTAATACGTCCGCCATGCAATATTTCAAAAAACTTTTCAGATTAGATCGTACCTCAACTGGTCCACATCGACCTCGCCAAGTTTGAAGGTGATTGCTCAAAAACTGTAGATTTTGGTATCTACGGCAAGTTATGCTGTAAATTCGCCAAAAACGCCTCCGTTTTCGCCTTCAATCCAAAATGGCGGCCTTCCTGTAGGTTTCACAGAAAACTTGTGATTGACTTTTGCCCATGGCACAACCTAATGAACGTGTGTACCAAGTTTCGTTCATGTACGTTATTCCCGACAGGAGTTGACCTAGTAGCACTTTTTTGCGTCAGTCTGAAGCCCCGCCCACTTCCATTTTTTGACGCACATTCACCGAACCACTGTGGTTCGGCGATTTAAGTTAGGTCTGATGTTGTCCCAAAAATTTGCGAGGTTTGAGATCCGTTTAGGCCTTCAAAAAGGCACTTTCTTCGTGTGAAGAATAATAATAAGAATAATAATAATAATAACTCCTTCAATTACAATAGGGTTCTTGCACAGTCGTGCTCGAACCCTAATAATAATAATAACTAGCACCGCAAGCGGTGGTAACGGGTTCGAGCTTGACGCTACGTCGCGACCCGCGCCCACCTCGTCGCTTGCGCCCTGATCTCGTCTCTCGTTCATTCGCTGCTTGCTGTCGTAGTTCTAATTGGCGCCGTCTGTGCGGATGTTGGGCTGTGGAGTAAAGTCATATATTATTTCCTGTTAAGTGCGTTACACTTTCTGTCGGGAGGACATTGTTTGCGTGTTCAGGATAGGTCCCTGGCCTCACATACCAAGTTCCGTGCAGAGCGGTCAATGTACGGTAAAGTTAGAGGGCATTTCCTGTTTAAAATGGCTGACTTCCTGTTGGGTCAGAGCGTGTCTATTAACATGTTCAGGGAAGTTCCCTTGACTCACATATAATGTTTCGTGGAGATAGGGCAACGTATGGCAAAGTTACATTCTACTTCCTGTTTTGGCGTTCCACTTCCTGTTTGGAGTTTAGCTTTTGCAGACATGTCCAGGATAGGTTCCTGGTCTCACGTGTCAAGTTCCGTGCAGATTGATCAATGTACGGTAAAGTTACAGGGCACTTCCTGTTTAAAATGGCTGACTTCCTGTTTGGTCAAAGGCGTGTCTATTAACATATTCAGGGAAGTTCTATTGACTCACATATCATGTTTCGTGGCGATCGGGCAATGTATGGCAAAGTTACATTCTACTTCCTGTTGCGGTGGATCCACTTCCTGTCAGGAAGTCGTCTGTTGCTGACATGGTCGGAGCGGTTTTGTGGTCCCACATATCAGGTATGAGGAGGATACAACAATCCTTGTTATAGCAGCATAAAAAAGTTTGATATGTAATGTTATATCCAGCAACCAGGGGGCGCTGTTTTTTAAATTGAAGATTTTCATACGGACTTTTTCAGGGCCATACTGTCATCGATCCAAGGAGGTTTGGTTCAAATCGGAACATGTTCCACAAAGTTATCATCATAAATGTACTTTTTTTGGGTAATAATACTCTCACCACTAGAGGCGCTGTTTCTGAACGTGACCGTTTTTTCATATTCGTCTTTAAGACCTATCGATCATGAACCACGGCAAGTTTGGTTCATATCTGACCTTCCAATGCAAAGTTATAAGAGATTTGGTCAACATCAGAATGATCGCCAACTTTAGCGCCCCCTATCTCGTACGCCGTGCGACATTTTAGAAAGCTTTCACCAACTTTTGATCCTCTACCTGTCCACATTGACCTCGCCAAGTTTGAAGGTGATAGGACAAAAGCTCTAGGACAAGATAGATTTTATAGCAAATAAAATTCTTTCTGTTTCCACCAGGGGGCGCTGTTTTCGAAATTGAATATTTTCATGTAGACTTGTTCAGGGTCGGACTGTCATCGATCCAAGGAAGTTTGGTTCAAATCGGAACATGTTCCACAAAGTTATCATCATAAATGTACTTTTTTTGGGTAATAATACTCTCACCACTAGAGGCGCTGTTTCCGAACGTGACCGTTTTTTCATATTCGTCTTTAAGACCTATCGATCATGAACCACGGCAAGTTTGGTTCATATCTGACCTTCCAATGCAAAGTTATAAGAGATTTGGTCAACATCAGAATGATCGCCAACTTTAGCGCCCCCTATCTCGTACGCCGTGCGACATTTTAGAAAGCTTTCACCAACTTTTGATCCTCTACCTGTCCACATTGACCTCGCCAAGTTTGAAGGTGATAGCACAAAAGCTCTAGGACAAGATAGATTTTATAGCAAATAAAATTCTTTCTGTTTCCACCAGGGGGCGCTGTTTTCGAAATTGAATATTTTCATATAGACATTGTCAGGGCTGGAGGAACATCAATCCAAGGAAGTTTGGTTCAGTTTGGACCAGGACTCGCAAAGTTATAAGAGTTTGTTTTTTTGTCGCAATAATCCGACTTTGCACCCCGCACCTCGCTACATCGTTAAACAATGCGCTGTCATATTCAACACGCATCATCTACCATGTGTTTTCAATGTTTCAGTGTCATTTTGAGTCGGATACGACAATCTCTGTAAAAGTTATTACTGAAATCGTAAATAAACTTTTTTTTTGTATATTCTCTTCCACCACCAGGAGGCGATGGTTTCAAATGTGATCATTTTTGCATAGGTGTCTTCAGCAACTACCCATCATCAATCATGGCAAGTTTGGCTCCGACTTGACCTTCCATCGCAAAGTTATAAGCGTTTCGTTGCGTGTTGGGAAAATTTGGAATTTTCGCCAACTTTGGCGCCACCTATCTCGTGCGCCATGCAATATTTCAAAAAACTTTTCAGATTAGATCGTACCTCAACTGGTCCACATCGACCTCGCCAAGTTTGAAGGTGATTGCTCAAAAACTGTAGATTTTGGTATCCACGGCAAGTTATGCTGTAAATTCGCCAAAAACGCCTCCGTTTTCGCCTTCAATCCAAAATGGCGGCCTTCCTGTAGGTTTCACAGAAAACTTGTGATTGACTTTTGCCCATGGCACAACCTAATGAACGTGTGTACCAAGTTTCGTTCATGTACGTTATTCCCGACAGGAGTTGACCTAGTAGCACTTTTTTGCGTCAGTCTGAAGCCCCGCCCACTTCCATTTTTTGACGCACATTCACCGAACCACTTTGGTTCGGCGATTTAAGTTAGGTCTGATGTTGTCCCAAAAATTTGCGAGGTTTGAGATCCGTTTAGGCCTTCAAAAAAGCACTTTCTTCGTGTGAAGAATAATAATAAGAATAATAATAATAATAACTAGCACCGCAAGCGGTGGTAACGGGTTCGAGCTTGACGCTACGTCGCGACCCGCGCCCACCTCGTCGCTTGCGCCCTGATCTCGTCTCTCGTTCATTCGCTGCTTGCTGTCGTAGTTCTAATTGGCGCCGTCCGTGCGGATGTTGGGCTGTGGAGTAAAGTCATATATTATTTCCTGTTAAGTGCGTTACACTTTCTGTCGGGAGGACCTTGTTTGCGTGTTCAGGATAGGTCCCTGGCCTCACATACCAAGTTCCATGCAGAGCGGTCAATGTACAGTAAAGTTAGAGGGCACTTCCTGTTAAAATGGCTGACTTCCTGTTGGGTCAGAGCGTGTTTATTAACATGTTCAGGGAAGTTCCCTTGACACACATATAATGTTTCGTGGAGATAGGGCAACGTACGGCAAAGTTACATTCTACTTCCTGTTTTGGCGTTCCACTTCCTGTTTGGAGTTTAGCTTTTGCAGACATGTCCAGGATAGGTTCCTGGTCTCACGTGTCAAGTTCCGTGCAGATTGATCAATGTACGGTAAAGTTACAGGGGACTTCCTGTTTAAAATGGCTGACTTCCTGTTTGGTCAAAGGCGTGTCCATTAACATGTTCAGGGAAGTTCTATTGACTCACATATCATGTTTCGTGGCGATCGGGCAATGTATGGCAAAGTTACATTCTACTTCCTGTTGCGGCGGATCCACTTCCTGTCAGGAAGTCATCTGTTGCTGACATGGTCGGAGCGGTTTTGTGGTCCCACATATCACGTATGAGGAGGATACAAGAATCCCTGTTATAGCAGCATAAAAAAGTTTGATATGTAATGTTATATCCAGCATCCAGGGGGCGCTGTTTTTTAAATTGAAGATTTTCATATAGACTTTTTCAGGGTCATACTGTCATCAATCCAAGGAAGTTTGGTTCAGATTGGAACAGGATTTACAAAGTTATAGCAGTTTCTTTAGTGTTGCACAGTAGATGGCATAGTCTGCTGCCACCAGGGGGCGTCTTTAAGACATTGAATATTGTCATATAGACTACTCCAAGGCATCAATCCAGGGAAGGACATTGGATCCTCCATCGCAAAGTTATAAGCGTTTCGTTGTCTGTTTTTACAAATCAGAATGTTTGCCAACTTTAGCGCCCCCTATCTTGTACGCCATGCGACATTTTAAAAAGCCTTCACTAACTTTTGACCCTCAACTCGTCCACATTGACCTCGCCAAATTTGAAGGTAATAGCACAAAAGCTCTAGGACATGTACAGTCAAATGCCAAATGTAGTTATATCTGCTATCACCAGGGGGCACTGTTTTCTAAAGTGAATATTTACATGTAGACTTGTTCAGGGTCGGACTGTCATCGAACCAAGGAAGTTTGGTTCAAATCGGAACATGTTCCACAAAGTTATCATCATAAATGTACTTTTTTTGGGTAATAATCCTCTCACCACTAGAGGCGCTGTTTCCGAACGTGACCGTTTTTTCATATTCATCTTTAAGACCTATCGATCATGAACCACGGCAAGTTTGGTTCATATCTGACCTTCCAATGCAAAGTTATAAGAGATTTGGTCAACATCAGAATGATCGCCAACTTTAGCGCCCCCTATCTCGTACGCCGTGCGACATTTTAGAAAGCTTTCACTAACTTTTGATCCTCAACTCGTCCACATTGACCTCGCCAAGTTTGAAGGTGATAGCACAAAAGCTCTAGGACAAGATAGATTTAATAGCAAATAAAATTCTTTCTGTTGCCACCAGGGGGCGCTGTTTTCGAAATTAAATATTTTCATGTAGACGTTGTCAGGGCTGGAGGAACATCAATCCAAGGAAGTTTGGTTCAGTTTGGACCAGGACTCGCAAAGTTATAAGAGTTTGTTTTTTTGTCGCAAAAATCTGACTTTGCACCGCCCACGCTGCTACACCGTTAAAGAATGCGCTGTCATATTCAACACGCATCATCTACCATGTGTTTTCAATGTTTCAGTGTCATTTTGAGTGACACTTTTACAAACTCTGTAAAAGTTATTACCGAAATCGTAAATTAACTTTTTTTTTGTATATTCTCTTCCACCACCAGGAGGCGATGGTTTCAAACGTGATCATTTTTGCATAGGTGTCTTCAGCAACTACCCATCATCAATCATGGCAAGTTTGGCTCCGACTTGACCTTCCATCGCAAAGTTATAAGCGTTTCGTTGCGTGTTGGGAAAATTTGGAATTTTCGCCAACTTTGGCGCCACCAAATACGTCCGCTATGCGATATTTCAAAAAAAAATTCAGATTAGATCGTACCTCAACTGGTCCACATCGACCTCGCCAAGTTTGAAGGTGATTGCTCAAAAACTGTAGATTTTGGTATCTACGGCAAGTTATGCTGTAAATTCGCCAAAAACGCCTCCGTTTTCGCCTTCAATCCAAAATGGCGGCCTTACTGTAGGTTTCACAGAAAACTTGTGATTGACTTTTGCCCATGGCACAACCTAATGAACGTGTGTACCAAGTTTCGTTCATGTACGTTATTCCCGACAGGAGTTGACCTAGTAGCACTTTTTTGCGTCATTCTAGAGCCCCGCCCACTTCCATTTTTTGACGCACATTCACCGTACCACTGTTTTACAAAATTTTCAGCGAGGTCTGATGTTGTCCCGAAAATTCGCGAGGTTTGGGATACGTTTAGGCCTTCAAAAAGGCACTTTTTTTGTGTGAAGAATAATAATAATAATAACTAGCACCGCAAGCGGTGGTAACGGGTTCGAGCTTGACGCTACGTCGCGACCCGCGCCCACCTCGTCGCTTGCGCCCTGATCTCGTCTCTCGTTCATTCGCTGCTTGCTGTCGTAGTTCTAATTGGCGCCGTCCGTGCGGATGTTGGGCTGTGGAGTAAAGTCATATATTATTTCCTGTTAAGTGCGTTACACTTTCTGTCGGGAGGACATTGTTTGCGTGTTCAGGATAGGTCCCTGGCCTCACATACCAAGTTCCATGCAGAGCGGTCAATGTACAGTAAAGTTAGAGGGCACTTCCTGTTAAAATGGCTGACTTCCTGTTGGGTCAGAGCGTGTCTATTAACATGTTCAGGGAAGTTCCCTTGACACACATATAATGTTTCGTGGAGATAGGGCAACGTACGGCAAAGTTACATTCTACTTCCTGTTTTGGCGTTCCACTTCCTGTTTGGAGTTTAGCTTTTGCAGACATGTTCAGGATAGGTTCCTGGTCTCACGTGTCAAGTTCCGTGCAGATTGATCAATGTACGGTAAAGTTACAGGGGACTTCCTGTTTAAAATGGCTGACTTCCTGTTTGGTCAAAGGTGTGTCCATTAACATGTTCAGGGAAGTTCTATTGACTCACATATCATGTTTCGTGGCGATCGGGCAATGTATGGCAAAGTTACATTCTACTTCCTGTTGCGGCGGATCCACTTCCTGTCAGGAAGTCATCTGTTGCTGACATGGTCGGAGCGGTTTTGTGGTCCCACATTTCACGTATGAGGATTATACAACAATCCCTGTTATAGCAGCATAAAAAAGTGTGATATGTAATGTTATATCCAGCAACCAGGGGGCGCTGTTTTATAAATTGAAGATTTTCATATAGACTGCTTCAGGGTTGGACTGTAATCAATCCAAGAAAATTTGGTTCAGATTGGAACAGGATTTACAAAGTTATAGCAGTTTCTTTAGTGTTGCACAGTAGATGGCAAAGTCTGCTGCCACCAGGGGGCGTCGTTAAGACATTGAATATTGTCTTATAGACTACTTCAAGGCATCAATCCAGGGAAGGACATTGGATCCTCCATCGCAAAGTTATAAGCGTTTTGTTGTCTGTTTTTACAAATCAGAATGTTTGCCAACTGTAGCGCCCCCTATCTTGTACGCCATGCGACATTTTAAAAAACCTTCACTAACTTTTGATCCTCAACTCGTCCACATTAACCTCGCCAAGTTTGAAGGTGATAGCACAAAAGCTCTAGGACAAGATAGATTTAATAGCAAATAAAATTCTTTCTGTTGCCACCAGGGGGCGCTGTTTTCGAAATTAAATATTTTCAGGTAGACTTGTTCAGGGTCGGACTGTCATCAATCCAAGGAAGTTTGGTTCAAATCGGAACAGGATTCACAAAGTTATCATCATACATGTACTTTTTTTGGGTAATATTCCTCTCACCACTAGAGGCGCTGTTTTCGAACGTGACCGTTTTTTCATATTCATCTTTAAGAACTATCGATCATGAACCACGGCAAGTTTGGTTCATATCTGACCTTCCAATGCAAAGTTATAAGAGATTTGGTCAACATCATAATGATCGCCAACTTTAGCGCCCCCTATCTCGTACGCCGTGCGACATTTTAGAAAGCTTTCACTAACTTTTGATCCTCAACACGTCCACATTAACCTCGCCAAGTTTGAAGGTGATAGCACAAAAGCTCTAGGACAAGATAGATTTAATAGCAAATAAAATTCTTTCTGTTGCCACCAGGGGGCGCTGTTTTCGAAATTGAATATTTTCATGTAGACGTCGTCAGGACTGGAGGAACATCAATCCAAGGAAGTTTGGTTCAGTTTGGACCAGGACTCGCAAAGTTATAAGAGTTTGTTTTTTTGTCGCAAAAATCCGACTTTGCTCCGCCCACGCTGCTACACCGTTAAAGAATGCGCTATCATATTCAACACGCATCATCTACCATGTGTTTTCAATGTTTCAGTGTCATTTTGAGTGACACTTTTACAAACTCTGTAAAAGTTATTACCGAAATCGTAAATAAACTTTTTTTTTGTATATTCTCTTCCACCACCAGGAGGCGATGGTTTCAAACGTGATCATTTTTGCATAGGTGTCTTCAGCAACTACCCATCATCAATCATGGCAAGTTTGGCACCGACGTGACCTTCCATCGCAAAGTTATAAGCGTTTCGTTGAGTGTTGGGAAAATTTTGAATTTTCGCCAACTTTGGCGCCCCCTATCTCGTGCGCCATGCAATATTTCAAAAAACTTTTCAGATTAGATCGTACCTCAACTGGTCCACATCAACCACGCCAAGTTTGAAGGTGATTGCTCAAAAACTGTAGATTTTGGTATCTACGGCAAGTTATGCTGTAAATTCGCCAAAAACGCCTCCGTTTTCGCCTTCAATCCAAAATGGCGGCCTTCCTGTAGCTTTCACAGTAAACTTGTGATTGACTTTTGCCCATGGCACAACCTAATGAACGTGTGTACCAAGTTTCGTTCATGTACGTTATTCCCGACAGGAGTTGACCTAGTAGCACATTTTTGCGTCAGTCTGAAGCCCCGCCCACTTCCATTTTTTGACGCACATTCACCGAACCACTTTGGTTCGGCGATTTAAGTTAGGTCTGATGTTGTCCCAAAAATTCGCGAGGTTTGGGATACGTTTAGGCCTTCAAAAATGCACATTCCTCGTGTGAAGAATAATAATAAGAATAATAATAATAACTAGCACCGCAAGCGGTGGTAACGGGTTCGAGCTTGACGCAACGTCGCGACCCGCGCCCACCTCGTCGCTTGCGCCCTGATCTCGTCTCTCGTTCATTCGCTGCTTGCTGTCGTAGTTCTAATTGGCGCCGTCCGTGCGGATGTTGGGCTGTGGAGTAAAGTCATATATTATTTCCTGTTAAGTGCGTTACACTTTCTGTCGGGAGGACATTGTTTGCGTGTTCAGGATAGGTCCCTGGCCTCACATACCAAGTTCCGTGCAGAGCGGTCAATGTACAGTAAAGTTAGAGGGCACTTCCTGTTAAAATGGCTGACTTCCTGTTGGGTCAGAGCGTGTCTATTAACATGTTCAGGGAAGTTCCCTTGACACACATATAATGTTTCGTGGAGATAGGGCAACGTACGGCAAAGTTAAATTCTACTTCCTGTTTTGGCGTTCCACTTCCTGTTTGGAGTTTAGCTTTTGCAGACATGTCCAGGATAGGTTCCTGGTCTCACGTGTCAAGTTCCGTGCAGATTGATCAATGTACGGTAAAGTTACAGGGGACTTCCTGTTTAAAATGGCTGACTTCCTGTTTGGTCAAAGGCGTGTCCATTAACATGTTCAGGGAAGTTCTATTGACTCACATGTCATGTTTCGTGGCGATCGGGCAATGTATGGCAAAGTTACATTCTACTTCCTGTTGCGGCGGATCCACTTCCTGTCAGGAAGTTGTCTGTTGCTGACATGGTCGGAGCGGTTTTGTGGTCCCACATATCACGTATGAGGAGGATACAACAATCCCTGTTTTAGCAGCATAAAAAAGTGTGATATGTAATGTTATATCCAGCAACCAGGGGGCGCTGTTTTTTAAATTGAAGATTTTCATATAGACTTTTTCAGGGTCAGACGGTCATCAATCCAGGGAAGTTTGGTTCAGATTGGAACAGGATTTACAAAGTTATACCAGTTTCTTTTGTGTTGCACAGCAGATGGCATAGTCTGCTGCCACCAGGGGGCATCGTTAAGACATTGAATATTGTCATATAGACTACTTCAAGGCATCAATCCAGGGAAGGACATTGGATCCTCCATCGCAAAGTTATAAGCGTTTTGTTGTCTGTTTTTACAAATCAGAATGTTTGCCAACTTTAGCGCCCCCTATCTTGTACGCCATGCGACATTTTAAAAAACCTTCACTAACTTTTGATCCTCAACTCGTCCACATTAACCTCGCCAAGTTTGAAGGTGATAGCACAAAAGCTCTAGGACAAGATAGATTTAATAGCAAATAAAATTCTTTCTGTTGCCACCAGGGGGCGCTGTTTTCGAAATTAAATATTTTCAGGTAGACTTGTTCAGGGTTGGACTGTCATCAATCCAAGGAAGTTTGGTTCAAATCGGAACAGGATTCACAAAGTTATCATCATACATGTACTTTTTTTGGGTAATATTCCTCTCACCACTAGAGGCGCTGTTTTCGAACGTGACCGTTTTTTCATATTCATCTTTAAGAACTAACGATCATGAACCACGGCAAGTTTGGTTCATATCTGACCTTCCAATGCAAAGTTATAAGAGATTTGGTCAACATCATAATGATCGCCAACTTTAGCGCCCCCTATCTCGTACGCCGTGCGACATTTTAGAAAGCTTTCACTAACTTTTGATCCTCAACTCGTCCACATTAACCTCGCCAAGTTTGAAGGTGATAGCACAAAAGCTCTAGGACAAGATAGATTTAATAGCAAATAAAATTCTTTCTGTTGCCACCAGGGGGCGCTGTTTTCGAAATTGAATATTTTCATGTAGACGTCGTCAGGACTGGAGGAACATCAATCCAAGGAAGTTTGGTTCAGTTTGGACCAGGACTCGCAAAGTTATAAGAGTTTGTTTTTTTGTCGCAAAAATCCGACTTTGCTCCGCCCACGCTGCTACACCGTTAAAGAATGCGCTATCATATTCAACACGCATCATCTACCATGTGTTTTCAATGTTTCAGTGTCATTTTGAGTGACACTTTTACAAACTCTGTAAAAGTTATTACCGAAATCGTAAATAAACTTTTTTTTTGTATATTCTCTTCCACCACCAGGAGGCGATGGTTTCAAATGTGATCATTTTTGCATAGGTGTCTTCAGCAACTACCCATCATCAATCATGGCAAGTTTGGCTCCGACTTGACCTTCCATCGCAAAGTTATAAGCGTTTCGTTGCGTGTTGGGAAAATTTGGAATTTTCGCCAACTTTGGCGCCACCTATCTCGTGCGCCATGCAAGATTTCAAAAAACTTTTCAGATTAGATCGTACCTCAACTGGTCCACATCGACCTCGCCAAGTTTGAAGGTGATTGCTCAAAAACTGTAGATTTTGGTATCTACGGCAAGTTATGCTGTAAATTCGCCAAAAACGCCTCCGTTTTCGCCTTCAATCCAAGATGGCGGCCTTCCTGTAGGTTTCACAGAAAACTTGTGATTGACTTTTGCCCATGGCACAACCTAATGAACGTGTGTACCAAGTTTCGTTCATGTACGTTATTCCCGACAGGAATTGACCTAGTAGCACTTTTTTGCGTCAGTCTGAAGCCCCGCCCACTTCCATTTTTTGACGCACATTCACCGAACCACTTTTTTACAAAATTTTCAGCGAGGTCTGATGTTGTCCCGAAAATTCGTGAGGTTTGGGATCCGTTTAGGCCTTCAAAAATGCACTTTTTTTGTGTGAAGAATAATAATAATAATAATAATAATAAAAATGGCTGACTTCCTGTTGGGTCAGAGCGTGTCTATTAACATGTTCAGGGAAGTTCCCTTGACACACATATAATGTTTCGTGGAGATAGGGCAACGTACGGCAAAGTTAAATTCTACTTCCTGTTTTGGCGTTCCACTTCCTGTTTGGAGTTTAGCTTTTGCAGACATGTCCAGGATAGGTTCCTGGTCTCACGTGTCAAGTTCCGTGCAGATTGATCAATGTACGGTAAAGTTACAGGGGACTTCCTGTTTAAAATGGCTGACTTCCTGTTTGGTCAAAGGCGTGTCCATTAACATGTTCAGGGAAGTTCTATTGACTCACATATCATGTTTCGTGGCGATCGGGCAATGTATGGCAAAGTTACATTCTACTTCCTGTTGCGGCGGATCCACTTCCTGTCAGGAAGTCATCTGTTGCTGACATGGTCGGAGCGGTTTTGTGGTCCCACATATCACGTATGAGGATGATACAACAATCCCTGTTATAGCAGCATAAAAAAGTGTGATATGTAATGTTATATCCAGCAACCAGGGGGCGCTGTTTTTTAAATTGAAGATTTTCATACAGACTTTTTCAGGGTCAGACTGTCATCAATCCAAGGAAGTTTGGTTCAGATTGGAACAGGATTTACAAAGTTATACCAGTTTCTTTTGTGTTGCACAGTAGATGGCATAGTCTGCTGCCACCAGGGGGCGTCGTTAAGACATTGAATATTGTCATATAGACTACTCCAAGGCATCAATCCAGGGAAGGACATTGGATCCTCCATCGCAAAGTTATAAGTGTTTCGTTGTCTGTCTTTACAAATCAGAATGTTTGCCAACTTTAGCGCCCCCTATCTCGTACGCCGTGCGACATTTTAGAAAGCTTTCAATAACATTTGATCCTCAACTCGTCCACATTGACCTCGCCAAGTTTGAAGGTGATAGCACAAAAGCTCTAGGACAAGATAGATTTTATAGCAAATAAAATTCTTTCTGTTTCCACCAGGGGGCGCTGTTTTCGAAATTAAATATTTTCATCTAGACTTGTTCAGGGTCGGACTGTCATCGATCCAAGGAAGTTTGGTTCAAATCGGAACAGGATTCACAAAGTTATCATCATAAATGTACTTTTTTTGGGTAATAATCCTCTCACCACTAGAGGCGCTGTTTCCGAACGTGACCGTTTTTTCATATTCCTCTTTAAGAACTATCGATCATGAACCACGGTAAGTTTGGTTCATATCTGACCTTCCATCGCAAAGATATAAGAGATTTGGTCAACATCATAATGATCGCCAACTTTAGCGCCCCCTATCTCGTACGCCGTGCGACATTTTAAAACAGTTTCAATAACATTTGATCCAAAACTCGTCCACATTGACCTCGCCAAGTTTGAAGGTGATAGCACAAAAGCTCTAGGACTAGATAGATTTTATAGCAAATAAAATTCTTTCTGTTGCCACCAGGGGGCGCTGTTTTCGAAATTAAATATTTTCATATAGACATTGTCAGGGCTGGAGGAACATCAATCCAAGGAAGTTTGGTTCAGTTTGGACCAGGACTCGCAAAGTTATAAGAGTTTGTTTTTTTGTCGCAAAAATCCGACTTTGCACCTCGCACCTCGCTACACCGTTAAAGAATGTGCTATCATATTCAACACGCATCATCTACCATGTGTTTTCAATGTTTCAGTGTCATTTTGAGTCGGATCCGACAATCTCTGTAAAAGTTATTACCGAAATCGTAAATTAACTTTTTTTTTGTATATTCTCTTCCACCACCAGGAGGCGATGGTTTCAAATGTGATCATTTTTGCATAGGTGTCTTCAGCAACTACTTACCATCAATCATGGCAAGTTTGGCTCCGACTTGACCTTCCATCGTAAAGTTATAAGCGTTTCGTTGCGTGTTGGGAAAATTTGGAATTTTCGCCAACTTTGGCGCCACCTATCTCGTGCGCCATGCAAGATTTCAAAAAACTTTTCAGATTAGATCGTACCTCAACTGGTCCACATCGACCTCGCCAAGTTTGAAGGTGATTGCTCAAAAACTGTAGATTTTGGTATCTACGGCAAGTTATGCTGTAAATTCGCCAAAAACGCCTCCGTTTTCGCCTTCAATCCAAGATGGCGGCCTTCCTGTAGGTTTCACAGAAAACTTGTGATTGACTTTTGCCCATGGCACAACCTAATGAATGTGTGTACCAAGTTTCGTTCATGTACGTTATTCCCGACAGGAATTGACCTAGTAGCACTTTTTTGCGTCAGTCTGAAGCCCCGCCCACTTCCATTTTTTGACGCACATTCACCGAACCACTTTGGTTCGGCGATTTAAGTTAGGTCTGATGTTGTCCCAAAAATTCACGAGGTTTGAGATCCGTTTAGGCCTTCAAAAAGGCACTTTCTTCGTGTGAAGAATAATAATAATAACTCTTACGATTACAATAGGGTTCTTGCACAGTCGTGCTCGAACCCTAACTAGCACCGCAAGCGGTGGTAACGGGTTCGAGCTTGACGCTACGTCGCGACCTGCGCCCACCTCGTCGCTTGCGCCCTGATCTCGTCTCTCGTTCATTCGCTGCTTGCTGTCGTAGTTCTAATTGGCGCCGTCCGTGCGGATGTTGGGCTGTGGAGTAAAGTCATATATTATTTCCTGTTAAGTGCGTTACACTTTCTGTCGGGAGGACATTGTTTGCGTGTTCAGGATAGGTCCCTGGCCTCACATACCAAGTTCCGTGCAGAGCGGTCAATGTACAGTAAAGTTAGAGGGCACTTCCTGTTTAAACTGGCTGACTTCCTGTTGGGTCAGAGCGTGTCTATTAACATGTTCAGGGAAGTTCCCTTGACTCACATATAATGTTTCGTGGAGATAGGGCAACGTACGGCAAAGTTACATTCTACTTCCTGTTTTGGCGTTCCACTTCCTGTTTGGAGTTTTGCTTTTGCAGACATGTCCAGGATAGGTTCCTGATCTCACGTGTCAAGTTCCGTGCAGATTGATCAATGTACGGTAAAGTTACAGGGCACTTCCTGTTTAAAATGGCTGACTTCCTGTTGGGTCAAAGGCGTGTCCATTAACATGTTCAGGGAAGTTCTATTGACTCACATATCATGTTTCGTGGCGATCGGGCTATGTATGGCAAAGTTACATTCTACTTCCTGTTGCGACGGATCCACTTCCTGTCAGGAAGTCGTCTGTTGCTGACATGGTCGGAGCGGTTTTGTGGTCCCACATATCACGTATGAGGAGGATACAACAATCCCTGTTATAGCAGCATAAAAAAGTTTGATATGTAATGTTATATCCAGCATCCAGGGGGCGCTGTTTTTTAAATTGAAGATTTTCATATAGACTTTTTCAGGGTCATACTGTCATCAATCCAAGGAAGTTTGGTTCTGATTGGAACAGGATTTACAAAGTTATAGCAGTTTCTTTAGTGTTGCACAGTAGATGGCATAGTCTGCTGCCACCAGGGGGCGTCTTTAAGACATTGAATATTGTCATATAGACTACTCCAAGGCATCAATCCAGGGAAGGACATTGGATCCTCCATCGCAAAGTTATAAGCGTTTCGTTGTCTGTTTTTACAAATCAGAATGTTTGCCAACTTTAGCGCCCCCTATCTTGTACGCCATGCGACATTTTAAAAAGCCTTCACTAACTTTTGACCCTCAACTCGTCCACATTGACCTCACCAAATTTGAAGGTAATAGCACAAAAGCTCTAGGACAAGTACAGTCAAATGCCAAATGTAGTTATATCTGCTATCACCAGGGGGCACTGTTTTCTAAAGTGAATATTTACATGTAGACTTGTTCAGGGTCGGACTGTCATCGAACCAAGGAAGTTTGGTTCAAATCGGAACATGTTCCACAAAGTTATCATCATAAATGTACTTTTTTTGGGTAATAATCCTCTCACCACTAGAGGCGCTGTTTCCGAACGTGACCGTTTTTTCATATTCATCTTTAAGACCTATCGATCATGAACCACGGCAAGTTTGGTTCATATCTGACCTTCCAATGCAAAGTTATAAGAGATTTGGTCAACATCAGAATGATCGCCAACTTTAGCGCCCCCTATCTCGTATGCCGTGCGACATTTTAGAAAGCTTTCACTAACTTTTGATCCTCAACTCGTCCACATTGACCTCGCCAAGTTTGAAGGTGATAGCACAAAAGCTCTAGGACAAGATAGATTTAATAGCAAATAAAATTCTTTCTGTTGCCACCAGGGGGCGCTGTTTTCGAAATTAAATATTTTCATGTAGACATTGTCAGGGCTGGAGGAACATCAATCCAAGGAAGTTTGGTTCAGTTTGGACCAGGACTCGCAAAGTTATAAGAGTTTGTTTTTTTGTCGCAAAAATCCGACTTTGCACCGCCCACGCTGCTACACCGTTAAAGAATGCGCTGTCATATTCAACACGCATCATCTACCATGTGTTTTCAATGTTTCAGTGTCATTTTGAGTGACACTTTTACAAACTCTGTAAAAGTTATTACCGAAATCGTAAATTAACTTTTTTTTTGTATATTCTCTTCCACCACCAGGAGGCGATGGTTTCAAACGTGATCATTTTTGCATAGGTGTCTTCAGCAACTACCCATCATCAATCATGGCAAGTTTGGCTCCGACTTGACCTTCCATCGCAAAGTTATAAGCGTTTCGTTGCGTGTTGGGAAAATTTGGAATTTTCGCCAACTTTGGCGCCACCAAATACGTCCGCTATGCGATATTTCAAAAAAAAATTCAGATTAGATCGTACCTCAACTGGTCCACATCGACCTCGCCAAGTTTGAAGGTGATTGCTCAAAAACTGTAGATTTTGGTATCTACGGCAAGTTATGCTGTAAATTCGCCAAAAACGCCTCCGTTTTCGCCTTCAATCCAAAATGGCGGCCTTCCTGTAGGTTTCACAGAAAACTTGTGATTGACTTTTGCCCATGGCACAACCTAATGAACGTGTGTACCAAGTTTCGTTCATGTACGTTATTCCCGACAGGAGTTGACCTAGTAGCACTTTTTTGCGTCAGTCTAGAGCCCCGCCCACTTCCATTTTTTGACGCACATTCACCGAACCACTGTTTTACAAAATTTTCAGCGAGGTCTGATGTTGTCCCGAAAATTCGCGAGGTTTGGGATACGTTTAGGCCTTCAAAAAGGCACTTTTTTTGTGTGAAGAATAATAATAATAACTAGCACCGCAAGCGGTGGTAACGGGTTCGAGCTTGACGCTACGTCGCGACCCGCGCCCACCTCGTCGCTTGCGCCCTGATCTCGTCTCTCGTTCATTCGCTGCTTGCTGTCGTAGTTCTAATTGGCGCCGTCCGTGCGGATGTTGGGCTGTGGAGTAAAGTCATATATTATTTCCTGTTAAGTGCGTTACACTTTCTGTCGGGAGGACATTGTTTGCGTGTTCAGGATAGGTCCCTGGCCTCACATACCAAGTTCCGTGCAGAGCGGTCAATGTACAGTAAAGTTAGAGGGCACTTCATGTTTAAAATGTTTAACTGCCTGTTGGGTCAGAGCGTGTCCATTAACATGTTCAGGGAAGTTCTATTGAGTCACATTTAATGTTTCGTGGAGATAGGGCAACGTACGGCAAAGTTACATTCTACTTCCTGTTTGGGCGTACCACTTCCTGTTTGGAGTTTAGCTTTTGCAGACATGTCCAGGATAGGTTCCTGGTGTCACGTGTCAAGTTCGGTGCAGATCGATCAATGTACGGTAAAGTTACAGGGCACTTCCTGTTTAAAATGGCTGACTTCCTGTTGGGTCAATGGCGTGTCCATTAACATGTTCAGGGAAGTTCTATTGACTCACATATCATGTTTCGTGGCGATCGGGCAATGTATGGCAAAGTTACATTCTACTTCCTGTTGCGGCGGATCCACTTCCTGTCAGGAAGTCGTCTGTTGCTGACATGGTCGGAGCGGTTTTGTGGTCCCACATATCACGTAGGAGGAGGATACAATAATCCCTGTCATAGCAGCATAAAGAAGTGTGAAATGTAATGTTATATCCAGCAACCAGGGGGCGCTGTTTTATAAATTGAAGATTTTCATATAGACTGCTTCAGGATTGGACTGTCATCAATCCAAGAAAGTTTGGTTCAGATTGGAACAGGATTTACAAAGTTATACCAGTTTCTTTAGTGTTGCACAGTAGATGGCATAGTCTGCTGCCACCAGGGGGCGTCGTTAAGACATTGAATATTGTCTTATAGACTACTTCAAGGCATCAATCCAGGGCAGGACATTGGATCCTCCATCGCAAAGTTATAAGCGTTTTGTTGTCTGTTTTTACAAATCAGAATGTTTGCCAACTTTAGCGCCCCCTATCTTGTACGCCATGCGACATTTTAAAAAACTTTCACTAACTTTTGATCCTCAACTCGTCCACATTAACCTCGCCAAGTTTGAAGGTGATAGCACAAAAGCTCTAGGACAAGATAGATTTAATAGCAAATAAAATTCTTTCTGTTGCCACCAGGGGGCGCTGTTTTCGAAATTAAATATTTTCAGGTAGACTTGTTCAGGGTCGGACTGTCATCGATCCAAGGAAGTTTGGTTCAAATCGGAACAGGATTCACAAAGTTATCATCATAAATGTACTTTTTTTGGTTAATATTCCTCTCACCACTAGAGGCGCTGTTTTCGAACGTGACAGTTTTTTCATATTCATCTTTAAGAACTATCGATCATGAACCACGGCAAGTTTGGTTCATATCTGACCTTCCAATGCAAAGTTATAAGAGATTTGGTCAACATCAGAATGATCGCCAACTTTAGCGCCCCCTATCTCGTACGCCGTGCGACATTTTAGAAAGCTTTCACTAACTTTTGATCCTCAACTCGTCCACATTAACCTCGCCAAGTTTGAAGGTGATAGCACAAAAGCTCTAGGACAAGATAGATTTAATAGCAAATAAAATTCTTTCTGTTGCCACCAGGGGGCGCTGTTTTCGAAATTGAATATTTTCATGTAGACGTCGTCAGGACTGGAGGAACATCAATCCAAGGAAGTTTGGTTCAGTTTGGACCAGGACTCGCAAAGTTATAAGAGTTTGTTTTTTTGTCGCAAAAATCCGACTTTGCTCCGCCCACGCTGCTACACCGTTAAAGAATGCGCTATCATATTCAACACGCATCATCTACCATGTGTTTTCAATGTTTCAGTGTCATTTTGAGTGACACTTTTACAAACTCTGTAAAAGTTATTACCGAAATCGTAAATAAACTTTTTTTTTGTATATTCTCTTCCACCACCAGGAGGCGATGGTTTCAAACGTGATCATTTTTGCATAGGTGTCTTCAGCAACTACCCATCATCAATCATGGCAAGTTTGGCACCGACGTGACCTTCCATCGCAAAGTTATAAGCGTTTCGTTGAGTGTTGGGAAAATTTGGAATTTTCGCCAACTTTGGCGCCCCCTATCTCGTGCGCCATGCAATATTTCAAAAAACTTGTCAGATTAGATCGTACCTCAACTGGTCCACATCAACCACGCCAAGTTTGAAGGTGATTGCTCAAAAACTGTAGATTTTGGTATCTACGGCAAGTTATGCTGTAAATTCGCCAAAAACGCCTCCGTTTTCGCCTTCAATCCAAAATGGCGGCCTTCCTGTAGCTTTCACAGAAAACTTGTGATTGACTTTTGCCCATGGCACAACCTAATGAACGTGTGTACCAAGTTTCGTTCATGTACGTTATTCCCGACAGGAGTTGACCTAGTAGCACATTTTTGCGTCAGTCTGAAGCCCCGCCCACTTCCATTTTTTGACGCACATTCACCGAACCACTTTGGTTCGGCGATTTAAGTTAGGTCTGATGTTGTCCCAAAAATTCGCGAGGTTTGGGATACGTTTAGGCCTTCAAAAAAACACATTCCTCGTGTGAAGAATAATAATAATAACTAGCACCGCAAGCGGTGGTAACGGGTTCGAGCTTGACGCTACGTCGCGACCCGCGCCCACCTTGTCGCTTGCGCCCTGATCTCGTCTCTCGTTCATTCGCTGCTTGCTGTCGTAGTTCTAATTGGTGCCGTCCGTGCGGATGTTGGGCTGTGGAGTAAAGTCATATATTATTTCCTGTTAAGTGCTACCACTTTCTGTCGGGAGGACATTGTTTGCGTGTTCAGGATAGGTCCCTGGCCTCACATACCAAGTTCCGTGCAGAGCGGTCAATGTACAGTAAAGTTAGAGGGCACTTCCTGTTTAAAATGGCTGACTTCCTGTTGGGTCAGAGCGTGTCTATTAACATGTTCAGGGAAGTTCCCTTGACTCACATATAATGTTTCGTGGAGATAGGGCAACGTACGGCAAAGTTACATTCTACTTCCTGTTTTGGCGTTCCACTTCCTGTTTGGAGTTTTGCTTTTGCAGACATGTCCAGGATAGGTTCCTGATCTCACGTGTCAAGTTCCGTGCAGATTGATCAATGTACGGTAAAGTTACAGGGGACTTCCTGTTTAAAATGGCTGACTTCCTGTTTGGTCAAAGGTGTGTCCATTAACATGTTCAGGGAAGTTCTATTGACTCACATATCATGTTTCGTGGCGATCGGGCAATGTATGGCAAAGTTACATTCTACTTCCTGTTGCGGCGGATCCACTTCCTGTCAGGAAGTCATCTGTTGCTGACATGGTCGGAGCGTTTTTGTGGTCCCACATATCACGTATGAGGATTATACAACAATCCCTGTTATAGCAGCATAAAAAAGTGTGATATGTAATGTTATATCCAGCAACCAGGGGGCGCTGTTTTATAAATTGAAGATTTTCATATAGACTGCTTCAGGGTTGGACTGTAATCAATCCAAGAAAATTTGGTTCAGATTGGAACAGGATTTACAAAGTTATACCAGTTTCTTTAGTGTTGCACAGTAGATGGCAAAGTCTGCTGCCACCAGGGGGCGTCGTTAAGACATTGAATATTGTCTTATAGACTACTTCAAGGCATCAATCCAGGGAAGGACATTGGATCCTCCATCGCAAAGTTATAAGCGTTTTGTTGTCTGTTTTTACAAATCAGAATGTTTGCCAACTTTAGCGCCCCCTATCTTGTACGCCATGCGACATTTTAAAAAACCTTCACTAACTTTTGATCCTCAACTCGTCCACATTAACCTCGCCAAGTTTGAAGGTGATAGCACAAAAGCTCTAGGACAAGATAGATTTAATAGCAAATAAAATTCTTTCTGTTGCCACCAGGGGGCGCTGTTTTCGAAATTAAATATTTTCAGGTAGACTTGTTCAGGGTCGGACTGTCATCGATCCAAGGAAGTTTGGTTCAAATCGGAACAGGATTCACAAAGTTATCATCATAAAGGTACTTTTTTTGGGTAATATTCCTCTCACCACTAGAGGCGCTGTTTTCGAACGTGACCGTTTTTTCATATTCATCTTTAAGAACTATCGATCATGAACCACGGCAAGTTTGGTTCATATCTGACCTTCCAATGCAAAGTTATAAGAGATTTGGTCAACATCATAATGATCGCCAACTTTAGCGCCCCCTATCTCGTACGCCGTGCGACATTTTAGAAAGCTTTCACTAACTTTTGATCCTCAACTCGTCCACATTAACCTCGCCAAGTTTGAAGGTGATAGCACAAAAGCTCTAGGACAAGATAGATTTAATAGCAAATAAAATTCTTTCTGTTGCCACCAGGGGGCGCTGTTTTCGAAATTGAATATTTTCATGTAGACGTCGTCAGGACTGGAGGAACATCAATCCAAGGAAGTTTGGTTCAGTTTGGACCAGGACTCGCAAAGTTATAAGAGTTTGTTTTTTTGTCGCAAAAATCCGACTTTGCTCCGCCCACGCTGCTACACCGTTAAAGAATGCGCTATCATATTCAACACGCATCATCTACCATGTGTTTTCAATGTTTCAGTGTCATTTTGAGTGACACTTTTACAAACTCTGTAAAAGTTATTACCGAAATCGTAAATAAACTTTTTTTTTGTATATTCTCTTCCACCACCAGGAGGCGATGGTTTCAAACGTGATCATTTTTGCATAGGTGTCTTCAGCAACTACCCATCATCAATCATGGCAAGTTTGGCTCCGACGTGACCTTCCATCGCAAAGTTATAAGCGTTTCGTTGCGTGTTGGGAAAATTTGGAATTTTCGCCAACTTTGGCGCCACCAAATACGTCCGCTATGCGATATTTCAAAAAAAATTTCAGATTAGATCGTACCTCAACTGGTCCACATCGACCTCGCCAAGTTTGAAGGTGATTGCTCAAAAACTGTAGATTTTGGTATCTACGGCAAGTTATGCTGTAAATTCGCCAAAAACGCCTCCGTTTTCGCCTTCAATCCAAAATGGCGGCCTTCCTGTAGGTTTCACAGAAAACTTGTGATTGACTTTTGCCCATGGCACAACCTAATGAACGTGTGTGCCAAGTTTCGTTCATGTACGTTATTCCCGACAGGAGTTGACCTAGTAGCACTTTTTTGCGTCAGTCTTTAGCCCCGCCCACTTCCATTTTTTGACGCACATTCACCGAACCACTGTGGTTCGGCGATTTAAGTTAGGTCTGATGTTGTCCCAAAAATTCGCGAGGTTTGAGATCCGTTTAGGCCTTCAAAAAGGCACTTTCTTCGTGGGAAAAATAATAATAATAATAACTCTTACGATTACAATAGGGTTCTTGCACAGTCGTGCTCGAACCCTAATAATAATAACTCTTTCAATTACAATAGGGTTCTTGCACAGTCGTGCTCGAACCCTAATAATAACTCCTTCAATTACAATAGGGTTCTTGCACAGTCGTGCTCGAACCCTAATAATAACTCCTTCAATAACAATAGGGTTCTTGCACAGTCGTGCTCGAACCCTAATAACTCTTTCAATTACAATAGGGTTCTTGCACAGTCGTGCTCGAACCCTAATAATAATAACAAGCGGTGGTAACGGGTTCGAGCTTGACGCTACGTCGCGACCCGCGCCCACCTCGTCGCTTGCGCCCTGATCTCGTCTCTCGTTCATTCGCTGCTTGCTGTCGTAGTTCTAATTGGCGCCGTCCGTGCGGATGTTGGGCTGTGGAGTAAAGTCATATATTATTTCCTGTTAAGTGCGTTACACTTTCTGTCGGGAGGACATTGTTTGCGTGTTCAGGATAGGTCCCTGGCCTCACATACCAAGTTCCGTGCAGAGCGGTCAATGTACAGTAAAGTTAGAGGGCACTTCCTGTTAAAATGGCTGACTTCCTGTTGGGTCAGAGCGTGTCTATTAACATGTTCAGGGAAGTTCCCTTGACACACATATAATGTTTCGTGGAGATAGGGCAACGTACGGCAAAGTTAAATTCTACTTCCTGTTTTGGCGTTCCACTTCCTGTTTGGAGTTTAGCTTTTGCAGACATGTCCAGGATAGGTTCCTGGTCTCACGTGTCAAGTTCCGTGCAGATTGATCAATGTACGGTAAAGTTACAGGGGACTTCCTGTTTAAAATGGCTGACTTCCTGTTGGGTCAAAGGCGTGTCCATTAACATGTTCAGGGAAGTTCAATTGACTCACATATCGTGTTTCGTGGCGATCGGGCAATGTATGGCAAAGTTACATTCTACTTCCTGTTGTGGCGGATCCACTTCCTGTCAGGAAGTCGTCTGTTGCTGACATGGTCGGAGCGGTTTTGTGGTCCCACATATCACGTATGAGGAGGATACAACAATCCCTGTTATAGCAGCATAAAAAAGTTTGATATGTAATGTTATATCCAGCAACCAGGGGGCGCTGTTTTTTAAATTGAAGATTTTCATATAGACTTTTTCAGGGTCATACTGTCATCAATCCAAGGAAGTTTGGTTCTGATTGGAACAGGATTTACAAAGTTATACCAGTTTTTTTTGTGTTGCACAGTAGATGGCATAGTCTGCTGCCACCAGGGGGCGTCGTTAAGACATTGAATATTGTCTTATAGACTACTTCAAGGCATCAATCCAGGGAAGGACATTGGATCCTCCATCGCAAAGTTATAAGTGTTTCGTTGTCTGTTTTTACAAATCAGAATGTTTGCCAACTTTAGCGCCCCCTATCTCGTACGCCGTGCGACATTTACGAAAGCTTTCAATAACATTTGATCCTCAACTCGTCCACATTGACCTCGCCAAGTTTGAAGGTGATAGCACAAAAGCTCTAGGACAAGATAGATTTTATAGCAAATAAAATTCTTTCTGTTTCCACCAGGGGGCGCTGTTTTCGAAATTAAATATTTTCATCTAGACTTGTTCAGGGTCGGACTGTCATCGATCCAAGGAAGTTTGGTTCAAATCGGAACAGGATTCACAAAGTTATCATCATAAATGTACTTTTTTTGGGTAATAATCCTCTCACCACTAGAGGCGCTGTTTCCGAACGTGACAGTTTTTTTATATTCATCTTTAAGAACTATCGATCATGAACCACGGCAAGTTTGGTTCATATCTGACCTTCCAATGCAAAGTTATAAGAGATTTGGTCAACATCAGAATGTTTGCCAACTTTAGCGCCCCCTATCTCGTACGCCGTGCGACATTTTAGAAAGCTTTCAATAACATTTGATCCTCAACTCGTCCACATTGACCTCGCCAAGTTTGAAGGTGATAGCACAAAAGCTCTAGGACAAGATAGATTTTATAGCAAATAAAATTCTTTCTGTTGCCACCAGGGGGCGCTGTTTTCGAAATTGAATATTTTCATGTAGACGTCGTCAGGACTGGAGGAACATCAATCCAAGGAAGTTTGGTTCAGTTTGGACCAGGACTCGCAAAGTTATAAGAGTTTGTTTTTTTGTCGCAAAAATCCGACTTTGCTCCGCCCACGCTGCTACACCGTTAAAGAATGCGCTATCATATTCAACACGCATTATCTACCATGTGTTTTCAATGTTTCAGTGTCATTTTGAGTCGGATACGACAATCTCTGTAAAAGTTATTACCGAAATCGTAAATAAACTTTTTTTTTGTATATTCTCTTCCACCACCAGGAGGCGATGGTTTCAAACGTGATCATTTTTGCATAGGTGTCTTCAGCAACTACCCATCATCAATCATGGCAAGTTTGGCTCCGACTTGACCTTCCATCGCAAAGTTATAAGCGTTTCGTTGAGTGTTGGGAAAATTTGGAATTTTCGCCAACTTTGGCGCCACCTATCTCGTGCGCCATGCAAGATTTCAAAAAACTTTTCAGATTAGATCGTACCTCAACTGGTCCAAATCGACCTCGCCAAGTTTGAAGGTGATTGCTCAAAAACTGTAGATTTTGGTATCTACGGCAATTTATGCTGTAAATTCGCCAAAAACGCCTCCGTTTTCGCCTTCAATCCAAGATGGCGGCCTTCCTGTAGGTTTCACAGAAAACTTGTGATTGACTTTTGCCCATGGCACAACCTAATGAACGTGTGTACCAAGTTTCGTTCATGTACGTTATTCCCGACAGGAATTGACCTAGTAGCACTTTTTTGCGTCAGTCTGAAGCCCCGCCCACTTCCATTTTTTGACGCACATTCACCGAACCACTTTTTTACAAAATTTTCAGCGAGGTCTGATGTTGTCCCGAAAATTCGTGAGGTTTGGGATACGTTTAGGCCTTCAAAAAGGCACTTTTTTTGTGTGAAGAATAATAATAATGAAAATAACTAGCCCCGCGAGCGGATCTGAACGGGTTCGAGCCGATGCGCGCTCGTCGGCGTGTGCCACGCCTCCTCGCTCGCCTCGCCCACGAACCCGTTCATTCACCGCTCGCGGGGCTAGTTATTTTCAGCGGCGTCCCCACGCATGTCGGTCTGAGGAGCCATCGCGACGTGTGCATGTAATACTATCTGCTGCCACCAGGGGGTGCTGAAAGTTGAATATTTTTATATAGACGTGTTCAGGACGGGTTTATAGTCTTATATATTAAGTTTCAGGTCAATACAGCAATCCCTGTTAGAGCAGCATTAAAAACTGTAAATGTAATACTATCTGCTGTCACTAGAGGGTGCTGAAAGTTGAATATTTTCATATAAATGTCTTCAGGCCTGGCCTGTTATTAATGTGAGCAAGTTTGATTCAGATCGGACCAGAATTGGCAAAGTAATAACAGTTTGCTTATCTGCTGTCACTAGGGGGCGCTGAAAGTTGAATATTTTCATATAAATGTCTTCAGGCCTGGCCTGTTATCACTCACAGCAAGTTTGATTCAGATCGGACCTTTCGTTGTAAAGTTATAAGAGTTTCGTTCTTCACTCACTTTAGCGCCCCCTATCTCGTGCGCCATACGATATTTAAAAAATCCTTCCAATTGTTTCTGTTCCTCAACTGGTCCACAGTGACCTCCCCAAGTTTGAAGGTGATCGCTCAAAAACTGTAGGAGGAGATAGATTTTGTAGCGCTGGTGTAATTTTCGTATGTTTTCTGCCACCACCAGGAGGCGCTGTTTTCAAAATTGACCATTTCTTCATAGTCTTCTTCAGAAACCACCCATCATCACTCATCACAAGTTTGGTTTGGATCGGACCTTTCGTTGTAAAGTTATAAGAGTTTCGTTCTTCGCTCACTTTAGCGCCCCCTATCTCGTGCGCCATACGATATTTAAAAAATCCTTCCAATTGTTTCTGTTCCTCAACTGGTCCACAGTGACCTCCCCAAGTTTGAAGGTGATCGCTCAAAAACTGTAGGAGGAGATAGATTTTGTAGCGCTGGTGTAATTTTCGTATGTTTTCTGCCACCACCAGGAGGCGCTGTTTTCAAAATGGACCATTTCTTCATAGTCTTCTTCAGACACCACCCATCATCACTCACATCAAGTTTGGTTCCGATCGGACCTTTCGTTGTAAAGTTATAAGAGTTTCGTTCTCTGCGGCGAAAAACCTGAATTTTCGCCAACTTTAGCGCCCCCTATCTCGTGCGCCATACGATATTTAAAAAATCCTTCCAATTGTTTCTGTTCCTCAACTTGTCCACAGTGATCTCCCCAAGTTTGAAGGTGATCGCTCAAAAACTGTAGGAGGAGATAGATTTTGTAGCGATGGTGTAAATTCGCCAAAATCGCCAATTAGTGAACGTTCAATCCAAGATGGCGGCTTCCCTGTTCGTTTTAGAGCATAGGTCTTCACTAGATTTTTTGACCGTCCTGACCTAAGGAACGTGTGTACCAAGTTTCGTGCATGTACGTTAAAGCTGATGTTCTGGACAAACGCTTTTGTGGGGCGGAGCAGTTATTTGCCCCTCCCACTTCCAATTTTCCACGCTTTTTCCCCGAACCTTTGAAATACGTAAATTTTCACCAGGCCTGACGTGGTCGCAAAAATCTGTGAGTTTTTGAGCATGGGAAAGGGCTCAAAAAGGCGATTCATTTGGCGGAAGAATAATAATAATAATGAAAATAACTAGCCCCGCGAGCGGATCTGAACGGGTTCGAGCCGATGCGCGCTCGTCGGCGTGTGCCACGCCTCCTCGCTCGCCTCGCCCACGAACCCGTTCATTCACCGCTCGCGGGGCTAGTTATTTTCAGCGGCGTCCCCACGCATGTCGGTCTGAGGAGCCATCGCGACGTGTGCATGTAATACTATCTGCTGCCACCAGGGGGTGCAGAAAGTTGAATATAGACATGTTCAGGACAGGTCCCTGGTCTCACATATTAAGTTCTGTGCTTATCGGTAAATGTACAGCAAAGTTAGAGGGCACTTCCTGTTTAAAATGGCCGACTTCCTGTGGGTGAAAGTCGTGTCCGTAAACGTGTTCAGGGAAGTTCACTTGCCTCACATTTCAATTTTCTTGCAGATCGGACAATGTTGGCTTTTAGCCACCAGGGGGCGCTGAAAGTTGAATATTTTCATATAAATGTCTTCAGGCCTGGCCTGTTATCACTCACAGCAAGTTTGATTCAGATCGGACCTTTCGTTGTAAAGTTATAAGAGTTTCGTTCTTCACTCACTTTAGCGCCCCCTATCTCGTGCGCCATACGATATTTAAAAAATCCTTCCAATTGTTTCTGTTCCTCAACTGGTCCACAGTGACCTCCCCAAGTTTGAAGGTGATCGCTCAAAAACTGAAGGAGGAGATAGATTTTGTAGCGCTGGTGTAATTTTCGTATGTTTTCTGCCACCACCAGGAGGCGCTGTTTTCAAAATGGACCATTTCTTCATAGTCTTCTTCAGACACCACCCATCATCACTCACATCAAGTTTGGTTCCGATCGGACCTTTTGTTGTAAAGTTATAAGAGTTTCGTTCTTCACTCACTTTAGCGCCCCCTATCTCGTGCGCCATACGATATTTAAAAAATCCTTCCAATTGTTTCTGTTCCTCAACTGGTCCACAGTGACCTCCCCAAGTTTGAAGGTGATCGCTCAAAAACTGTAGGAGGAGATAGATTTTGTAGTGCTGGTGTAATTTTCGTATGTTTTCTGCCACCACCAGGAGGCGCTGTTTTCAAAATGGACCATTTCTTCATAGTCTTCTTCAGACACCACCCATCATCACTCACATCAAGTTTGGTTCCGATCGGACCTTTCGTTGTAAAGTTATAAGAGTTTCGTTCTCTGCGGCGAAAAACCTGAATTTTCGCCAACTTTAGCGCCCCCTATCTCGTGCGCCATACGATATTTAAAAAATCCTTCCAATTGTTTCTGTTCCTCAACTTGTCCACAGTGACCTCCCCAAGTTTGAAGGTGATCGCTCAAAAACTGTAGGAGGAGATAGATTTTGTAGCGATGGTGTAAATTCGCCAAAAACGCCGCCGTTTTCGCCTTCAATCCAAGATGGCGGCCTTCCCGTAGGATTCCCAGGACGCTTGTCATCGACTTTTATTTAAAGCTCAACCTAATGAACATGTGTACCGAGTTTCGTTCATTTTCGTTAAACCCGACAGGAGATGACCTACTAGCACTTTTTTGCGTCACTCTTTAGCCCCTCCCACTTCCAATTTTCCACGCTTTTTCCCCGAACCTTTGAAATACGTAAATTTTCACCAGGCCTGACGTGGTCGCAAAAATCTGTGAGTTTTTGGGCATGGGAAAGGCCTCAAAAAGGCGATTCATTTGCCGGAATAATAATAATAATAACTCTTACAGTTTCAATAGGTTTCTTGCACAGTCGTGCTCGAACCCTAATAATAACTCTTACAGTTTCAATAGGGTTCTTGCACAGTCGTGCTCGAACCCTAATAATAACTCTTTCAATTACAATAGGGTTCTTGCACAGTCGTGCTCGAACCCTAATAATAACTCTTACGATTACAATAGGGTTCTTGCACAGTCGTGCTCGAACCCTAATAATAACAAGCGGTGGTAACGGGTTCGAGCTTGACGCTACGTCGCGATCCGCGCCCACCTCGTCGCTTGCGCCCTGATCTCGTCTCTCGTTCATTCGCTGCTTGTTGTCGTAGTTCTAATTGTCGTAGTTGTAATTGGTGCCGTTCGTGCGGATGTTGGGCTGTGGAGTAAAGTAATATATTATTTACGGTTAAGTGCGTTACACTTTCTGTCGGGAGGACATTGTTTGCGTGTTCAGGATAGGTCCCTGGCCTCACATACCGAGTTCCGTGCAGAGCGGTCAATGTACGGTAAAGTTAGAGGGCACTTCCTGTTTAAAATGGCTGACTTCCTGTTGGGTCAAAGGCGTGTCCATTAATATGTTCAGGGAAGTTCAATTGACTCACATATCATGTTTCGTGGCGATCGGGCAATGTATGGCAAAGTTACATTCTACTTCCTGTTGCGGCGGATCCACTTCCTGTCAGGAAGTCGTCTGTTGCTGACATGGTCGGAGCGGTTTTGTGGTCCCACATATCACGTATGAGGAGGATACAACAATCCCTGTCATAGCAGCATAAAGAAGTGTGAAATGTAATGTTATATCCAGCAACCAGGGGGCGCTGTTTTATAAATTGAAGATTTTCATATAGACTGCTTCAGGGTTGGACTGTCATCAATCCAAGAAAGTTTGGTTCAGATTGGAACAGGATTTACAAAGTTATACCAGTTTCTTTAGTGTTGCACAGTAGATGGCATAGTCTGCTGCCACCAGGGGGCGTCGTTAAGACATTGAATATTGTCTTATAGACTACTCCAAGGCATCAATCCAGGGAAGGACATTGGATCCTCCATCGCAAAGTTATAAGCGTTTTGTTGTCTGTTTTTACAAATCAGAATGTTTGCCAACTTTAGCGCCCCCTATCTTGTACGCCATGCGACATTTTAAAAAACTTTCACTAACTTTTGATCCTCAACTCGTCCACATTAACCTCGCCAAGTTTGAAGGTGATAGCACAAAAGCTCTAGGACAAGATAGATTTAATAGCAAATAAAATTCTTTCTGTTGCCACCAGGGGGCGCTGTTTTCGAAATTAAATATTTTCAGGTAGACTTGTTCAGGGTCGGACTGTCATCGTTCCAAGGAAGTTTGGTTCAAATCGGAACATGTTCCACAAAGTTATCATCATAAATGTACTTTTTTTGGGTAATAATCCTCTCACCACTAGAGGCGCTGTTTCCGAACGTGACCGTTTTTTCATATTCATCTTTAAGACCTATCGATCATGAACCACGGCAAGTTTGGTTCATATCTGACCTTCCAATGCAAAGTTATAAGAGATTTGGTCAACATCAGAATGATCGCCAACTTTAGCGCCCCCTATCTCGTACGCCGTGCGACATTTTAGAAAGCTTTCACTAATTTTTGATCCTCAACTCGTCCACATTGACCTCGCCAAGTTTGAAGGTGATAGCACAAAAGCTCTAGGACAAGATAGATTTAATAGCAAATAAAATTCTTTCTGTTGCCACCAGGGGGCGCTGTTTTCGAAATTAAATATTTTCATGTAGACATTGTCAGGGCTGGAGGAACATCAATCCAAGGAAGTTTGGTTCAGTTTGGACCAGGACTCGCAAAGTTATAAGAGTTTGTTTTTTTGTCGCAAAAATCCGACTTTGCACCGCCCACGCTGCTACACCGTTAAAGAATGCGCTGTCATATTCAACACGCATCATCTACCATGTGTTTTCAATGTTTCAGTGTCATTTTGAGTGACACTTTTACAAACTCTGTAAAAGTTATTACCGAAATCGTAAATTAACTTTTTTTTTGTATATTCTCTTCCACCACCAGGAGGCGATGGTTTCAAACGTGATCATTTTTGCATAGGTGTCTTCAGCAACTACCCATCAACAATCATGGCAAGTTTGGCTCCGACTTGACCTTCCATCGCAAAGTTATAAGCGTTTCGTTGCGTGTTCGGAAAATTTGGAATTTTCGCCAACTTTGGCGCCACCAAATACGTCCGCTATGCGATATTTCAAAAAAAATTTCAGATTAGATCGTACCTCAACTGGTCCACATCGACCTCGCCAAGTTTGAAGGTGATTGCTCAAAAACTGTAGATTTTGGTATCTACGGCAAGTTATGCTGTAAATTCGCCAAAAACGCCTCCGTTTTCGCCTTCAATCCAAAATGGCGGCCTTCCTGTAGGTTTCACAGAAAACTTGTGATTGACTTTTGCCCATGGCACAACCTAATGAACGTGTGTACCAAGTTTCGTTCATGTACGTTATTCCCGACAGGAGTTGACCTAGTAGCACTTTTTTGCGTCAGTATTTAGCCCCGCCCACTTCCATTTTTTGACGCACATTCACCGAACCACTGTGGTTCGGCGATTTAAGTTAGGTCTGATGTTGTCTCAAAAATTCGCGAGGTTTGAGATCCGTTTAGGCCTTCAAAAAGGCACTTTCTTCGTGGGAAAAATAATAATAACTAGCACCGCAAGCGGTGGTAACGGGTTCGAGCTTGACGCTACGTCGCGACCCGCGCCCACCTCGTCGCTTGCGCCCTGATCTCGTCTCTCGTTCATTCGCTGCTTGCTGTCGTAGTTCTAATTGGCGCCGTCCGCGCGGATGTTGGGCTGTGGAGTAAAGTCATATATTATTTCCTGTTAAGTGCGTTACACTTTCTGTCGGGAGGACATTGTTTGCGTGTTCAGGATAGGTCCCTGGCCTCACATACCAAGTTCCGTGCAGAGCGGTCAATGTACGGTAAAGTTAGAGGGCACTTCCTGTTAAAATGGCTGACTTCCTGTTGGTTCAGAGCGTGTCTATTAACATGTTCAGGGAAGTTCCCTTGACACACATATAATGTTTCGTGGAGATAGGGCAACGTACGGCAAAGTTACATTCTACTTCCTGTTTTGGCGTTCCACTTCCTGTTTGGAGTTTAGCTTTTGCAGACATGTCCAGGATAGGTTCCTGGTCTCACGTGTCAAGTTCCGTGCAGATTGATCAATGTACGGTAAAGTTACAGGGCACTTCCTGTTTAAAATGGCTGACTTCCTGTTGGGTCAAAGGTGTGTCCATTAACATGTTCAGGGAAGTTTTATTGACTCACATATCATGTTTCGTGGCGATCGGGCAATGTATGGCAAAGTTACATTCTACTTCCTGTTGCGGCAGATCCACTTCCTGTCAGGAAGTCGTCTGTTGCTGACATGGTCGGAGCGGTTTTGTGGTCCCACATATCAGGTATGAGGAGGATACAACAATCCTTGTTATAGCAGCATAAAAAAGTTTGATATGTAATGTTATATCCAGCAACCGGGGGCGCTGTTTTTTAAATTGAAGATTTTCATACGGACTTTTTCAGGGCCATACTGTCATCGATCCAAGGAGGTTTGGTTCAAATCGGAACATGTTCCACAAAGTTATCATCATAAATGTACTTTTTTTGGGTAATAATACTCTCACCACTAGAGGCGCTGTTTCTGAAAGTGACCGTTTTTTCATATTCATCTTTAAGACCTATCGATCATGAACCACGGCAAGTTTGGTTCATATCTGACCTTCCAATGCAAAGTTATAAGAGATTTGGTCAACATCAGAATGATCGCCAACTTTAGCGCCCCCTATCTCGTACGCCGTGCGACATTTTAGAAAGCTTTCACCAACTTTTGATCCTCTACCTGTCCACATTGACCTCGCCAAGTTTGAAGGTGATAGCACAAAAGCTCTAGGACAAGATAGATTTTATAGCAAATAAAATTCTTTCTGTTTCCACCAGGGGGCGCTGTTTTCGAAATTGAATATTTTCATGTAGACTTGTTCAGGGTCGGACTGTCATCGATCCAAGGAAGTTTGGTTCAAATCGGAACATGTTCCACAAAGTTAACATCATAAATGTACTTTTTTTGGGTAATAATACTCTCACCACTAGAGGCGCTGTTTCCGAACGTGACCGTTTTTTCATATTCGTCTTTAAGACCTATCGATCATGAACCACGGCAAGTTTGGTTCATATCTGACCTTCCAATGCAAAGTTATAAGAGATTTGGTCAACATCAGAATGATCGCCAACTTTAGCGCCCCCTATCTCGTACGCCGTGCGACATTTTAGAAAGCTTTCACTAACTTTTGATCCTCAACTCGTCCACATTGACCTCGCCAAGTTTGAAGGTGATAGCACAAAAGCTCTAGGACAAGATAGATTTAATAGCAAATAAAATTCTTTCTGTTGCCACCAGGGGGCGCTGTTTTCGAAATTAAATATTTTCATGTAGACATTGTCAGGGCTGGAGGAACATCAATCCAAGGAAGTTTGGTTCAGTTTGGACCAGGACTCGCAAAGTTATAAGAGTTTGTTTTTTTGTCGCAAAAATCCGACTTTGCACCGCCCACGCTGCTACACCGTTAAAGAATGCGCTGTCATATTCAACACGCATCATCTACCATGTGTTTTCAATGTTTCAGTGTCATTTTGAGTGACACTTTTACAAACTCTGTAAAAGTTATTACCGAAATCGTAAATTAACTTTTTTTTTGTATATTCTCTTCCACCACCAGGAGGCGATGGTTTCAAACGTGATCATTTTTGCATAGGTGTCTTCAGCAACTACCCATCATCAATCATGGCAAGTTTGGCTCCGACTTGACCTTCCATCGCAAAGTTATAAGCGTTTCGTTGCGTGTTGGGAAAATTTGGAATTTTCGCCAACTTTGGCGCCACCAAATACGTCCGCTATGCGATATTTCAAAAAAAATTTCAGATTAGATCGTACCTCAACTGGTCCACATCGACCTCGCCAAGTTTGAAGGTGATTGCTCAAAAACTGTAGATTTTGGTATCTACGGCAAGTTATGCTGTAAATTCGCCAAAAACGCCTCCGTTTTCGCCTTCAATCCAAAATGGCGGCCTTACTGTAGGTTTCACAGAAAACTTGTGATTGACTTTTGCCCATGGCACAACCTAATGAACGTGTGTACCAAGTTTCGTTCATGTACGTTATTCCCGACAGGAGTTGACCTAGTAGCACTTTTTTGCGTCAGTCTAGAGCCCCGCCCACTTCCATTTTTTGACGCACATTCACCGAACCACTGTTTTACAAAATTTTCAGCGAGGTCTGATGTTGTCCCGAAAATTCGCGAGGTTTGGGATACGTTTAGGCCTTCAAAAAGGCACTTTTTTTGTGTGAAGAATAATAATAATAATAACTAGCACCGCAAGCGGTGGTAACGGGTTCGAGCTTGACGCTACGTCGCGACCCGCGCCCACCTCGTCGCTTGCGCCCTGATCTCGTCTCTCGTTCATTCGCTGCTTGCTGTCGTAGTTCTAATTGGCGCCGTCCGTGCGGATGTTGGGCTGTGGAGTAAAGTCATATATTATTTCCTGTTAAGTGCGTTACACTTTCTGTCGGGATGACATTGTTTGCGTGTTCAGGATAGGTCCCTGGCCTCACATACCAAGTTCCATGCAGAGCGGTCAATGTACAGTAAAGTTAGAGGGCACTTCCTGTTAAAATGGCTGACTTCCTGTTGGGTCAGAGCGTGTCTACTAACATGTTCAGGGAAGTTCCCTTGACACACATATAATGTTTCGTGGAGATAGGGCAACGTACGGCAAAGTTACATTCTACTTCCTGTTTTGGCGTTCCACTTCCTGTTTGGAGTTTAGCTTTTGCAGACATGTCCAGGATAGGTTCCTGGTCTCACGTGTCAAGTTCCGTGCAGATTGATCAATGTACGGTAAAGTTACAGGGGACTTCCTGTTTAAAATGGCTGACTTCCTGTTTGGTCAAAGGCGTGTCCATTAACATGTTCAGGGAAGTTCTATTGACTCACATATCATGTTTCGTGGCGATCGGGCAATGTATGGCAAAGCTACATTCTACTTCCTGTTGCGGCGGATCCACTTCCTGTCAGGAAGTCATCTAGTGCTGACATGGTCGGAGCGGTTTTGTGGTCCCACATATCACGTATGAGGATGATACAACAATCCCTGTTATAGCAGCATAAAAAAGTGTGATATGTAATGTTATATCCAGCAACCAGGGGGCGCTGTTTTTTAAATTGAAGATTTTCATACAGACCTTTACAGGGTCAGACTGTCATCAATCCAAGGAAGTTTGGTTCAGATTGGAACAGGATTTACAAAGTTATACCAGTTTCTTTAGTGTTGCACAGTAGATAGCATAGTCTGTCAACACCAGGGGGCGTCGTTAAGACATTGAATAGTGTCATATAGACTCCTCCAAGGCATCAATCCAGGGAAGGACATTGGACCCTCCATTGCAAAGTTATAAGCGTTTCGTATCTGTTTTTACAAATCAGAATGTTTGCCAACTTTAGCGCCCCCTATCTTGTACGCCATGCGACATTTTAAAAAACCTTCACTAACTTTTGATCCTCAACTCGTCCACATTAACCTCGCCAAGTTTGAAGGTGATAGCACAAAAGCTCTAGGACAAGATAGATTTAATAGCAAATAAAATTCTTTCTGTTGCCACCAGGGGGCGCTGTTTTCGAAATTAAATATTTTCAGGTAGACTTGTTCAGGGTCGGACTGTCATCAATCCAAGGAAGTTTGGTTCAAATCGGAACAGGATTCACAAAGTTATCATCATACATGTACTTTTTTTGGGTAATATTCCTCTCACCACTAGAGGCGCTGTTTTCGAACGTTACCGTTTTTTCATATTCATCTTTAAGAACTATCGATCATGAACCACGGCAAGTTTGGTTCATATCTGACCTTCCAATGCAAAGTTATAAGAGATTTGGTCAACATCATAATGATCGCCAACTTTAGCGCCCCCTATCTCGTACGCCGTGCGACATTTTAGAAAGCTTTCACTAACTTTTGATCCTCAACTCGTCCACATTAACCTCGCCAAGTTTGAAGGTGATAGCACAAAAGCTCTAGGACAAGATAGATTTAATAGCAAATAAAATTCTTTCTGTTGCCACCAGGGGGCGCTGTTTTCGAAATTGAATATTTTCATGTAGACGTCGTCAGGGCTGGAGGAACATCAATCCAAGGAAGTTTGGTTCAGTTTGGACCAGGACTCGCAAAGTTACAAGAGTTTGTTTTTTTGTCGCAAAAATCCGACTTTGCTCCGCCCACGCTGCTACACCGTTAAAGAATGCGCTATCATATTCAACACGCATCATCTACCATGTGTTTTCAATGTTTCAGTGTCATTTTGAGTGACACTTTTACAAACTCTGTAAAAGTTATTACCGAAATCGTAAATAAACTTTTTTTTTGTATATTCTCTTCCACCACCAGGAGGCGATGGTTTCAAACGTGATCATTTTTGCATAGGTGTCTTCAGCAACTACCCATCATCAATCATGGCAAGTTTGGCTCCGACGTGACCTTCCATCGCAAAGTTATAAGCGTTTCGTTGAGTGTTGGGAAAATTTTGAATTTTCGCCAACTTTGGCGCCCCCTATCTCGTGCGCCATGCAATATTTCAAAAAACTTGTCAGATTAGATCGTACCTCAACTGGTCCACATCGACCACGCCAAGTTTGAAGGTGATTGCTCAAAAACTGTAGATTTTGGTATCTACGGCAAGTTATGCTGTAAATTCGCCAAAAACGCCTCCGTTTTCGCCTTCCATCCAAAATGGCGGCCTTCCTGTAGGTTTCACAGAAAACTTGTCCACGACTTTTATTTAAAGCTCAACCTAATGAAAGTGTGTCCCAAGTTTCGTTCATGTACGTTATACCTGACAGGAGTTGACCTAGTAGAAGTGTTTTGCATCAGTCTTTAGCCCCGCCCACTTCCATTTTTTGACGCACATTCACCGAACCACTTTCGTTCGGCGATTTAAGCCAGGTCTGATGTTGTCCCGAAATTTCGTGAGGTTTGGGATCCGTTTAGGCCTTCAAAAAGGCACATTCCTCGTGTGAAGAATAATAATAATAATAATAACTCTTTCAATTACAATAGGGTTCTTGCACAGTCGTGCTCGAACCCTAATAATAACTCTTACGATTACAATAGGGTTCTTGCACAGTCGTGCTCGAACCCTAATAATAATAACTCTTTCAATTACAATAGGGTTCTTGCACAGTCGTGCTCGAACCCTAATAATAATAATAACTCTTCCGATTACAATAGGGTTCTTGCACAGTCGTGCTCGAACCCTAATAATAACTCTTTCAATTACAATAGGGTTCTTGCACAGTCGTGCTCGAACCCTAATAACTCCTTCAATTACAATAGGGTTCTTGCACAGTCGTGCTCGAACCCTAATAATAATAACTCTTTCAATTACAATAGGGTTCTTGCACAGTCGTGCTCGAACCCTAATAATAATAACTCCTTCAATTACAATAGGGTTCTTGCACAGTCGTGCTCGAACCCTAACTAGCACCGCAAGCGGTGGTAACGGGTTCGAGCTTGACGCTACGTCGCGACCCGCGCCCACCTCATCGCTTGCGCCCTGATCTCGTCTCTCGTTCATTCGCTGCTTGCTGTCGTAGTTCTAATTGGCGCCGTCCGTGCGGATGTTGGGCTGTGGAGTAAAGTCATATATTATTTCCTGTTAAGTGCATTACACTTTCTGTCGGGAGGTCATTGTTTGCGTGTTCAGGATAGGTCCCTGGCCTCACATACCAAGTTCCATGCAGAGCGGTCAATGTACAGTAAAGTTAGAGGGCACTTCCTGTTAAAATGGCTGACTTCCTGTTGGGTCAGAGCGTGTCTATTAACATGTTCAGGGAAGTTCCCTTGACACACATATAATGTTTCGTGGAGATAGGGCAACGTACGGCAAAGTTAAATTCTACTTCCTGTTTTGGCGTTCCACTTCCTGTTTGGAGTTTAGCTTTTGCAGACATGTCCAGGATAGGTTCCTGGTCTCACGTGTCAAGTTCCGTGCAGATTGATCAATGTACGGTAAAGTTACAGGGGACTTCCTGTTTAAAATGGCTGACTTCCTGTTTGGTCAAAGGCGTGTCCATTAACATGTTCAGGGAAGTTCTATTGACTCACATATCATGTTTCGTGGCGATCGGGCAATGTATGGCAAAGTTACATTCTACTTCCTGTTGCGGCGGATCCACTTCCTGTCAGGAAGTCATCTGTTGCTGACATGGTCGGAGCGGTTTTGTGGTCCCACATATCACGTATGAGGATGATACAACAATCCCTGTTATAGCAGCATAAAAAAGTGTGATATGTAATGTTATATCCAGCAACCAGGGGGCGCTGTTTTTTAAATTGAAGATTTTCATACAGACTTTTTCAGGGTCAGACTGTCATCAATCCAAGGAAGTTTGGTTCAGATTGGAACAGGATTTACAAAGTTATACCAGTTTCTTTTGTGTTGCACAGTAGATGGCATAGTCTGCTGCCACCAGGGGGCGTCGTTAAGACATTGAATATTGTCATATAGACTACTCCAAGGCATCAATCCAGGGAAGGACATTGGATCCTCCATCGCAAAGTTATAAGTGTTTCGTTGTCTGTCTTTACAAATCAGAATGTTTGCCAACTTTAGCGCCCCCTATCTCGTACGCCGTGCGACATTTTAGAAAGCTTTCAATAACATTTGATCCTCAACTTGTCCACATTGACCTCGCCAAGTTTGAAGGTGATAGCATAAAAGCTCTAGGACAAGATAGATTTTATAGCAAATAAAATTCTTTCTGTTTCCACCAGGGGGCGCTGTTTTCGAAATTAAATATTTTCATGTAGACTTGTTCAGGGTCGGACTGTCATCGATCCAAGGAAGTTTGGTTCAAATCGGAACAGGATTCACAAAGTTATCATCATAAATGTACTTTTTTTGGGTAATATTCCTCTCACCACTAGAGGCGCTGTTTTCGAACGTGACCGTTTTTTCATATTCATCTTTAAGAACTATCGATCATGAACCACGGCAAGTTTGGTTCATATCTGACCTTCCAATGCAAAGCTATAAGAGATTTGGTCAACATCAGAATGATCGCCAACTTTAGCGCCCCCTAGCTCGTATGCCGTGCGACATTTTAGAAAGCTTTCACTAACTTTTGATCCTCAACTCGTCCACATTAACCTCGCCAAGTTTGAAGGTGATAGCACAAAAGCTCTAGGACAAGATAGATTTAATAGCAAATAAAATTCTTTCTGTTGCCACCAGGGGGCGCTGTTTTCGATATTGAATATTTTCATGTAGACGTCGTCAATCCAAGGAAGTTTGGTTCAGTTTGGACCAGGTTTCGCAAAGTTATAAGAGTTTGTTTTTTTGTCGCAAAAATCCGACTTTGCACCGCCCACGCTGCTACACCGTTAAAGAATGCGCTGTCATATTCAACACGCATCATCTACCATGTGTTTTCAATGTTTCAGTGTCATTTTGAGTGACACTTTTACAATCGCTGTAAAAGTTATTACCGAAATCGTAAATAAACTTTTTTTTTGTATATTCTCTTCCACCACCAGGAGGCGATGGTTTCAAACGTGATCATTTTTGCATAGGTGTCTTCAGCAACTACCCATCATCAATCATGGCAAGTTTGGCTCCGACTTGACCTTCCATCGCAAAGTTATAAGCGTTTCGTTGCGTGTTGGGAAAATTTGGAATTTTCGCCAACTTTGGCGCCACCTATCTCGTGCGCCATGCAAGATTTCAAAAAACTTTTCAGATTAGATCGTACCTCAACTGGTCCACATCGACCTCGCCAAGTTTGAAGGTGATTGCTCAAAAACTGTAGATTTTGGTATCTACGGCAAGTTATGCTGTAAATTCGCCAAAAACGCCTCCGTTTTCGCCTTCAATCCAAGATGGCGGCCTTCCTGTAGGTTTCACAGAAAACTTGTGATTGACTTTTGCCCATGGCACAACCTAATGAACGTGTGTACCAAGTTTCGTTCATGTACGTTATTCCCGACAGGAGTTGACCTAGTAGCACATTTTTGCGTCAGTCTGAAGCCCCGCCCACTTCCATTTTTTGACGCACATTCACCGAACCACTTTGGTTCGGCGATTTAAGTTAGGTCTGATGTTGTCCCAAAAATTCGCGTGGTTTGGGATCCGTTTAGGCCTTCAAAAATGCACATTCCTCGTGTGAAGAATAATAATAATAACGAGCTTGACGCTACGTCGCGACCCGCGCCCACCTCGTCGCTTGCGCCCTGATCTCGTCTCTCGTTCATTCGCTGCTTGCTGTCGTAGTTCTAATTGGCGCCGTCCGTGCGGATGTTGGGCTGTGGAGTAAAGTCATATATTATTTCCTGTTAAGTGCGTTACACTTTCTGTCGGGAGGACATTGTTTGCGTGTTCAGGATAGGTCCCTGGCCTCACATACCAAGTTCCGTGCAGAGCGGTCAATGTACAGTAAAGTTAGAGGGCACTTCCTGTTTAAAATGTTTAACTGCCTGTTGGGTCAGAGCGTGTCCATTAACATGTTCAGGGAAGTTCTATTGAGTCACATTTAATGTTTCGTGGAGATAGGGCAACGTACGGCAAAGTTACATTCTACTTCCTGTTTGGGCGTACCACTTCCTGTTTGGAGTTTAGCTTTTGCAGACATGTCCAGGATAGGTTCCTGGTGTCACGTGTCAAGTTCCGTGCAGATCGATCAATGTACGGTAAAGTTACAGGGCACTTCCTGTTTAAAATGGCTGACTTCCTGTTGGGTCAATGGCGTGTCCATTAACATGTTCAGGGAAGTTCTATTGACTCACATATCATGTTTCGTGGCGATCGGGCAATGTATGGCAAAGTTACATTCTACTTCCTGTTGCGGCGGATCCACTTCCTGTCAGGAAGTCGTCTGTTGCTGACATGGTCGGAGCGGTTTTGTGGTCCCACATATCACGTAGGAGGAGGATACAATAATCCCTGTCATAGCAGCATAAAGAAGTGTGAAATGTAATGTTATATCCAGCAACCAGGGGGCGCTGTTTTATAAATTGAAGATTTTCATATACTGTTTCAGGGTTGGACTGTCATCAATCCAAGGAAGTTTGGTTCTGATTGGAACAGGATTTACAAAGTTATACCAGTTTCTTTAGTGTTGCACAGTAGATGGCATAGTCTGCTGCCACCAGGGGGCGTCGTTAAGACATTGAATATTGTCTTATAGACTACTTCAAGGCATCAATCCAGGGCAGGACATTGGATCCTCCATCGCAAAGTTATAAGCGTTTTGTGGTCTGTTTTTACAAATCAGAATGTTTGCCAACTTTAGCGCCCCCTATCTTGTACACCATGCGACATTTTAAAAAACTTTCACTAACTTTTGATCCTCAACTCGTCCACATTAACCTCGCCAAGTTTGAAGGTGATAGCACAAAAGCTCTAGGACAAGATAGATTTAATAGCAAATAAAATTCTTTCTGTTGCCACCAGGGGGCGCTGTTTTCGAAATTAAATATTTTCAGGTAGACTTGTTCAGGGTCGGACTGTCATCGATCCAAGGAAGTTTGGTTCAAATCGGAACAGGATTCACAAAGTTATCATCATACATGTACTTTTTTTGGGTAATATTCCTCTCACCACTAGAGGCGCTGTTTTCGAACGTGACCGTTTTTTCATATTCATCTTTAAGAACTATCGATCATGAACCACGGCAAGTTTGGTTCATATCTGACCTTCCAATGCAAAGTTATAAGAGATTTGGTCAACATCATAATGATCGCCAACTTTAGCGCCCCCTATCTCGTACGCCGTGCGACATTTTAGAAAGCTTTCACTAACTTTTGATCCTCAACTCGTCCACATTAACCTCGCCAAGTTTGAAGGTGATAGCACAAAAGCTCTAGGACAAGATAGATTTAATAGCAAATAAAATTCTTTCTGTTGCCACCAGGGGGCGCTGTTTTCGAAATTGAATATTTTCATGTAGACGTCGTCAGGACTGGAGGAACATCAATCCAAGGAAGTTTGGTTCAGTTTGGACCAGGACTCGCAAAGTTATAAGAGTTTGTTTTTTTGTCGCAAAAATCCGACTTTGCTCCGCCCACGCTGCTACACCGTTAAAGAATGTGCTATCATATTCAACACGCATCATCTACCATGTGTTTTCAATGTTTCAGTGTCATTTTGAGTGACACTTTTACAAACTCTGTAAAAGTTATTACCGAAATCGTAAATAAACTTTTTTTTTGTATATTCTCTTCCACCACCAGGAGGCGATGGTTTCAAACGTGATCATTTTTGCATAGGTGTCTTCAGCAACTACCCATCATCAATCATGGCAAGTTTGACACCGACGTGATCTTCCATCGCAAAGTTATAAGCGTTTCGTTGAGTGTTGGGAAAATTTTGAATTTTCGCCAACTTTGGCGCCCCCTATCTCGCGCGCCATGCAATATTTCAAAAAACTTGTCAGATTAGATCGTACCTCAACTGGTCCACATCAACCACGCCAAGTTTGAAGGTGATTGCTCAAAAACTGTAGATTTTGGTATCTACGGCAAGTTATGCTGTAAATTCGCCAAAAACGCCTCCGTTTTCGCCTTCAATCCAAAATGGCGGCCTTCCTGTAGCTTTCACAGAAAACTTGTGATTGACTTTTGCCCATGGCACAACCTAATGAACGTGTGTACCAAGTTTCGTTCATGTACGTTATTCCCGACAGGAGTTGACCTAGTAGCACATTTTTGCGTCAGTCTGAAGCCCCGCCCACTTCCATTTTTTGACGCACATTCACCGAACCACTTTGGTTCGGCGATTTAAGTTAGGTCTGATGTTGTCCCAAAAATTCGCGAGGTTTGGGATACGTTTAGGCCTTCAAAAATGCACATTCCTCGTGTGAAGAATAATAATAAGAACTAGCACCGCAAGCGGTGGTAACGGGTTCGAGCTTGACGCTACGTCGCGACCCGCGCCCACCTCGTCGCTTGCGCCCTGATCTCGTCTCTCGTTCATTCGCTGCTTGCTGTCGTAGTTCTAATTGGCGCCGTCCGTGCGGATGTTGGGCTGTGGAGTAAAGTCATATATTATTTCCTGTTAAGTGCGTTACACTTTCTGACGGGAGGACATTGTTTGCGTGTTCAGGATAGGTCCCTGGCCTCACATACCAAGTTCCGTGCAGAGCGGTCAATGTACGGTAAAGTTAGAGGGCACTTCCTGTTAAAATGGCTGACTTCCTGTTGGGTCAAAGCGTGTCCATTAACATGTTCAGGGAAGTTCCCTTGACTCACATATAATGTTTCGTGGAGATAGGGCAACGTACGGCAAAGTTACATTCTACTTCCTGTTTTGGCGTTCCACTTCCTGTTTGGAGTTTAGCTTTTGCAGACATGTCCAGGATAGGTTCCTGGTCTCACGTGTCAAGTTCCGTGCAGATTGATCAATGTACGGTAAAGTTACAGGGGACTTCCTGTTTAAAATGGCTGACTTCCTGTTTGGTCAAAGGCGTGTCCATTAACATGTTCAGGGAAGTTCTATTGACTCACATGTCATGTTTCGTGGCGATCGGGCAATATATGGCAAAGTTACATTCTACTTCCTGTTGCGGCAGATCCACTTCCTGTCAGGAAGTCGTCTGTTGCTGACATGGTCGGAGCGGTTTTGTTATCCCACATATCAGGTATGAGGAGGATACAACAATCCTTGTTATAGCAGCATAAAAAAGTTTGATATGTAATGTTATATCCAGCAACCAGGGGGCGCTGTTTTTTAAATTGAAGATTTTCATACGGACTTTTTCAGGGCCATACTGTCATCGATCCAAGGAGGTTTGGTTCAAATCGGAACATGTTCCACAAAGTTATCATCATAAATGTACTTTTTTTGGGTAATAATACTCTCACCACTAGAGGCGCTGTTTCTGAACGTGACCGTTTTTTCATATTCGTCTTTAAGACCTATCGATCATGAACCACGGCAAGTTTGGTTCATATCTGACCTTCCAATGCAAAGTTATAAGAGATTTGGTCAACATCAGAATGATCGCCAACTTTAGCGCCCCCTATCTCGTACGCCGTGCGACATTTTAGAAAGCTTTCACCAACTTTTGATCCTCTACCTGTCCACATTGACCTCGCCAAGTTTGAAGGTGATAGCACAAAAGCTCTAGGACAAGATAGATTTTATAGCAAATAAAATTCTTTCTGTTTCCACCAGGGGGCGCTGTTTTCGAAATTGAATATTTTCATGTAGACTTGTTCAGGGTCGGACTGTCATCGATCCAAGGAAGTTTGGTTCAAATCGGAACATGTTCCACAAAGTTATCATCATAAATGTACTTTTTTTGGGTAATAATACTCTCACCACTAGAGGCGCTGTTTCCGAACGTGACCGTTTTTTCATATTCGTCTTTAAGACCTATCGATCATGAACCACGGCAAGTTTGGTTCATATCTGACCTTCCAATGCAAAGTTATAAGAGATTTGGTCAACATCAGAATGATCGCCAACTTTAGCGCCCCCTATCTCGTACGCCGTGCGACACTTTAGAAAGCTTTCACCAACTTTTGATCCTCTACCTGTCCACATTGACCTCGCCAAGTTTGAAGGTGATAGCACAAAAGCTCTAGGACAAGATAGATTTTATAGCAAATAAAATTCTTTCTGTTTCCACCAGGGGGCGCTGTTTTCGAAATTGAATATTTTCATATAGACATTGTCAGGGCTGGAGGAACATCAATCCAAGGAAGTTTGGTTCAGTTTGGACCAGGACTCGCAAAGTTATAAGAGTTTGTTTTTTTGTCGCAAAAATCCGACTTTGCACCTCGCACCTCGCTACACCGTTAAACAATGCGCTATCATATTCAACACGCATCATCTACCATGTGTTTTCAATGTTTCAGTGTCATTTTGAGTCAGATACGACAATCTCTGTAAAAGTTATTACCGAAATCGTAAATAAACTTTTTTTTTGTATATTCTCTTCCACCACCAGGAGGCGATGGTTTCAAACGTGTTCATTTTTGCATAGGTGTCTTCAGCAACTACCCATCATCAATCATGGCAAGTTTGGCTCCGACTTGATCTTACATCGCAAAGTTATAAGCGTTTCGTTGCGTGTTGGGAAAATTTGGAATTTTCGCCAACTTTGGCGCCACCTATCTCGTGCGCCATGCAATATTTCAAAAAACTTTTCAGATTAGATCGTACCTCAACTGGTCCACATCAACCTCGCCAAGTTTGAGGGTGATTGCTCAAAAACTGTAGATTTTGGTATCTACGGCAAGTTATGCTGTAAATTCGCCAAAAACGCCTCCGTTTTCGCCTTCAATCCAAGATGGCGGCCTTCCTGTAGGTTTCACAGAAAACTTGTGATTGACTTTTGCCCATGGCACAACCTAATGAACGTGTGTACCAAGTTTCGTTCATGTACGTTATTCCCGACAGGAGTTGACCTAGTAGCACATTTTTGCGTCAGTCTGAAGCCCCGCCCACTTCCATTTTTTGACGCACATTCACCGAACCACTTTGGTTCGGCGATTTAAGTTAGGTCTGATGTTGTCCCAAAAATTCGCGTGGTTTGGGATCCGCTTAGGCCTTCAAAAAGGCACATTCCTCGTGTGAAGAATAATAATAAGAACTAGCACCGCAAGCGGTGGTAACGGGTTCGAGCTTGACGCTACGTCGCGACCCGCGCCCACCTCGTCTCTTGCGCCCTGATCTCGTCTCTCGTTCATTCGCTGCTTGCTGTCGTAGTTCTAATTGGCGCCGTCCGTGCGGATGTTGGGCTGTGGAGTAAAGTCATATATTATTTCCTGTTAAGTGCGTTACACTTTCTGTCGGGAGGACATTGTTTGCGTGTTCAGGATAGGTCCCTGGCCTCACATACCAAGTTCCATGCAGAGCGGTCAATGTACAGTAAAGTTAGAGGGCACTTCCTGTTAAAATGGCTGACTTCCTGTTGGGTCAGAGCGTGTCTATTAACATGTTCAGGGAAGTTCCCTTGACACACATATAATGTTTCGTGGAGATAGGGCAACGTACGGCAAAGTTAAATTCTACTTCCTGTTTTGGCGTTCCACTTCCTGTTTGGAGTTTAGCTTTTGCAGACATGTCCAGGATAGGTTCCTGGTCTCACGTGTCAAGTTCCGTGCAGATTGATCAATGTACGGTAAAGTTACAGGGGACTTCCTGTTTAAAATGGCTGACTTCCTGTTTGGTCAAAGGCGTGTCCATTAACATGTTCAGGGAAGTTCTATTGACTCACATATCGTGTTTCGTGGCGATCGGGCAATGTATGGCAAAGTTACATTCTACTTCCTGTTGCGGCAGATCCACTTCCTGTCAGGAAGTCGTCTGTTGCTGACATGGTCGGAGCGGTTTTGTGGTCCCACATATCAGGTATGAGGAGGATACAACAATCCTTGTTATAGCAGCATAAAAAAGTTTGATATGTAATGTTATATCCAGCAACCAGGGGGCGCTGTTTTTTAAATTGAAGATTTTCATACGGACTTTTTCAGGGCCATACTGTCATCGATCCAAGGAGGTTTGGTTCAAATCGGAACATGTTCCACAAAGTTATCATCATAAATGTACTTTTTTTGGGTAATAATACTCTCACCACTAGAGGCGCTGTTTCTGAACGTGATTGTTTTTTCATATTCGTCTTTAAGACCTATCGATCATGAACCACGGCAAGTTTGGTTCATATCTGACCTTCCAATGCAAAGTTATAAGAGATTTGGTCAACATCAGAATGATCGCCAACTTTAGCGCCCCCTATCTCGTACGCCGTGCGACATTTTAGAAAGCTTTCACCAACTTTTGATCCTCTACCTGTCAACATTGACCTCGCCAAGTTTGAAGGTGATAGCACAAAAGCTCTAGGACAAGATAGATTTTATAGCAAATAAAATTCTTTCTGTTTCCACCAGGGGGCGCTGTTTTTGAAATTGAATATTTTCATGTAGACTTGTTCAGGGTCGGACTGTCATCGATCCAAGGAAGTTTGGTTCAAATCGGAACATGTTCCACAAAGTTATCATCATAAATGTACTTTTTTTGGGTAATAATACTCTCACCACTAGAGGCGCTGTTTCTGAACGTGACCGTTTTTTCATATTCGTCTTTAAGACCTATCGATCATGAACCACGGCAAGTTTGGTTCATATCTGACCTTCCAATGCAAAGTTATAAGAGATTTGGTCAACATCAGAATGATCGCCAACTTTAGCGCCCCCTATCTCGTACGCCGTGCGACATTTTAGAAAGCTTTCACCAACTTTTGATCCTCTACCTGTCCACATTGACCTCGCCAAGTTTGAAGGTGATAGCACAAAAGCTCTAGGACAAGATAGATTTTATAGCAAATAAAATTCTTTCTGTTTCCACCAGGGGGCGCTGTTTTCGAAATTGAATATTTTCATATAGACATTGTCAGGGCTGGAGGAACATCAATCCAAGGAAGTTTGGTTCAGTTTGGACCAGGACTCGCAAAGTTATAAGAGTTTGTTTTTTTGTCGCAATAATCCGACTTTGCACCTCGCACCTCGCTACATCGTTAAACAATGCGCTGTCATATTCAACACGCATCATCTACCATGTGTTTTCAATGTTTCAGTGTCATTTTGAGTCGGATACGACAATCTCTGTAAAAGTTATTACTGAAATCGTAAATAAACTTTTTTTTTGTATATTCTCTTCCACCACCAGGAGGCGATGGTTTCAAACGTGATCATTTTTGCATAGGTGTCTTCAGCAACTACCCATCATCAATCATGGCAAGTTTGGCTCCGACTTGACCTTCCATCGTAAAGTTATAAGCGTTTCGTTGCGTGTTGGGAAAATTTGGAATTTTCGCCAACTTTGGCGCCACCTATCTCGTGCGCCATGCAATATTTCAAAAAACTTTTCAGATTAGATCGTACCTCAACTGGTCCACATCAACCTCGCCAAGTTTGAGGGTGATTGCTCAAAAACTGTAGATTTTGGTATCTACGGCAAGTTATGCTGTAAATTCGCCAAAAACGCCTCCGTTTTCGCCTTCAATCCAAGATGGCGGCCTTCCTGTAGGTTTCACAGAAAACTTGTGATTGACTTTTGCCCATGGCACAACCTAATGAACGTGTGTACCAAGTTTCGTTCATGTACGTTATTCCCGACAGGAGTTGACCTAGTAGCACATTTTTGCGTCATTCTGAAGCCCCGCCCACTTCCATTTTTTGACGCACATTCACCGAACCACTTTGGTTCGGCGATTTAAGTTAGGTCTGATGTTGTCCCAAAAATTCGCGAGGTTTGGGATCCGTTTAGGCCTTCAAAAAGGCACATTCCTCGTGTGAAGAATAATAATAAGAACAAGCGGTGGTAACGGGTTCGAGCTTGACGCTACGTCGCGACCCGCGCCCACCTCGTCGCTTGCGCCCTGATCTCGTCTCTCGTTCATTCGCTGCTTGCTGTCGTAGTTCTAATTGGCGCCGTCCGTGCGGATGTTGGGCTGTGGAGTAAAGTCATATATTATTTCCTGTTAAGTGCGTTACACTTTCTGACGGGAGGACATTGTTTGCGTGTTCAGGATAGGTCCCTGGCCTCACATACCAAGTTCCGTGCAGAGCGGTCAATGTACGGTAAAGTTAGAGGGCACTTCCTGTTAAAATGGCTGACTTCCTGTTGGGTCAAAGCGTGTCCATTAACATGTTCAGGGAAGTTCCCTTGACTCACATATAATGTTTCGTGGAGATAGGGCAACGTACGGCAAAGTTAAATTCTACTTCCTGTTTTGGCGTTCCACTTCCTGTTTGGAGTTTAGCTTTTGCAGACATGTCCAGGATAGGTTCCTGGTCTCACGTGTCAAGTTCCGTGCAGATTGATCAATGTACGGTAAAGTTACAGGGGACTTCCTGTTTAAAATGGCTGACTTCCTGTTTGGTCAAAGGTGTGTCCATTAACATGTTCAGGGAAGTTTTATTGACTCACATATCATGTTTCGTGGCGATCGGGCAATGTATGGCAAAGTTACATTCTACTTCCTGTTGCGGCAGATCCACTTCCTGTCAGGAAGTCGTCTGTTGCTGACATGGTCGGAGCGGTTTTGTGGTCCCACATATCAGGTATGAGGAGGATACAACAATACTTGTTATAGCAGCATAAAAAAGTTTGATATGTAATGTTATATCCAGCAACCAGGGGGCGCTGTTTTTTAAATTGAAGATTTTCATACGGACTTTTTCAGGGCCATACTGTCATCGATCCAAGGAGGTTTGGTTCAAATCGGAACATGTTCCACAAAGTTATCATCATAAATGTACTTTTTTTGTGTAATAATACTCTCACCACTAGAGGCGCTGTTTCTGAACGTGACCGTTTTTTCATATTCGTCTTTAAGACCTATCGATCATGAACCACGGCAAGTTTGGTTCATATCTGACCTTCCAATGCAAAGTTATAAGAGATTTGGTCAACATCAGAATGATCGCCAACTTTAGCGCCCCCTATCTCGTACGCCGTGCGACATTTTAGAAAGCTTTCACCAACTTTTGATCCTCTACCTGTCCACATTGACCTCGCCAAGTTTGAAGGTGATAGCACAAAAGCTCTAGGACTAGATAGATTTTATAGCAAATAAAATTCTTTCTGTTGCCACCAGGGGGCGCTGTTTTCTAAATTGAATATTTTCATGTAGACTTGTTCAGGGTCGGACTGTCATCGATCCAAGGAAGTTTGGTTCAAATCGGAACATGTTCCACAAAGTTATCATCATAAATGTACTTTTTTTGGGTAATAATACTCTCACCACTAGAGGCGCTGTTTCCGAACGTGACCGTTTTTTCATATTCGTCTTTAAGACCTATCGATCATGAACCACGGCAAGTTTGGTTCATATCTGACCTTCCAATGCAAAGTTATAAGAGATTTGGTCAACATCAGAATGATCGCCAACTTTAGCGCCCCCTATCTCGTACGCCGTGCGACACTTTAGAAAGCTTTCACCAACTTTTGATCCTCTACCTGTCCACATTGACCTCGCCAAGTTTGAAGGTGATAGCACAAAAGCTCTAGGACTAGATAGATTTTATAGCAAATAAAATTCTTTCTGTTTCCACCAGGGGGCGCTGTTTTCGAAATTGAATATTTTCATATAGACATTGTCAGGGCTGGAGGAACATCAATCCAAGGAAGTTTGGTTCAGTTTGGACCAGGACTCGCAAAGTTATAAGAGTTTGTTTTTTTGTCGCAATAATCCGACTTTGCACCTCGCACCTCGCTACACCGTTAAACAATGCGCTATCATATTCAACACGCATCATCTACCATGTGTTTTCAATGTTTCAGTGTCATTTTGAGTCAGATACGACAATCTCTGTAAAAGTTATTACCGAAATCGTAAATAAACTTTTTTTTTGTATATTCTCTTCCACCACCAGGAGGCGATGGTTTCAAACGTGTTCATTTTTGCATAGGTGTCTTCAGCAACTACCCATCATCAAAAATGGCAAGTTTGGCTCCGACTTGATCTTCCATCGCAAAGTTATAAGCGTTTCGTTGCGTGTTGGGAAAATTTGGAATTTTCGCCAACTTTGGCGCCACCTATCTCGTGCGCCATGCAATATTTCAAAAAACTTTTCAGATTAGATCGTACCTCAACTGGTCCACATCGACCTCGCCAAGTTTGAGGGTGATTGCTCAAAAACTGTAGATTTTGGTATCTACGGCAAGTTATGCTGTAAATTCGCCAAAAACGCCTCCGTTTTCGCCTTCAATCCAAGATGGCGGCCTTCCTGTAGGTTTCACAGAAAACTTGTGATTGACTTTTGCCCATGGCACAACCTAATGAACGTGTGTACCAAGTTTCGTTCATGTACGTTATTCCCGACAGGAGTTGACCTAGTAGCACATTTTTGCGTCAGTCTGAAGCCCCGCCCACTTCCATTTTTTGACGCACATTCACCGAACCACTTTAGTTCGGCGATTTAAGTTAGGTCTGATGTTGTCCCCAAAATTCGCGAGGTTTGAGATCCGTTTAGGCCTTCAAAAAGGCACATTCCTCGTGTGAAGAATAATAATAATAATAATAATAATAACTCTTTCAATTACAATAGGGTTCTTGCACAGTCGTGCTCGAACCCTAATAATAACTCTTTCAATTACAATAGGGTTCTTGCACAGTCGTGCTCGAACCCTAACAAGTTCCGTGCAGATTGATCAATGTACGGTAAAGTTACAGGGGACTTCCTGTTTAAAATGGCTGACTTCCTGTTTGGTCAAAGGTGTGTCCATTAACATGTTCAGGGAAGTTCTATTGACTCACATATCATGTTTCGTGGCGATCGGGCAATGTATGGCAAAGTTACATTCTACTTCCTGTTGCGGCGGATCCACTTCCTGTCAGGAAGTCATCTGTTGCTGACATGGTCGGAGCGGTTTTGTGGTCCCACATATCACGTATGAGGATTATACAACAATCCCTGTTATAGCAGCATAAAAAAGTGTGATATGTAATGTTATATCCAGCAACCGGGGGCGCTGTTTTTTAAATTGAAGATTTTCATACGGACTTTTTCAGGGCCATACTGTCATCGATCCAAGGAGGTTTGGTTCAAATCGGAACATGTTCCACAAAGTTATCATCATAAATGTACTTTTTTTGGGTAATAATACTCTCACCACTAGAGGCGCTGTTTCTGAACGTGACCGTTTTTTCATATTCGTCTTTAAGACCTATCGATCATGAACCACGGCAAGTTTGGTTCATATCTGACCTTCCAATGCAAAGTTATAAGAGATTTGGTCAACATCAGAATGATCGCCAATTTTAGCGCCCCCTATCTCGTACGCCGTGCGACATTTTAGAAAGCTTTCACCAACTTTCGATCCTCTACCTGTCCACATTGACCTCGCCAAGTTTGAAGGTGATAGCACAAAAGCTCTAGGACAAGATAGATTTTATAGCAAATAAAATTCTTTCTGTTTCCACCAGGGGGCGCTGTTTTCGAAATTGAATATTTTCATGTAGACTTGTTCAGGGTCGGACTGTCATCGATCCAAGGAAGTTTGGTTCAAATCGGAACATGTTCCACAAAGTTATCATCATAAATGTACTTTTTTTGGGTAATAATACTCTCACCACTAGAGGCGCTGTTTCCGAACGTGACCGTTTTTTCATATTCGTCTTTAAGACCTATCGATCATGAACCACGGCAAGTTTGGTTCATATCTGACCTTCCAATGCAAAGTTATAAGAGATTTGGTCAACATCAGAATGATCGCCAACTTTAGCGCCCCCTATCTCGTACGCCGTGCGACACTTTAGAAAGCTTTCACCAACTTTTGATCCTCTACCTGTCCACATTGACCTCGCCAAGTTTGAAGGTGATAGCACAAAAGCTCTAGGACAAGATAGATTTTATAGCAAATAAAATTCTTTCTGTTTCCACCAGGGGGCGCTGTTTTCGAAATTGAATATTTTCATATAGACATTGTCAGGGCTGGAGGAACATCAATCCAAGGAAGTTTGGTTCAGTTTGGACCAGGACTCGCAAAGTTATAAGAGTTTGTTTTTTTGTCGCAATAATCCGACTTTGCACCTCGCACCTCGCTACACCGTTAAACAATGCGCTATCATATTCAACACGCATCATCAACCATGTGTTTTCAATGTTTCAGTGTCATTTTGAGTCAGATACGACAATCTCTGTAAAAGTTATTACCGAAATCGTAAATAAACTTTTTTTTTGTATATTCTCTTCCACCACCAGGAGGCGATGGTTTCAAACGTGTTCATTTTTGCATAGGTGTCTTCAGCAACTACCCATCATCAATCATGGCAAGTTTGGCTCCGACTTGATCTTCCATCGCAAAGTTATAAGCGTTTCGTTGCGTGTTGGGAAAATTTGGAATTTTCGCCAACTTTGGCGCCACCTATCTCGTGCGCCATGCAATATTTCAAAAAACTTTTCAGATTAGATCGTACCTCAACTGGTCCACATCAACCTCGCCAAGTTTGAGGGTGATTGCTCAAAAACTGTAGATTTTGGTATCTACGGCAAGTTATGCTGTAAATTCGCCAAAAACGCCTCCGTTTTCGCCTTCAATCCAAGATGGCGGCCTTCCTGTAGGTTTCACAGAAAACTTGTGATTGACTTTTGCCCATGGCACAACCTAATGAACGTGTGTACCAAGTTTCGTTCATGTACGTTATTCCCGACAGGAGTTGACCTAGTAGCACATTTTTGCGTCAGTCTGAAGCCCCGCCCACTTCCATTTTTTGACGCACATTCACCGAACCACTTTGGTTCGGCGATTTAAGTTAGGTCTGATGTTGTCCCAAAAATTCGCGTGGTTTGGGATCCGTTTAGGCCTTCAAAAAGGCACATTCCTCGTGTGAAGAATAATAATAATAATAACTAGCACCGCAAGCGGTGGTAACGGGTTCGAGCTTGACGCTACGTCGCGACCCGCGCCCACCTCGTCGCTTGCGCCCTGATCTCGTCTCTCGTTCATTCGCTGCTTGCTGTCGTAGTTCTAATTGGCGCCGTCCGTGCGGATGTTGGGCTGTGGAGTAAAGTCATATATTATTTCCTGTTAAGTGCGTTACACTTTCTGTCGGGAGGACATTGTTTGCGTGTTCAGGATAGGTCCCTGGCCTCACATACCAAGTTCCGTGCAGAGCGGTCAATGTACAGTAAAGTTAGAGGGCACTTCCTGTTAAAATGGCTGACTTCCTGTTGGGTCAGAGCGTGTCTATTAACATGTTCAGGGAAGTTCCCTTGACACACATATAATGTTTCGTGGAGATAGGGCAACGTACGGCAAAGTTAAATTCTACTTCCTGTTTTGGCGTTCCACTTCCTGTTTGGAGTTTAGCTTTTGCAGACATGTCCAGGATAGGTTCCTGGTCTCACGTGTCAAGTTCCGTGCAGATTGATCAATGTACGGTAAAGTTACAGGGGACTTCCTGTTTAAAATGGCTGACTTCCTGTTGGGTCAAAGGCGTGTCCATTAACATGTTCAGGGAAGTTCAATTGACTCACATATCGTGTTTCGTGGCGATCGGGCAATGTATGGCAAAGTTACATTCTACTTCCTGTTGCGGCAGATCCACTTCCTGTCAGGAAGTCGTCTGTTGCTGACATGGTCGGAGCGGTTTTGTGGTCCCACATATCAGGTATGAGGAGGATACAACAATACTTGTTATAGCAGCATAAAAAAGTTTGATATGTAATGTTATATCCAGCAACCAGGGGGCGCTGTTTTTTAAATTGAAGATTTTCATACGGACTTTTTCAGGGCCATACTGTCATCGATCCAAGGAGGTTTGGTTCAAATCGGAACATGTTCCACAAAGTTATCATCATAAATGTACTTTTTTTGTGTAATAATACTCTCACCACTAGAGGCGCTGTTTCTGAACGTGACCGTTTTTTCATATTCGTCTTTAAGACCTATCGATCATGAACCACGGCAAGTTTGGTTCATATCTGACCTTCCAATGCAAAGTTATAAGAGATTTGGTCAACATCAGAATGATCGCCAACTTTAGCGCCCCCTATCTCGTACGCCGTGCGACATTTTAGAAAGCTTTCACCAACTTTTGATCCTCTACCTGTCCACATTGACCTCGCCAAGTTTGAAGGTGATAGCACAAAAGCTCTAGGACTAGATAGATTTTATAGCAAATAAAATTCTTTCTGTTGCCACCAGGGGGCGCTGTTTTCTAAATTGAATATTTTCATGTAGACTTGTTCAGGGTCGGACTGTCATCGATCCAAGGAAGTTTGGTTCAAATCGGAACATGTTCCACAAAGTTATCATCATAAATGTACTTTTTTTGGGTAATAATACTCTCACCACTAGAGGCGCTGTTTCCGAACGTGACCGTTTTTTCATATTCGTCTTTAAGACCTATCGATCATGAACCACGGCAAGTTTGGTTCATATCTGACCTTCCAATGCAAAGTTATAAGAGATTTGGTCAACATCAGAATGATCGCCAACTTTAGCGCCCCCTATCTCGTACGCCGTGCGACACTTTAGAAAGCTTTCACCAACTTTTGATCCTCTACCTGTCCACATTGACCTCGCCAAGTTTGAAGGTGATAGCACAAAAGCTCTAGGACTAGATAGATTTTATAGCAAATAAAATTCTTTCTGTTTCCACCAGGGGGCGCTGTTTTCGAAATTGAATATTTTCATATAGACATTGTCAGGGCTGGAGGAACATCAATCCAAGGAAGTTTGGTTCAGTTTGGACCAGGACTCGCAAAGTTATAAGAGTTTGTTTTTTTGTCGCAATAATCCGACTTTGCACCTCGCACCTCGCTACACCGTTAAACAATGCGCTATCATATTCAACACGCATCATCTACCATGTGTTTTCAATGTTTCAGTGTCATTTTGAGTCAGATACGACAATCTCTGTAAAAGTTATTACCGAAATCGTAAATAAACTTTTTTTTTGTATATTCTCTTCCACCACCAGGAGGCGATGGTTTCAAACGTGTTCATTTTTGCATAGGTGTCTTCAGCAACTACCCATCATCAAAAATGGCAAGTTTGGCTCCGACTTGATCTTCCATCGCAAAGTTATAAGCGTTTCGTTGCGTGTTGGGAAAATTTGGAATTTTCGCCAACTTTGGCGCCACCTATCTCGTGCGCCATGCAATATTTCAAAAAACTTTTCAGATTAGATCGTACCTCAACTGGTCCACATCAACCTCGCCAAGTTTGAGGGTGATTGCTCAAAAACTGTAGATTTTGGTATCTACGGCAAGTTATGCTGTAAATTCGCCAAAAACGCCTCCGTTTTCGCCTTCAATCCAAGATGGCGGCCTTCCTGTAGGTTTCACAGAAAACTTGTGATTGACTTTTGCCCATGGCACAACCTAATGAACGTGTGTACCAAGTTTCGTTCATGTACGTTATTCCCGACAGGAGTTGACCTAGTAGCACATTTTTGCGTCAGTCTGAAGCCCCGCCCACTTCCATTTTTTGACGCACATTCACCGAACCACTTTGGTTCGGCGATTTAAGTTAGGTCTGATGTTGTCCCAAAAATTCGCGTGGTTTGGGATCCGTTTAGGCCTTCAAAAAGGCACATTCCTCGTGTGAAGAATAATAATAAGAATAATAATAACTCTTTCAATTACAATAGGGTTCTTGCACAGTCGTGCTCGAACCCTAATAATAATAACTCTTTCAATTACAATAGGGTTCTTGCACAGTCGTGCTCGAACCCTAATAACTAGCACCGCAAGCGGTGGTAACGGGTTCGAGCTTGACGCTACGTCGCGACCCGCGCCCACCTCGTCGCTTGCGCCCTGATCTCGTCTCTCGTTCATTCGCTGCTTGCTGTCGTAGTTCTAATTGGCGCCGTCCGTGCGGATGTTGGGCTGTGGAGTAAAGTCATATATTATTTCCTGTTAAGTGCGTTACACTTTCTGTCGGGAGGACATTGTTTGCGTGTTCAGGATAGGTCCCTGGCCTCACATACCAAGTTCCGTGCAGAGCGGTCAATGTACAGTAAAGTTAGAGGGCACTTCCTGTTTAAAATGTTTAACTGCCTGTTGGGTCAGAGCGTGTCCATTAACATGTTCAGGGAAGTTCTATTGAGTCACATATAATGTTTCGTGGAGATAGGGCAACGTACGGCAAAGTTACATTCTACTTCCTGTTTGGGCGTACCACTTCCTGTTTGGAGTTTAGCTTTTGCAGACATGTCCAGGATAGGTTCCTGGTGTCACGTGTCAAGTTCCGTGCAGATCGATCAATGTACGGTAAAGTTACAGGGCACTTCCTGTTTAAAATGGCTGACTTCCTGTTGGGTCAATGGCGTGTCCATTAACATGTTCAGGGAAGTTCTATTGACTCACATGTCATGTTTCGTGGCCATCGGGCAATGTATGGCAAAGTTACATTCTACTTCCTGTTGCGGCGGATCCACTTCCTGTCAGGAAGTCGTCTGTTGCTGACATGGTCGGAGCGGTTTTGTGGTCCCACATATCACGTAGGAGGAGGATACAATAATCCCTGTCATAGCAGCATAAAGAAGTGTGAAATGTAATGTTATATCCAGCAACCAGGGGGCGCTGTTTTATAAATTGAAGATTTTCATATAGACTGCTTCAGGGTTGGACTGTCATCAATCCAAGAAAGTTTGGTTCAGATTGGAACAGGATTTACAAAGTTATACCAGTTTCTTTAGTGTTGCACAGTAGATGGCATAGTCTGCTGCCACCAGGGGGCGTCGTTAAGACATTGAATATTGTCTTATAGACTACTTCAAGGCATCAATCCAGGGCAGGACATTGGATCCTCCATCGCAAAGTTATAAGCGTTTTGTTGTCTGTTTTTACAAATCAGAATGTTTGCCAACTTTAGCGCCCCCTATCTTGTACACCATGCGACATTTTAAAAAACTTTCACTAACTTTTGATCCTCAACTCGTCCACATTAACCTCGCCAAGTTTGAAGGTGATAGCACAAAAGCTCTAGGACAAGATAGATTTAATAGCAAATAAAATTCTTTCTGTTGCCACCAGGGGGCGCTGTTTTCGAAATTAAATATTTTCAGGTAGACTTGTTCAGGGTCGGACTGTCATCGATCCAAGGAAGTTTGGTTCAAATCGGAACAGGATTCACAAAGTTATCATCATAAATGTACTTTTTTTGGGTAATATTCCTCTCACCACTAGAGGCGCTGTTTTCGAACGTGACAGTTTTTTCATATTCATCTTTAAGAACTATCGATCATGAACCACGGCAAGTTTGGTTCATATCTGACCTTCCAATGCAAAGTTATAAGAGATTTGGTCAACATCAGAATGATCGCCAACTTTAGCGCCCCCTATCTCGTACGCCGTGCGACATTTCAGAAAGCTTTCACTAACTTTTGATCCTCAACTCGTCCACATTAACCTCGCCAAGTTTGAAGGTGATAGCACAAAAGCTCTAGGACAAGATAGATTTAATAGCAAATAAAATTCTTTCTGTTGCCACCAGGGGGCGCTGTTTTCGAAATTGAATATTTTCATGTAGACGTCGTCAGGGCTGGAGGAACATCAATCCAAGGAAGTTTGGTTCAGTTTGGACCAGGACTCGCAAAGTTATAAGAGTTTGTTTTTTTGTCGCAAAAATCCGACTTTGCACCGCCCACGCTGCTACACCGTTAAAGAATGCGCTATCATATTCAACACGCATCATCTACCATGTGTTTTCAATGTTTCAGTGTCATTTTGAGTGACACTTTTACAATCGCTGTAAAAGTTATTACCGAAATCGTAAATAAACTTTTTTTTTGTATATTCTCTTCCACCACCAGGAGGCGATGGTTTCAAACGTGATCATTTTTGCATAGGTGTCTTCAGCAACTACCCATCATCAATCATGGCAAGTTTGGCTCCGACTTGACCTTCCATCGCAAAGTTATAAGCGTTTCGTTGCGTGTTGGGAAAATTTGGAATTTTCGCCAACTTTGGCGCCACCTATCTCGTGCGCCATGCAAGATTTCAAAAAACTTTTCAGATTAGATCGTACCTCAACTGGTCCACATCGACCTCGCCAAGTTTGAAGGTGATTGCGCAAAAACTGTAGATTTTGGTATCTACGGCAAGTTATGCTGTAAATTCGCCAAAAACGCCTCCGTTTTCGCCTTCAATCCAAGATGGCGGCCTTCCTGTAGGTTTCACAGAAAACTTGTGATTGACTTTTGCCCATGGCACAACCTAATGAACGTGTGTACCAAGTTTCGTTCATGTACGTTATTCCCGACAGGAATTGACCTAGTAGCACTTTTTTGCGTCAGTCTGAAGCCCCGCCCACTTCCATTTTTTGACGCACATTCACCGAACCACTTTTTTACAAAATTTTCAGCGAGGTCTGATGTTGTCCCGAAAATTCGTGAGGTTTGGGATACGTTTAGGCCTTCAAAAATGCACTTTTTTTGTGTGAAGAATAATAATAACAAGCGGTGGTAACGGGTTCGAGCTTGACGCTACGTCGCGACCTGCGCCCACCTCGTTGCTTGCGCCCTGATCTCGTCTCTCGTTCATTCGCTGCTTGCTGTCGTAGTTCTAATTGGTGCCGTCCGTGCGGATGTTGGGCTGTGGAGTAAAGTCATATATTATTTCCTGTTAAGTGCGTTACACTTTCTGTCGGGAGGTCATTGTTTGCGTGTTCAGGATAGGTCCCTGGCCTCACATACCAAGTTCCGTGCAGAGCGGTCAATGTACAGTAAAGTTAGAGGGCACTTCCTGTTAATATGGCTGACTTCCTGTTGGGTCAGAGCGTGTCTATTAACATGTTCAAAGAAGTTCCCTTGACTCACATATAATGTTTCGTGGAGATAGGGCAACGTACGGCAAAGTTACATTCTACTTCCTGTTTTGGCGTTCCACTTCCTGTTTGGAGTTTAGCTTTTGCAGACATGTCCAGGATAGGTTCCTGGTCTCACGTGTCAAGTTCCGTGCAGATTGATCAATGTACGGTAAAGTTACAGGGCACTTCCTGTTTAAAATGGCTGACTTCCTGTTGGGTCAAAGGTGTGTCCATTAACATGTTCAGGGAAGTTTTATTGACTCACATATCATGTTTCGTGGCGATCGGGCAATGTATGGCAAAGTTACATTCTACTTCCTGTTGCGGCAGATCCACTTCCTGTCAGGAAGTCGTCTGTTGCTGACATGGTCGGAGCGGTTTTGTGGTCCCACATATCAGGTATGAGGAGGATACAACAATCCTTGTTATAGCAGCATAAAAAAGTTTGATATGTAATGTTATATCCAGCAACCAGGGGGCGCTGTTTTTTAAATTGAAGATTTTCATACGGACTTTTTCAGGGCCATACTGTCATCGATCCAAGGAGGTTTGGTTCAAATCGGAACATGTTCCACAAAGTTATCATCATAAATGTACTTTTTTTGGGTAATAATACTCTCACCACTAGAGGCGCTGTTTCTGAACGTGACCGTTTTTTCATATTCGTCTTTAAGACCTATCGATCATGAACCACGGCAAGTTTGGTTCATATCTGACCTTCCAATGCAAAGTTATAAGAGATTTGGTCAACATCAGAATGATCGCCAACTTTAGCGCCCCCTATCTCGTACGCCGTGTGACATTTTAAAACAGTTTCAATAACATTTGATCCTCAACTCGTCCACATTGACCTCGCCAAGTTTGAAGGTGATAGCACAAAAGCTCTAGGACAAGATAGATTTTATAGCAAATACAATTATTTCTGTTGCCACCAGGGGGTGCTGTTTTCGAAATTAAATATTTACATGTAGACTTGTTCAGGGTCGGACTGTCATCGATCCAAGGAAGTTTGGTTCAAATCGGAACATGTTCCACAAAGTTATCATCATAAATGTACTTTTTTTGGGTAATAATCCTCTCACCACTAGAGGCGCTGTTTCCGAACGTGACCGTTTTTTCATATTCATCTTTAAGACCTATCGATCATGAACCACGGCAAGTTTGGTTCATATCTGACCTTCCAATGCAAAGTTATAAGAGATTTGGTCAACATCAGAATGATCGCCAACTTTAGCGCCCCCTATCTCGTACGCCGTGCGACATTTTAGAAAGCTTTCACTAACTTTTGATCCTCAATTCGTCCACATTGACCTCGCCAAGTTTGAAGGTGATAGCACAAAAGCTCTAGGACAAGATAGATTTAATAGCAAATAAAATTCTTTCTGTTGCCACCAGGGGGCGCTGTTTTCGAAATTAAATATTTTCATGTAGACATTGTCAGGGCTGGAGGAACATCAATCCAAGGAAGTTTGGTTCAGTTTGGACCAGGACTCGCAAAGTTATAAGAGTTTGTTTTTTTGTCGCAAAAATCCGACTTTGCACCGCCCACGCTGCTACACCGTTAAAGAATGCGCTGTCATATTCAACACGCATCATCTACCATGTGTTTTCAATGTTTCAGTGTCATTTTGAGTGACACTTTTACAAACTCTGTAAAAGTTATTACCGAAATCGTAAATTAACTTTTTTTTTGTATATTCTCTTCCACCACCAGGAGGCGATGGTTTCAAACGTGATCATTTTTGCATAGGTGTCTTCAGCAACTACCCATCAACAATCATGGCAAGTTTGGCTCCGACTTGACCTTCCATCGCAAAGTTATAAGCGTTTCGTTGCGTGTTGGGAAAATTTGGAATTTTCGCCAACTTTGGCGCCACCAAATACGTCCGCTATGCGATATTTCAAAAAAAATTTCAGATTAGATCGTACCTCAACTGGTCCACATCGACCTCGCCAAGTTTGAAGGTGATTGCTCAAAAACTGTAGATTTTGGTATCTACGGCAAGTTATGCTGTAAATTCGCCAAAAACGCCTCCGTTTTCGCCTTCCATCCAAAATGGCGGCCTTCCTGTAGGTTTCACAGAAAACTTGTCCACGACTTTTATTTAAAGCTCAACCTAATGAACGTGTGTCCCAAGTTTCGTTCATGTACGTTATACCTGACAGGAGTTGACCTAGTAGAAGTGTTTTGCGTCAGTCTTTAGCCCCGCCCACTTCCATTTTTTGACGCACATTCACCGAACCACTTTCGTTCGGCGATTTAAGCCAGGTCTGATGTTGTCCCGAAATTTCGTGAGGTTTGGGATCCGTTTAGGCCTTCAAAAAGGCACATTCCTCGTGTGAAGAATAATAATAATAACTAGCACCGCAAGCGGTGGTAACGGGTTCGAGCTTGACGCTACGTCGAGATCCGCGCCCACCTCGTCGCTTGCGCCCTGATCTCGTCTCTCGTTCATTCGCTGCTTGCTGTCGTAGTTCTAATTGGCGCCGTCCGTGCGGATGTTGGGCTGTGGAGTAAAGTCATATATTATTTCCTGTTAAGTCCGTTACACTTTCTGTCAGGAGGACACTGTTTGCGTGTTCAGTATAGGTCCCTGGCCTCACATACCAAGTTCCGTGCAGAGCGGTCAATGTACAGTAAAGTTAGAGGGCACTTCCTGTTTAAAATGGCTGACTTCCTGTTGGGTCAGAGCGTGTCTATTAACATGTTCAGGGAAGTTCCCTTGACTCACATATAATGTTTCGTGGAGATAGGGCAACGTACGGCAAAGTTACATTCTACTTCCTGTTTTGGCGTTCCACTTCCTGTTTGGAGTTTAGCTTTTGCAGACATGTCCAGGATAGGTTCCTGGTCTCACGTGTCAAGTTCCGTGTAGTTTGATAAATGTACGGTAAAGTTACAGGGCACTTCCTGTTTAAAATGGCTGACTTCCTGTTGGGTCAAAGGCGTGTCCATTAACATGTTCAGGGAAGTTCCATTGACTCACATGTCATGTTTCGTGGCGATCGGGCAATGTATGGCAAAGTTACATTCTACTTCCTGTTGCGGCGGATCCACTTCCTGTCAGGAAGTCGTCTGTTGCTGACATGGTCGGAGCGGTTTTGTGGTCCCACATATCACGTATGAGGAGGATACAACAATCCCTGTTATAGCAGCATAAAAAAGTTTGATATGTAATGTTATATCCAGCATCCAGGGGGCGCTGTTTTTTAAATTGAAGATTTTCATATAGACTTTTTCAGGGTCATACTGTCATCAATCCAAGGAAGTTTGGTTCAGATTGGAACAGGATTTACAAAGTTATACCAGTTTCTTTAGTGTTGCACAGTAGATGGCAAAGTCTGCTGCCACCAGTGGGCGTCGTTAAGACATTGAATATTGTCTTATAGACTACTTCAAGGCATCAATCCAGGGAAGGACATTGGATCCTCCATCGCAAAGTTATAAGCGTTTTGTTGTCTGTTTTTACAAATCAGAATGTTTGCCAACTTTAGCGCCCCCTATCTTGTACGCCATGCGACATTTTAAAAAACCTTCACTAACTTTTGATCCTCAACTCGTCCACATTAACCTCGCCAAGTTTGAAGGTGATAGCACAAAAGCTCTAGGACAAGATAGATTTAATAGCAAATAAAATTCTTTCTGTTGCCACCAGGGGGCGCTGTTTTCGAAATTAAATATTTTCAGGTAGACTTGTTCAGGGTCGGACTGTCATCAATCCAAGGAAGTTTGGTTCAAATCGGAACAGGATTCACAAAGTTATCATCATACATGTACTTTTTTTGGGTAATATTCCTCTCACCACTAGAGGCGCTGTTTTCGAACGTGACCGTTTTTTCATATTCATCTTGAGGAACTATCGATCATGAACCACGGCAAGTTTGGTTCATATCTGACCTTCCAATGCAAAGTTATAAGAGATTTGGTCAACATCAGAATGATCGCCAACTTTAGCGCCCCCTATCTTATACACCGTGCGACATTTTAGAAAGCTTTCACTAACTTTTGATCCTCAACTCGTCCACATTAACCTCGCCAAGTTTGAAGGTGATAGCACAAAAGCTCTAGGACAAGATAGATTTAATAGCAAATAAAATTCTTTCTGTTGCCACCAGGGGGCGCTGTTTTCGAAATTGAATATTTTCATGTAGACGTCGTCAGGACTGGAGGAACATCAATCCAAGGAAGTTTGGTTCAGTTTGGACCAGGACTCGCAAAGTTATAAGAGTTTGTTTTTTTGTCGCAAAAATCCGACTTTGCTCCGCCCACGCTGCTACACCGTTAAAGAATGCGCTATCATATTCAACACGCATCATCTACCATGTGTTTTCAATGTTTCAGTGTCATTTTGAGTGACACTTTTACAAACTCTGTAAAAGTTATTACCGAAATCGTAAATAAACTTTTTTTTTGTATATTCTCTTCCACCACCAGGAGGCGATGGTTTCAAACGTGATCATTTTTGCATAGCTGTCTTCAGCAACTACCCACCAACAATCATGGCAAGTTTGGCTCCGACTTGACCTTCCATCGCAAAGTTATAAGCGTTTCGTTGCGTGTTGGGAAAATTTGGAATTTTCGCCAACTTTGGCGCCACCTATCTCGTGCGCCATGCAATATTTCAAAAAACTTTTCAGATTAGATCGTACCTTAACTGGTCCACATCGACCTCGCCAAGTTTGAAGGTGATTGCTCAAAAACTGTAGATTTTGGTATCTACGGCAAGTTATGCTGTAAATTCGCCAAAAACGCCTCCGTTTTCGCCTTCAATCCAAGATGGCGGCCTTCCTGTAGGACTCACAAAAAACTTGTGATTGACTTTTGCCCATGGCACAACCTAATGAACGTGTGTACCAAGTTTCGTTCATGTACGTTATTCCCGACAGGAGTTGACCTAGAAGCACTTTTTTGCGTCAGTATTTAGCCCCGCCCACTTCCATTTTTTGATGCACATTCCCCGAACCACTTTCGTTCGGCGATTTAAGCTAGGTCTGATGTTGTCCCAAAAATTCGTGAGGTTTGAGATCCGTTTAGGCCTTCAAAAAAGCACTTTCTTCGTGGGAAAAATAATAATAACTAGCACCGCAAGCGGTGGTAACGGGTTCGAGCTTGACGCTACGTCGCGACCCGCGCCCACCTCGTCGCTTGCGCCCTGATCTCGTCTCTCGTTCATTCGCTGCTTGCTGTCGTAGTTGTAATTGGCGCCGTCCGTGCGGATGTTGGGCTGTGGAGTAAAGTCATATATTATTTCCTGTTAAGTGCGTTACACTTTCTGTCGGGAGGACATTGTTTGCGTGTTCAGGATAGGTCCCTGGCCTCACATACCAAGTTCCATGCAGAGCGGTCAATGTACAGTAAAGTTAGAGGGCACTTCCTGTTAAAATGGCTGACTTCCTGTTGGGTCAGAGCGTGTCTATTAACATGTTCAGGGAAGTTCCCTTGACACACATATAATGTTTCGTGGAGATAGGGCAACGTACGGCAAAGTTAAATTCTACTTCCTGTTTTGGCGTTCCACTTCCTGTTTGGAGTTTAGCTTTTGCAGACATGTCCAGGATAGGTTCCTGGTCTCACGTGTCAAGTTCCGTGCAGATTGATCAATGTACGGTAAAGTTACAGGGCACTTCCTGTTTAAAATGGCTGACTTCCTGTTTGGCCAAAGGCGTGTCCATTAACATGTCCAGGGAAGTTCTATTGACTCACATATCATGTTTCGTGGCGATCGGGCAATGTATGGCAAAGTTACATTCTACTTCCTGTTGCGGCGGATCCACTTCCTGTCAGGAAGTCATCTGTTGCTGACATGGTCGGAGCGGTTTTGTGGTCCCACATATCACGTATGAGGAGGATACAACAATCCCTGTTATAGCAGCATAAAAAAGTTTGATATGTAATGTTATATCCAGCATCCAGGGGGCGCTGTTTTTTAAATTGAAGATTTTCATATAGACTTTTTCAGGGTCATACTGTCATCAATCCAAGGAAGTTTGGTTCAGATTGGAACAGGATTTACAAAGTTATAGCAGTTTCTTTAGTGTTGCACAGTAGATGGCATAGTCTGCTGCCACCAGGGGGCGTCTTTAAGACATTGAATATTGTCATATAGACTACTCCAAGGCATCAATCCAGGGAAGGACATTGGATCCTCCATCGCAAAGTTATAAGCGTTTCGTTGTCTGTTTTTACAAATCAGAATGTTTGCCAACTTTAGCGCCCCCTATCTTGTACGCCATGCGACATTTTAAAAAGCCTTCACTAACTTTTGACCCTCAACTCGTCCACATTGACCTCACCAAATTTGAAGGTAATAGCACAAAAGCTCTAGGACAAGTACAGTCAAATGCAAAATGTAGTTATATCTGCTATCACCAGGGGGCACTGTTTTCTAAAGTGAATATTTACATGTAGACTTGTTCAGGGTCGGACTGTCATCGAACCAAGGAAGTTTGGTTCAAATCGGAACATGTTCCACAAAGTTATCATCATAAATGTACTTTTTTTGGGTAATAATCCTCTCACCACTAGAGGCGCTGTTTCCGAACGTGACCGTTTTTTCATATTCATCTTTAAGACCTATCGATCATGAACCACGGCAAGTTTGGTTCATATCTGACCTTCCAATGCAAAGTTATAAGAGATTTGGTCAACATCAGAATGATCGCCAACTTTAGCGCCCCCTATCTCGTACGCCGTGCGACATTTTAGAAAGCTTTCACTAACTTTTGATCCTCAACTCGTCCACATTGACCTCGCCAAGTTTGAAGGTGATAGCACAAAAGCTCTAGGACAAGATAGATTTAATAGCAAATAAAATTCTTTCTGTTGCCACCAGGGGGCGCTGTTTTCGAAATTAAATATTTTCATGTAGACATTGTCAGGGCTGGAGGAACATCAATCCAAGGAAGTTTGGTTCAGTTTGGACCAGGATTCGCAAAGTTATAAGAGTTTGTTTTTTTGTCGCAAAAATCCGACTTTGCACCGCCCACGCTGCTATACCGTTAAAGAATGCGCTGTCATATTCAACACGCATCATCTACCATGTGTTTTCAATGTTTCAGTGTCATTTTGAGTGACACTTTTACAAACTCTGTAAAAGTTATTACCGAAATCGTAAATTAACTTTTTTTTTGTATATTCTCTTCCACCACCAGGAGGCGATGGTTTCAAACGTGATCATTTTTGCATAGGTGTCTTCAGCAACTACCCATCATCAATCATGGCAAGTTTGGCTCCGACTTGACCTTCCATCGCAAAGTTATAAGCGTTTCGTTGCGTGTTCGGAAAATTTGGAATTTTCGCCAACTTTGGCGCCACCTATCTCGTTCGCCATGCAATATTTCAAAAAACTTTTCGGATTAGATCGTACCTCAACTGGTCCACATCGACCTCGCCAAGTTTGAAGGTGATTGCTCAAAAACTGTAGATTTTGGTATCTACGGCAAGTTATGCTGTAAATTCGCCAAAAACGCCTCCGTTTTCGCCTTCAATCCAAGATGGCGGCCTTCCTGTAAGTTTCACAGAAAACTTGTGATTGACTTTTGCCCATGGCACAACCTAATGAACGTGTGTACCAAGTTTCGTCCATGTACGTTATTCCCGACAGGAGTTGACCTAGTAGCACTTTTTTGCGTCAGTCTGAAGCCCCGCCCACTTCCATTTTTTGACGCACATTCACCGAACCACTATTTTACAAAATTTTTAGCGAGGTCTGATGTTGTCCCGAAAATTCGTGAGGTTTGGGATCCGTTTAGGCCTTCAAAAAGGCACTTTTTTTTGGTGAAGAAGAATAATAATAATAACTCTTACGATTACAATAGGGTTCTTGCACAGTCGTGCTCGAACCCTAATAATAATAATAATAATAATAACTCTTCCGATTACAATAGGGTTCTTGCACAGTCGTGCTCGAACCCTAATAATAATAATAATAATAATAATAACTCCTTCAATTACAATAGGGTTCTTGCACAGTCGTGCTCGAACCCTAATAATAATAATAACTCTTTCAATTACAATAGGGTTCTTGCACAGTCGTGCTCGAACCCTAATAACTCCTTCAATAACAATAGGGTTCTTGCACAGTCGTGCTCGAACCCTAACTAGCACCGCAAGCGGTGGTAACGGGTTCGAGCTTGACGCTACGTCGCGACCCGCGCCCACCTCGTCGCTTGCGCCCTGATCTCGTCTCTCGTTCATTCGCTGCTTGCTGTCGTAGTTCTAATTGGCGCCGTCCGTGCGGATGTTGGGCTGTGGAGTAAAGTCATATATTATTTCCTGTTAAGTGCGTTACACTTTCTGTCGGGAGGACATTGTTTGCGTGTTCAGGATAGGTCCCTGGCCTCACATACCAAGTTCCATGCAGAGCGGTCAATGTACGGTAAAGTTAGAGGGCACTTCCTGTTAAAATGGCTGACTTCCTGTTGGGTCAGAGCGTGTCTATTAACATGTTCAGGGAAGTTCCCTTGACACACATATAATGTTTCGTGGAGATAGGGCAACGTACGGCAAAGTTAAATTCTACTTCCTGTTTTGGCGTTCCACTTCCTGTTTGGAGTTTAGCTTTTGCAGACATGTCCAAGATAGGTTCCTGGTCTCACGTGTCAAGTTCCGTGCAGATTGATCAATGTACGGTAAAGTTACAGGGGACTTCCTGTTTAAAATGGCTGACTTCCTGTTTGGTCAAAGGCGTGTCCATTAACATGTTCAGGGAAGTTCTATTGACTCACATATCATGTTTCGTGGTGATCGGGCAATGGATGGCAAAGTTACATTCTACTTCCTGTTGCGGCGGATCCACTTCCTGTCAGGAAGTAATCTGTTGCTGACATGGTCGGAGCGGTTTTGTGGTCCCACATATCACCTATGAGGATGATACAACAATCCCTGTTATAGCAGCATAAAAAAGTGTGATATGTAATGTTATATCCAGCAACCAGGGGGCGCTGTTTTTTAAATTGAAGATTTTCATATAGACTTTTTCAGGGAAAGACTGTCATCAATCCAAGGAAGTTTGGTTCAGATTGGAACAGGATTTACAAAGTTATACCAGTTTCTTTTGTGTTGCACAGTAGATGGCATAGTCTGCTGCCACCAGGGGGCGTCGTTAAGACATTGAATATTGTCATATAGACTACTCCAAGGCATCAATCCAGGGAAGGACATTGGATCCTCCATCGCAAAGTTCTAAGTGTTTGTTGTCTGTCTTTACAAATCAGAATGTTTGCCAACTTTAGCGCCCCCTATCTCGTACGCCGTGCAACATTTTAGAAAGCTTTCAATAACATTTGATCCTCAACTCGTCCACATTAACCTTGCCAAGTTTGAAGGTGATAGCAGAAAAGCTCTAGGACAAGATAGATTTTATAGCAAATAAAATTCTTTCTGTTTCCACCAGGGGGCGCTGTTTTCGAAATTAAATATTTTCATCTAGACTTGTTCAGGGTCGGACTGTCATCGATCCAAGGAAGTTTGGTTCAAATCGGAACAGGATTCACAAAGTTATCATCATAAATGTACTTTTTTTGGGTAATAATCCTCTCACCACTAGAGGCGCTGTTTCCGAACGTGACAGTTTTTTTATATTCATCTTTAAGAACTATCGATCATGAACCACGGCAAGTTTGGTTCATATCTGACCTTCCAATGCAAAGTTATAAGAGATTTGGTCAACATCAGAATGATCGCCAACTTTAGCGCCCCCTATCTCGTACGCCGTGCGACATTTTAGAAAGCTTTCAATAACATTTGATCCTCAACTCGTCCACATTGACCTCGCCAAGTTTGAAGGTGATAGCACAAAAGCTCTAGGACAAGATAGATTTTATAGCAAATAAAATTCTTTCTGTTGCCACCAGGGGGCGCTGTTTTCGAAATTGAATATTTTCATGTAGACGTCGTCAGGACTGGAGGAACATCAATCCAAGGAAGTTTGGTTCAGTTTGGACCAGGACTCGCAAAGTTATAAGAGTTTGTTTTTTTGTCGCAAAAATCCGACTTTGCTCCGCCCACGCTGCTACACCGTTAAAGAATGCGCTATCATATTCATCACGCATTATCTACCATGTGTTTTCAATGTTTCAGTGTCATTTTGAGTGACACTTTTACAAACTCTGTAAAAGTTATTACCGAAATCGTAAATAAACTTTTTTTTTGTATATTCTCTTCCACCACCCGGAGGCGATGGTTTCAAACGTGATCATTTTTGCATAGGTGTCTTCAGCAACTACCCATCATCAATCATGGCAAGTTTGGCACCGACGTGACCTTCCATCGCAAAGTTATAAGCGTTTCGTTGAGTGTTGGGAAAATTTTGAATTTTCGCCAACTTTGGCGCCCCCTATCTCGTGCGCCATGCAATATTTCAAAAAACTTGTCAGATTAGATCGTACCTCAACTGGTCCACATCAACCACGCCAAGTTTGAAGGTGATTGCTCAAAAACTGTAGATTTTGGTATCTACGGCAAGTTATGCTGTAAATTCGCCAAAAACGCCTCCGTTTTTGCCTTCAATCCAAAATGGCGGCCTTCCTGTAGCTTTCACAGAAAACTTGTGATTGACTTTTGCCCATGGCACAACCTAATGAACGTGTGTACCAAGTTTCGTTCATGTACGTTATTCCCGACAGGAGTTGACCTAGTAGCACATTTTTGCGTCAGTCTGAAGCCCCGCCCACTTCCATTTTTTGACGCACATTCACCGAACCACTTTGGTTCGGCGATTTAAGTTAGGTCTGATGTTGTCCCAAAAATTCGCGAGGTTTGGGATACGTTTAGGCCTTCAAAAATGCACATTCCTCGTGTGAAGAATAATAATAATAACTCTTTCAATTACAATAGGGTTCTTGCACAGTCGTGCTCGAACCCTAATAATTTACCATAAGGACAATCACACACAATCTGACCATCATCATCATCTCTGCCCTCCTCCCAAAACTTTGTCAGCGCATGCAGTTGAGACATTTCTGTTTCAGCTTCATACAGTTCATCTATCGCGTAATCAATGTGATCGAGCCAATTGCGACAGTGGCGAAAGAGATGGCTTTTTCATCCATTTCTCCCAACTTCTCCACCCAAGCAGCCAACGGTAAGGATAATATAGTATGAAATACGCCACAATCCGAATTGAAACACTCCAGCACCTTCTTCTTCTTCTTTTTCCTCTCGACGAGTCAGGACTCTGAGGCGGAGAAACCATCGACTCGTGTGAGAGGCTTTCGATTCCCAAACAGCACTGAAGCGTTCTTTTCTGGGAGAATCTGAAAATTTTCCTCGCTTAGCTTGTGGAGAAGCGACGTCCTCAGATTCCTTCTTCTCATCCACAGTCCAGTCACCACCGTTGATAAAGTGGGTTATCGTATGTCTCAAAACTCCCCAGTCATTGGAAGTCATCAACAATATGCTGCTGGCAGGGCTCCATTCTTGATTCTTTTCTCTCTGATACAGACAGAGTTCCCCCGTTTCATACTTGAAGTCATAGCCCCATACGCCTGATTGTCCGTAGGCTTCCAGCGACCATTCTTGACGCAACAATGTAGCCGACGGGAACTGGACGCTAGAGGGGGGTAATCCATCAAATTTTGACATAAGGTGTATCCTTATCTCTCTGCCATTATTTCTTTGAACAATTGGAGTATTATTTAATTGTATTATGTGGTTAAAAACTGGATTATACCACCACACCTTTAAACTTAGCAATTCCATGTATCAACATTGTGTGTAGATTCCCAGCTGTTCATGGTAACTTTACTATGAATGATGAGGAAAAGTAATAAAATAAAAAAAGAAAATATATAATTGTGCCTGACAGTTTAAAACTGTAAACATGTTTCATATTGTATAACAATATCTACACAAACAACCCCCAAAAAGAAGAGAAGGTTCTAAATATGAAAAAAATATATTTTTTACACTTCAGTGGTTTCCAGAGAAAGTGCCACAAGACTTGAAGTGAATTGTTCTTAATTTCAGTCAGCGTGCAGAGTGGTATGACTACTGTCACCTTTTCTCTAGTACAGCTTAACTGCACAGTGGATGTGTTTACAACACATCTTCCAGCAATGTGTTCTACAGGGAGAAACCATTCTGGGTGTGATGTGTCTGTTCCCTGCAAACTCCAAACTTCTACTGGCTGTCATTACAATGCTTGTCTGGATGGAGATGAAGCCAAGAAACTTTAGCAAGGACATGTTTGAATGCAGTGGCTTTGGACATGATATTAACAACCAAAAACTGCTTTATAACAGCTGGTCTTGGTTCAGATAGAGGGTCAAATGGTCTTTCATAGGGGTGGTAATGCACATAGGGGGCGGTAGTGCACCTATGGATATACCAACCACTGTAGAAGCAGCTAGAAGCTGTTGGAGCTTCTGAGCTGAGTGTTTGCTCTGTATTAGGTTTTAATAACCAACACCAGACACTCCACATTCTTCCTGTCGATGAGGACAGAAAAGCGGAGTGGATATCTTTGATTTTTGATAGAAATGCCGCTGCTACATTCCCAAAAAACTCTGTGTGTGCAAATTTCACAGAGAAGTGTTATTCAAACTTCGGGCAGTACCATGCTGGTCTTCATCTAAACGAAGGAGCAGTGTCAACAATACCTGGATTACCTGCAGCTCAAGTTGTAAGTATTTCCAACAATGAAACTGTCTTTGTGTATATGTTCTGTCGTGTAGCATTAGCGATAGGCGGCTAAGTGCTAAGCTACATGTGTTTGCCCGTGTTTCATTTGTGTGTGTGTTTCTCACACCAGTAAACATAACGTTCTCCAGGCTAAGAGCTGTTTGCAGGCCGTGCAGGAAATGTGTGTTTATTATCCTACATATGTTGAAACACTTGAGACATGCAGCTAAAGCTAAAGACGTGTATTATTTTCGAGTAGAGAACAACTAATTGTAAATATGAAGAAGATTCAAGTAAAATAATGCCAGTCTTTTTTGTATGATCCGTAATATTATTTTAATCTTTACTCTTTTCCATTCCAGGGTCATTTTATCCACACAGACACTAAAACTGTGCCACTCAGCTGTCAATTGGGACCTTGAAAGAACAGCAAAAGTAAGTAGAATTGTAATTTTGTAGAATTCAAATACTGAAGAGCATAAAATGTTCACACATTTTATACTCCCATAGGGACCCAGACTGGCGTCTCTGGAGGAAGCAGCTGTGGATCCAGAGCAACAAACTGTGGCTTTTCTGATTTGAAGAGGGAAAGAAAGGTGCACAATCCCAAAATTGCGGTAAATACGTTTCTCTCGTCTTCATAACTCAGAGGGAAATGACAGGCATTATGACTCCATAGAAGGGTAAGATTTTAAGGAAAAAACACTTGACAGTTTACAAAGGAGTATAAGTAAATGTATCTGACCTGACTGTATTTTTTATTTGCTGACAGACTCAGCTTGACTCGCCCCACAATTCCGCTGTGACTTTACATTTGGTGGAAACTCCCTCTGCAAGCCCAGATAATCTAAAAAAATGTCTTGCTTGTGGTGTTTTTTTTTTTTTAATATTAATGCCTGTTGCCTCTCGTTTTGTCAGCAGCATGTAAGACATACTACGAGACACTCCAGAAGAACTTACATATGAACAGATAAAGTCAGCCAGACCTTCAGCCCAATCAGGAGCAGTGAGAGGTGCAGCCCGGAGCAGACAGAGACAAAAGAGGGTACGATTGAAATCAGTGCATGATTTAAAAATGTTTTTTCTTGACCTTAATACTAAGTACTAAGTGTGACATATTACGAAACTAACTGGTTAATTAGACAAACGCATACATACATATGTGTGTGTGTATATATACGCATGGAGCAGCACTAATTGTACAACTTGTGTTTCCAGCTGCTGGAATCGAGGAGGGCTGTTTTAACCAAGGATGAGATGGACTTCTGCAGGGGCATCACAATTGACCTGATGTCTGATGAGGAGGATGGAGGACAAACTGTGTTTTGTAAATCACTAAATAATAATAGCAATAAGAATAATTAGTAGTAGTATCATTAATAATAATGTTATTATTAATATCTGTATTATTATAATCATTATTAAAAATGGGAGGGGCAAATGGCCATGTGTTCCAAAGGTGACCAATGATTGAGGGGTTTGCTGTCCAATCACAGAGGATTTTACTTTGGAACTGTGTGTGGTTTCATCCAATGGTTGTCTGTGTCAGTCAGCTCAGGTCTGACGATCGCGACATTGAAATGCTAATTTAAAGACGCTTTAGCGCTGTTATTAAGGGAATAACAGATGCATCAGATGAGCTGATCTCTTTAGTTAACTGATCAAAGAGAGTTCTGTCGCGGGGAGCTCATAATCTGCTCTGCGCTGCAGCCAAGTTTTCGCTTTTGCGCAAAGAGACTTTGCAGCATTTAATAGGTGCTGTTCCACCGTGTCTTCACATCTTGTTGGAACAGGCACGTGCTGGCTGCAGTTTTTGCATCCGTCATCAGAACATCGTTTCGGTAGTTACCCGGGGAAACGGGAGGAAAAAAATAGTGCGTCGTTAGGGCATCCTGCGCTTGATCCCTGCGCTTGGCTCCTGTCTTCGTCACATTACAGCAGTCGCACAGTCAGTCTTATCCTCAAACTTCCCACTAGCGGGCCATTGACTCTGTTGAACACAGCGGTTACATCCTGGTTGCAGCGAGTGTTGACTGATCTTCTCCCTGGCACATGCGGGTGGAGAGACTGCAGCTCTACGGGTGTGGAGGGCCAGCGCAGCCGCTGAGGATGCACGGACGCACGTTTAAGCAAAAACAGAATCACATATAGGCTGCTATAATAACTTGACAACAGCTGAGACGTTGTGATATAGATGTGTGTGTGTGCGCGCGTGCGTGTGTGTATAACTGCTGTTTTGAATCAGCAGCTGATACAGTCTGCAGCTTTATTTCTCTCCCACTCGCGCCGTTGCGGGTCGCACTTACATTAAACTTTCATATCAAGTGGGGGGCCACAAAATATTGTCCCACGTTTCTGAGACTACTGCTCTCAATTGACCATAGGTGCGATAGTGAGGGTTGAATGGTGGTTTGACTCTCTGTATGAATGATCATGGTGGTTGTCAGAGGAGACGTTTGGCGCACATTGGCAGCCACACTTCCGTCAGTCTGCTCCAGAGCAGCTGTGGCTACAGACTAGAGTTGTCACGATACCAAAATGAGTAACCACGGTACGATACCAGACAAAGTATTGCGGTTCCGGGTAGTATTGCGATACTGCAGCCTTTTTTTATTATTATTATTTTTATGAAATGCAATGTATTTTTACAAGTTATAAATACTTATTAATACTTATAATATTGTATGGTGCATGATAAACGTAATACTGGTGAAGTTAGAATTATACTGAATGGTTTTAGTTCATAACTGGGTCAACAAGAGTACATGAACAAAAGCATAGTTAGTGTATATGGTTGAAATTAAATAATGATTCAGTTTCCTTTGCACATTAGTTTATGTTTAACTAATATAAATATCAACTTAGGATAACAAATCCGCTTTCTTTTAAAAAAAATCTATTTGACAATAAAACTTCCTATCCAACATAATACAAATACAATAAACAGCAACTGATTCCCTGTGAAAACTATATTTGTATGCAATTTCTATGTGCTTTATACTATATCCTTTAACTTTTCATTCCTCAGCCTGTACACGTAGCCTATAGACTAATATTAGCCAATGAGAAAATAAACAGGGCATACTAACCTGGAATTTGACATATAAATATGAGGCTGGAGGTGTTCCCTCCTTTGGCTCCTATAGCTTGGTGGCAGCGCCTGCACAGTGGACGGCCATCGTCTATTGCTTTACCGTCTGTGCCTTGTTTAAAGTTGGAGTTTGGTTTTTAGCGGTGCCACTGATGCCGCCACGGCAGACTCGCCGCTCGAGCCCGGTGCTTCTGCCATGGTGAGTGTGTTGTCTCGTGTTTAAGACTGTAAACCATGCATGCGTCAGGGCGAGACAGAACTTTAGCTTGTTTGTTTTGATTCGAATTTCTATCGAAGCAGAAATTCGAATTTCTATCGAATTTCTATGGAAGCAGAATTTCTATCGAACACCACCTGTATCTAGGCGATAGAACACATTTGTAGTCGGGTGACCATTATGTTTTCAAGCCCCTCCCATTCCCCCCATGCCAGGAAGGAGAACTTGGTGCTGGTGCTGTGATGTATGTAGCATGTAAGTAAATTTTATTGCTTTGAACTTAATCAACTGTTGTGTCAAAGCAAATTGATTCAGGTAGAAAAAACGTATATCATACATGTTGATGAACTAACCCATATAAAACAATGTGATTGATGTTAGCTGAAGATTAGCCTGAATTGCTAAGAGATGTTGTTTTTTCTAAAAAGAAAAACTGTGGGGTGAAGTGAGACAAATGCTGTGGGTAAAGTGAGACATTGTCTAACAAGTTAAGTTTAGTCTTAAACATATTTTAGTGTAATATTACATTACACATGTTTTATATTTAATGTCATAAACATTGTCGAAAAGTCATCATGGCAAGAAACTACACCAGGAAGACAACCTGGGGCCAAACAACCCTTGCAGAGATGGAGAGTGCAGCCGCTGAGGTCATGCAAGGAAAGAAGTCCTTAAGAAAAGCTGGAAGGGATATAAATATCGACAAGACAACCCTACAAATATTCATAAAGAAAAAAGAGAAAGGGGTAGTTAAATCAGGTGCCTGGGGTGCAGTTGCTGAGGCAAAGAGAATATTCGCATATGAGATGGGGGAGGAGCTTGCCAAACACTTGGAACAACTAGCTGACCAGTTCCATGGCCTTGCTCCAGTTAAGGGCCGTGAACTGGCATTTGAATACGCAGAGTGAAACAATTAGTGCTGGGCGTGTTAACGCGTTAATGCATGATGCCTTTCCATGATGACTCACCAGAAAAAGACTTGCGTGACGTGACTCCCGATTGCTAAAATGAGTCTCTAAAGTAACGGTAAACTTTAAAAATAGAGGCATACATACACAGTACACAGGTACGCTGGTTATTTGTAGCGCTGCTCTTTTCATTTAATAAACAGACCGCTCCAGTTTGACTGTAGGTGGGCTAACCGGCAATAAAACGATCTAATGCAGCTAACGGCGCTGACTTGTAAACGGTGCCTGGACTCCGGCACGTAAAAAACATGACGTCACGCATGTGCAGGTAGGCAAGGGTGTGCAAGAGATCACATGATATCTGTAGATTAACTTAGGCCTACTCATCTTGCCACAAAGCTAAATCTTATAATAATTAATTTTCTACTCTTTAAAGTGGAAAAAGTAAGTGGATCAGTTTACGTCTAAGCTTGGGTAAAGTGAGCTCAGTTCTAAAGTACCTGGACTTTGAGTATTGTTGACAGTTGTTAATGACACGCATTTGCAACATTTCCAGTTGGAAATGTGAAAATTGCTTGCTAATGTTGAGTTTGTTTTTTCTTAGCTGCTTTTAAACTGCTCAACGATTTAAATTGTATACCAATCCAATACGAGTGCATTTTCAAAAAAATAGAGCTAATATTACATTTTAACAGCTGCTTGCTACTAACCATGTTGTAAGTGAAGGTTACCATCATGGTTTGACAGTCATTACTGTAAAAATAACACAAAATATATAAATATAGGTATTAAAAATAACCTCTTTTAAGTAGTTCACTTAAGTGCACATTTACGTGCACCAACAGTTTATAAAATAAGACATTTAAATTTCCAAACATTAACAGTATAAAACTATGCAACACAACTGAATAAATGTATGAATAAATGATAAATAAAAAAGGACACATGCAAGGAATTTTTTTAAGTATATAGACATATAGTCAGCATCGACTATGCTGTGCACTCCTCCTGCACCAAGAACCAGGTGCCACTGCCATGGCGCTGCAGTCTTTAGCTGCACACTCCTTTAGCTTCATAACAAGAATGTGCTCCAAGTGTTTGGTAATGTTGCAAGTGTTACCCCCCTTGGAACCAATTTCTCTATGACAAATATTGCATCGAGCCAAGTTTTCATTAATTTTGATAAAATGAGCTCAAACCTTTGAGCGCTTGGCCCACGCTGACATGATCGATTAGAGATTGATTCATCACCTGTCAATAATTAAGCAACATTTGGGTAGACGTACAGAAATCATGGATTTATACACTCTTAAAAATAAAAGTAGAACCATAAAAGGTTCTTCAGCTTGTCCTCAAATGGCGTTTTTCAACGCCATTTGTTTAATAAAGACATGTTCAGGACGGGTCTATGGTCTCGCATATTAAGTTTCAGGTGGATACAGCAATCACGGTTAGAGCAGCATGAAAAACTGTATATGTAATACTGTCTGCTGTCACCAGGGAGGGCTGTTTTCAAATTGAATATTTTCATATAGACATGTTCAGGACGGGCCGTGTTGCGTTTAGATCATGGTTATAATGTATTTTTTTCTTCGTCCTGACCTTCTACACGTGTACCGATTTTCTTGCATGTACGATCATTTTGGTGTTCTTGCACAGTCGTGCTCGAACCCTAATAATAATACGAATAATAATAACTCTTTCAGTTTCAATAGTGTTCTTGCACAGTCGTGCTCAAACCCTAATAATCCCTACAGTTTCAATAGTGTTCTTGCACAGTCGTGCTCAAACCCTAATAATCCCTACAGTTTCAAGAGGGTTCTTGCACAGTCGTGCTCGAACCCTAATATTCCCTACAGTTTCAAGAGGGTTACTTTCGTGCTCGAAACCTAATAATAACTCCTTCAGTTTCAAGAGGGTTCTTGCACAGTCATGCTCGAACTCTAATAAATAATAGCCATGCATTAACAAGAAGTACACTATAAAAAGATATTAACACTGAGACTATATAATAAAGGTTAAATAGAATAGAATGTATAGTGTACATAATAGACAATTTCCAGAATATATACAGTATGGGTTATATATTTACATTATAGACAGATATTGAGCATGGGATATTATATGTTTATATTGCACTTTTATGCTCATTCGTCGTCTCTTAGGGCCTGATTTACTAAAGCTTTGTGCGTGCAAAAACGTGTGCAAACTGGATCGCACATGGCTGCGGTTATTTGTAGTTATATTTGTAAATCAGGAAATTACGCTTTTCCAGAGCATGTTCAACTACGCGTTCACAGATGACGCACATTCATTTCTTATTTGGTATATCTGAATAAATTAAATATAGATATCCATAGGAGAAATGCGTGTTTGTACTGGTATGGGCTTACCTTGGTCTGCAGTTTGAGGTTCCTATGTTCCCCGGCTAAGAACGGAGGAACAGGGAACCCTGCTTTACCTTAACAGGTCCTGCTCTAACCTGGTCCACTCTCGGTGCACGGCGAATCGCAGGTGGCACAGTGTGCACACGTCACCAAAACCTCACAGGCAGGTTACCCTAAACCTAACCCTTCCAGTTCCAGACACATTTAAATGCAATAAATAATCACAACAATCACTATTTAATGTAACTATCTGAATCAGCTAAAGATATGTCATCTATATCGATTGTCCCATCGCCTCTGACGTCAGATCAAAGGCTGTTGGCACCCGTAATGGAAACTCAGCCTGACTGAATGAACACAGATGAAACCAGGGACGGACTGTGACTAAAAAGCCGTTTTGATGATCCGCTTTATTTATTTATTTACATATTGACAAAAAAGTGACTCATCCATTGAAATTAGACCTATGTGTAATCTTGAGAGAAACAGCAGAACTCGCTCCCTGGCAGCTGTCAGTGAGCTGCAGGTGAGTCAGGAGGAGAGCGCAGCACCTTCTTCTTTTTTTTTTTTACAGCAACATCCATTGTCCATAGTTTTCTTTGTTTGATACGTCAGGTAATGATGGAGCTGTCCAAAATACAGACGCAGGATTAAAATAATAATAATATAAAAAGGTCCTATGGACCCGGGGAACAAGGACGTCATATCCCTCGATCTCAGTTATCAGCTCATCGCTGAACGTCACTTTCTGTTCAGTGGCTTCAAATTTAATTCTGCTCTTCCGTTGAGTCTGCTCTTTCTCCATGTGGACAACTCTTGACTCGCGCAAAATCCTCATTTAAATAGGGCGGTCTTAACCACTTCTGCGCCTGTAGTCAATTGCGGCCGCAATGTTAGTAGTTCACCCTCAAAATATAATCCAGTAACAGGCGCAGTCTTTCTGCTCGCGCAAGCAATTTAGCGCTCGCTATTTGGAATCTTAGTAAATCAGGCCCTTAGTGTCTTAACATCTCAACATCTCATTTTCAGTTTCATGGCTTCAATTGGTAGGTACTTCAATTGTAGTGGAAACACAATCAAACCGTGCCGAGGCAAGTAGAGCCCTTTTTGGTTCCAGGTAGAACCTTTTATAAAGATTCCACCAGGAACCCTTAGTATTACAAAGAACCCTTTTAAAACCTTTTATTCAGGACAGGGATTTAAGAGGTTCTCTGGATCAAAATGGTTCTTACTGGAACCATTAGTTTTATCATTAGTCAAGATCCCTTGAAAAACCCTTGCTTTGGGGAAAGGGTTTTTTGAAGCAAATGGTTCCAGGTAGAACCTCAGCCCTTGTAGAAGAACACTTTTGGAACCCTTATTTGTAAGAGTGCACATCCATGTCAATAACAGATTTTAAAAAATAATTTTAAAAAAAGGACCAGAATCTTAACCATACCCTGGTACCGACCAAATTAGGAACCAGTACCAAAAAGTGTCAGTCCTCGGTATACATCTGTGTGTGTGTATCCCGCCTTTTGCTTTATGTCAGCTGGGTTGGCACCAGCAGCTCCACAACCCTCGTTGTGGAGATGCCAATGCTGATTATTCAATTATTCGGTTGTCTACCTCTAATATTTGGCAGCATTTCCCTCTAAATCACAGTACTCACCATCAACTAAGTAAGTGGGCTCCAAAGGAACTGCAGTGTGAGCCTGGAGAGACACACACAGATGAAAAGATGAAAAATTCTGAACACTGCTCCTGTTTAAAGCAAAGAGGTCAGTGAAGTGAAAATCACAACCTCACAATCACAAAGAAGTTCAAAAAGCATTACTAACAGAGCACATATTGAAGGAAATTCAATGGACAGAAAAATTCTCAATCATTGTCAATCAATCAACTCAATCATATTTAAATAACACACCTCTACACTCTTAAAAATAAAAGTGCTAAGTAGAACCAAATAAGGTTATTCGGTTTGTCCTTATAGGAGAACCCTTTTTTTGTTCCAGGTGGAACCTTTATAAAAAAGGTTTGGCCTTTTGGAGGGTTCCACCAAGAAGCCTTTTAAAACCCTTTACTCAGGAAAGCCCTTAGGACCCTTATTTCTAAGAGCGTATATATTGAGAGAGACAGGGCAAGAAACGCTAATTAATAACATTATAGACAATAATCAGCTGAACAAAATAACAATACAGTAATAACAACAAGCATACAAACAAAAGGCAACCCTATCTACAAACATCTGCACTGATATGAAGTATTTACTCTGCTGACTGCAACTGCATTAATATGATGTAATTTACTGAGCTGACTGTATTTGTGTGTTTAGGTAGTTGTCAGAATTGGGGGGATTGAGCGACAAATTCAACCCACGTGAGACCAGGCAGGGACACGTAGTCTGCCCGCCTTCCCCCCGGTCTGCCTGCCCATTGAAATGTGTTGTGACGTATGTGCGTTTATAAGCTGAGGTGGTAATTTACCAGGTTACCCCTATCCCCGAAATTTTTTTTGCCAAGCTGTGCGCGCATACCCATGGCATCATCAAACAGAAAAAGGGTCTATTAGAAAATTACCGTTGACATGAAAATAAATATCATGAAAAAAATGCAACTGTATAGCTTACAGATGATGGTCTCTGTCAACAGGTTGCATTAGAGTTTTTGTCCTTGTCTTTTCACTTCTTTATCAATCAAATTAAGCATACACTGTACATTTCATCAAAACCCTGACATCTGTGTGGTTCACCCATCTTCATCTACCATCTTCACTGGAACAGTTAATTAACCACTTCAATGCCAGTCACTTCTACTGTAGAACTTTCTAGCAGTTACCCAGCGTGTACAGTGCGAAATCAAGGGGCGATTGTCATCATAGCAGTTGTCATCAAAGCTCTGATGACCAAAGTACTTCTTGTATATAGCAAATCCTTTATTTGTTCGTCATCATCTGTAAATAATCATCAGAACCCATAAGCTTTGCCGGTTTACAACCTATTAAGTAGTGTATTGAGTTGTGTTTAGAATAAAACCTCTTAAAGACACTCGAGTTGTCTGCCATACTTGTTCTGGTCGCCCTTTCCAGAGGGTAGTTAATTGAGCTGTAAGAAGCAGCCGCTAAAAGTCTGGACTAAACAAATTCCCATGCAATATAACCACAAGCTCAGTTCTATTTAATGGCAGTTATCTGACCTACAGTATGCGGGTGTGTGCAGTCTGTCTAACTAACAGCTGCTGGCAGGTTGATTACCAGCTGGGGAATGACAGATAATAATGGGGTCATGTTGGCTGTGTTTGCAAGAGGAATCCATATAAATGTATCATGTTTTCTTTATTCATGACCTGGGACCTCTTTATTTCCAAAATTATACACTGAGCTTTTAAGATGGCCACTGTTATAACCCGGCTCAAGGGCAACAACATGTATTGTACAAACAAGGTTAGATGTAAGAAAACTAAGTTCATTGTAACCAAAAGTAACAAAGGGAAAACAAAATGGTGTCTGGTGACCATGCTGCTGGTCCTGGTTGCAGGCAGAGAGAAAGTGGGTGGAGCCACACAGGGCTTTTAAGTCCAGCAGCAGGTGCCAGGTAACGAGTAAGAAGGAGGGGAGGAGAAACTCCAGGTACCCTGCAAAACATGGCACAACAGGTCTTGGCATAACACCCCCCCCCCCTTAAAATGGTTGCTCTAAGGCAACCTTCCAAACTCCAAGTATGTCACTGTGGCCTGTGCAGGTGCATTTCGCATTCCAAAAGCCATAAAGGTATACTGACAGAAGTCGTCTGGAGTCATGAAGGCAGAGATTTCATGAGCCCTCTGAGTAAGAGGAACCTGCCAGTAACCCTTAAGGAGGTCTAACTTGGTGACAAAACCTGCAGACCCCACTCTGCGGATACAATCATCTACACGGGGGAAGGGGATGGCAATCTGGTTTTGTGACAGCATTAACCTTGCGAAGATCAGTACAAAAACGAAATGTATGATCTGACTTATCAACCAGCAAACATGGAGAGCTCCATGGGCTAGCACTAGGTTCTGCAATGCCGTGCTGCAACATGTAATCCACTTCTTTACTCATCAGCCGACGTTTCTCAGGGTTTGCTCTGTAAGTGTGCTGCCTAATAGGCACAGCATCTCCTACATCAATATCATGCTGGAGAACGTACATGTAGGCACATCAGAGGATAGGGTAGGATGTTTACCAATCACCTCAATAATGTCAGACCGATTTGATGGCTCTAAATAAGACAGATGGACATCTACGTTGGCTATGATTTCTGAATTCAGAAGCCTACCATGAGACACTCCACGATCAACAACACCATCAGTGTCCTTCTCACTCGCAGGGAATAGAGTACTGAGTACAGCAACAGGCTTCACATCTGTAAGTTCAGCCTGGCCCCTCTCACAGCCAAGATTAACATGGCAGAGACGTTTTTTACGTTTTCGTTCTGGGGTCTTTATCAAATAATCACACCCCCCCCACACGACGTTCGACCACATATGGCCACTAAATCGAGCTTGTAGAGAAGACCCCAGAAGTGGCAGCAGCACCAACACATTCTCACCAGGGGAAAACGTTTAATGCTTTGCCTTCCTGTCATACCAGCCCTTCATCCTTCCTTGGGCTTCCCCCAAGTTCTTCCTCGCCAGCTCACATGCTGTTCTAAGCTTGGACCTGAAATGACAAACAAAATCTAGCAGATTTGTGGCTGGAGTCTGGTTTGCCAGCCATCTCTCTTTTAATAGTTTCAAAGGTCCTCGCACAGTATGTCCAAACACTAGTTCAGCTGGACTAAAGCCAAGAGACTCTTGAGTGACTTCTCTGGCGGAAAAGAGGAGCAAAGGCGTTCCATCATCTTAATCTCTCTCAAACTCTTTACAGTAGGCGCGCAACATGGATTTAAGGGTCTGGTGAAACCGCTCTACGGCTCCCTGAGACTCTGGATGGTAAGCGGATGAAGTGCAGTGCTCGATGGACAACTGCTGGAGCACCTGAGAGAACACATGGGACATAAAGTTAGAACCTTGGTCAGTCTGTATAACTCTTGGCAGACCAAACATTGTAAAGAATTTAATAAGGGCCTTTGAAATGGCTGAAGCAGTGATTTTACGTAGAGGGATAGCTTCAGGAAACCGAGTGGCTGTACACATGATCGTCAATAAGTACTGGTTACTGGATTTGGTACGAGGAAGGGGACCAATGCAGTCAATCAAGATACGCTCAAAAGGCTCTCCCATAGCAGGAATAGGATGTAAAGGAGCTAGTGGAATTTTCTGATTGGGTTTACCAATAGTTTGGCACACATGACATGTCCTACAATGCTCAGTCACATCAGATTTTACACCAGGCCATGCCCTATCAAACCAGGGAGATCACTCACCACCCTTATAAAAAGGGTTATAAAAAAGGGACATGGATACTTGATCATCTACACACTATTTTGGCAGAAAGGTCACCTTCTCTTTGGAGTAAACAAGATCAAACAACACACCAAATGAAGAAATAAAATACACATTTTCTATTTTTTATTATTCATGCTGTTACTAAGTGGCAGAGGCGTCCCTAGGTTTTAAGGACAGGGGAGGCTTAGCCCCCAAGAGAAGCACAGGATGAGAGCGAACATAGCGCACAAGCACAAAATTTCACAAACAGCTGACAAAGACTGAGAAACTGAGTAACTGATCAGCATAGAGGCTAATGCCATGACTTTCCCTCACAACAAAGTCATTGTTTGCTCGCACAAATTACATTTTGGGCACAAATGTGACCCACCACGGACCAAGGGGGTGCAAGTCGGCCCAGCGCAAAACGAGAAAAAATAGGAAAAAGTGTTTTTTTCTTTTTCAAAATTAGGCATTTCCGTTTTTTTGGAAAATGACTATTAAAATTTCAATTTTAAATTAAAACCATAAACTTTGCGTTTGAATTAAGGTTGTTTGATCGCTGTGAATCATTCCTAGTTTGGGTGTGGCGATCTCACATTCCAGAGCTTTTGTTGCTTTTTCAGCGAATCAGCTGAAGGTCACGGAGAAAACACATGGCTAATTAATATGCACGCACGGAGAGAGGGGGAGAGAGAGTGTCGAACTTTCCAGCAGTTATGTGTGCAGTATGTGTGTGTGTGTGTGTGTGTGTGTGTGTGTGTGTGTGTGTGTGTGTGTGTGTGTGCAGTGCGAAATTAAAGCGTGATTGTCATCAAAGCAGTCGTCATCAAAGCTTTGTTGACCAAAGGAAGGCAAGGGAAACAGGGGTCCGTTTCACAAAGCAGGTTTAGTGAAAACTCTGAGTCTGTTAACCCTGAAATGAGGGAAACTGAGTTTTCCATTTCACAAAGGGAGATTAGTCAAACCAGAGAAAGAGGAGTAACTCTAGCCTGTTTCACATAGAGGTAACTTAAGCTCTCGGTCAGTTACCATGGTAACATGCTCTTTGAACCTAACCTGGTCAGTACCAGGTTTTTCTCCGCAAACCTTGAGTTTCTCTCTGTCTCCACCCTCTTTCAGACACACACGGTATTTGATTTCATTGGCTTAGTATAGTTCTGCGTCTGTTCTGTGTCTACATTAGAAGTTATATAAGGTGGCGACTATTTTCACAACCATGTCCTTTTGACAGTGATCCCGTGGATGAAGGTGCAGCATTACTGCGCAGAGGATCAAATATTCGTCAGGAGATGATTATTAGACTGCGCATAGATGTTCTTACATTTCCAGACACTTTTCTTTTTGAGCGGTACAGTTTCACAGTCACAGTCCATCATTTACATTCACAACCTAATCCGTCCTTACATCTACAACATTAACAACCGGAGTCATGCTCTCACATCACAGCAGATATTGTGTGTTGCGCTGAGGTTTTTTTTTTTTTTTTTTTTTTACTTACAAATTTACAATGTTTCTTTTATACAACGTCAGAGACGCAGAGCACTCGAACATGATATAAAGAATGATAAGTCATTTATGTGTGTGAAAACAGCATTATGTTGGTGATAAAACAACTGTACAGTCAAACAGCCACTTCATATTTATATCCGCGAGAAACGCATGCGATAACTGGAAAGGCGCTTGATATTAAATTTGCTTATTTTTTTTGTGGGTCACATATCCCCTGTAGATGATCCCTATTGATTTTGAGCTGTCTACCATTATTATTAATTAGTTAATTAATTAATTAATTAATTAATTAATGATATAAAAAACATATTTTCGCCTGTATCTTCCAGAGTATTGCAGGTATTGGCTTCAAATTTTGCATGGGCATCACATACCACCTGAGAATTATCCCTATCTTTGTAGCTTTATTATTAATTAGCAAATTAATTAATTTATTATGCTAAAAACACAATTTCGGCTTTTGATTGATTATGGATTAATTGTCGATAAGAAATTACTCGATGAAAGTAAATTAATTGCAATGAATTGCGTTTTGAACCCGTAATTCCCCGCCAGTCCGCGTGAGGGCGCGCTTGACGCCAGACGTACTTGACGCACACGCGGGAACACAAGCGAAGCAGAGCTCTGACGACAACAAGACAAACGAGAAGCGGTAACTGACAGGATGAAGACGGCAAAACGGAGTGCCGTATGGAGCCACTTCAAGTTAGTAAATGAAGACAAATGTGGAAGTATTTTTTAAAATACTTCCACATTTGTCGTTACTTTAAAAAGTACAACAACTCCACAACCTTGTTGAATTGCCACCTTAATATGTCACATGCAGCGAGTGGTTCTTCTCAGCCTACAATCACCACAGCGTTGGTACGAAGGGTATTTGACTCCACGAAAGCAGATGGCAATACCCAGCGGATTAAAACATGGTTACTACAGACATGCTGCCGATAAATGTCGTTGACGGACAGGGATTTCGAGGTAATAACCACCCGTGTGGAAGCAAGTTACGAGAGGAAGAACGCCGAGTTGAAAGCACAACTTGCAACCGCGAATGTGGCCCTCACAACAGACTGTTGGACTTCGTTGAATACAGAAAGCTACATCACAGTTACATGCCACTACATTGAACCGGACTGGTCTACTAATGTTATTGTGTTACGGGTCGCATTTCCCAGTTTAAAGGGGATTATAAATGCTGCTAATAGTCCATATGTGACACCTTATTTACTTTTCAGAATGTATTTTATTTATTTTATTATTTGTTGCTAAGAGACAGTGCACTAATTTATTTTCATGTTAAAGTAGCCTACATAGTATGGTATTCTTTTCAGGAATGTATTTTTTTTATGCTGCTGCTATTAATGTTTCCAATGTCGCATATGAGAGAATGCCCAATTTATTTTCATGTTAAGTCTGTGACCAAAATGCTATTCCCTGCCCTCAAGTGAGTCCAGAATAAATCTTTGATTAAGGAATGTGATTTGCATTTTTTCTTTATATCATAAGGTAGATAGGATTTATGTTACGTGTACAGTAGATAGAACATATTCAGAGAGAAATTCAGCTTCTCATAAAAATTGCCGCTTATCAATTAATCGATCATCGATCGATAAGATGAAACAACTATCTATTAATGAATTACTCGATAATTTGCATCCCTAACAATCATTATTACTTTGGCTATGATTGGTAATAGTTACATAATAAGTTAACTGGTTAACTTATTAGTGAACACAGAGAAAATAGTTAAGGCATTTTTTCTTTATTATTGAGCTCATTTGGACACATTGAGGATATCATGGGTTTATTTAGCACTTATTCATAATATTTATTACATTATAATATACATTTATTAATATTATATAAAAAATAGTTAAGCCTCCTGTGGCAGTGGGGCTTGGTTAGAGCGACGGCTGCTGGAGGGAAAGGAGGAGTGGCTCAGCCGGTGATCAGACAGCTGACAGAATCAGGTAATCAGTCAGCTATATAAGCACGTTTGTAACCTGGTTCTGGTCTCTTGCAAGTAGAGAGAGCCCCCTGCGGTTCAGGGGGCTCTCCTTTGAAAAAGCCTGCCGCTCATTTGCATACGCGCAGCAGCTCCTGGACGCAGCGAGGCGCTGGCTCCAGCCGGGGACCCACTCCGCTGAGGATGTCGTTGGACAGGTGGCGCTGGAGCAGTTCATCGCTGGATTACCATCAGCTACAGCCAAGTGGGTCCAGTGCCACAGTCCCGCCAACATCGAGGGAGCGATCGTCCTCGCGGAGGACCATCTCTCTGTTCCCCGGCGGAGCATGAGGGAGGAGGCCAGGCCAGCGATGATCCCTGCAGGCCGTACTACCCCAGCCCTGAGGAGGAGGTGCCCAGCGGCAGCGGCATCGGCTCCTGCACCACACCCACACACACAGCCGGAGCAGGCATCGCTCCGGTCCAGCAATCACCCTCTGCCGTCTTTTCCACAGGGCCCAGCCTACGTGTCTGATCACCTGGCACCCCGGGGGGCTCCTCAGACGCCAGGGCAGGTGTGCTGGCAGCCCGGCCACATCAGGGCAGAGTGCCCTGATGTGGCCGGCCACCTCCCCCGGTTCGGAAGGGACGTACCGTATACCGGTATGTATACAAGGGGGTACACACCAAGCTCTGCTGGATTCTGGTTGTGAACAGACCATGATCCATCAAGCGCTTGGTTCGACCGAGGGCATTGTTAGAGGCAACGTGGGTGAGGGTGAGGTGTGTGCATGGGGATGTTCACGATTATCCTGTGGTGGCTCTGGAAATTTATTTTAAAGGGAAAAAACATAGAGTAAAGGCTGGAGTTAGTACTCGCCTCACGCACCCTCTCATTTTGGGAACAAATTGGCAGGGGTTTACGAGCTTAGCGGGGGAAACCATGAGGGTGCTGTAAGGGAAAAACATTATTCGGCCTTCTCTAAAGTTTTCAGCTCCCATTACTAAGCACAAGCCTAAACAATTCAGGACGGCGCCTGCCGAAACTGTTGTTGTCACAGCGACCTCGGTATAGCCTGCGCAGTCCTCCCCAAGGTCAGCTCCATGTATCAGCAGAGGAAGCACCTTAAAGTATCCTAACTCTGGGACTCACAGGCAGACTGACAGAGGATGCCCAACTGTTAACATACTTGTTTTATGTTCGGCATTGTCTCAGTTCTCCTCAGATCTGAGCTGCTTCCAATAAAGCTTTTCAACTTAACTCATCACTGACTCCAGGAAACTCCATCTTTGGTCGACTCACTTAATAATCAAATCTCCGCAACAAATTGGCGTCACGAACAGGATTTCAACAGAACTACAGACTGGTAAGTGCAACATTCTTAGTTTGCCTTACCATGTCTGAGTTTGACGAAATCCAAAGAACTGTGTAGATTAAGGGGATTGATTATCGACTGATTTACAATTAATAAGTGTGAACAATTCCTGTAAATATTCAAATAATAATAGAGTGATTTTGTTCAAAAGTAGAACAAAAGTGTTTCTTTGGGGAGAAGTGTGGGGGTATGTAGTATAAGATTATTGTATTGTATTATTGTTTTTGTTTCCGGTTCAGCGTCAGGCTGTGTCCGGCACAGGGGGCCTCGTGAGAACAAAATCTTTGGAAAATTAAGTTTTCGGGGGGATAAAAAAAGCCGCCTCATTCGGTGTCAAGACCGAGAATCTGCCCTGTGTCCTGGGGGAAACGGGGGACGCCCACAATCCCATTTGCACATGGTGTAAAAATAATCACTCATAACCCACACAGGTCCCAGAAACAAAAGAAAATTAAAGGAGTGAGGAGTTTCTGATGCTGTTGAAAAGCTAACGCCTTGTTTTTTAAGTGTCTATATAGGAATTGGTCAGTTTAGAGTGAAGAATAATAGGATAATAAAATAACAATCTAAACTGTGACTCTATTCCAGAGAACTAATGCACAGACAACCTTGATACACTGTGCTGTCTGCTCCTCTTGCAGAAAGATACTAAAATTCCCAAAACAGCTACTGTTTTTATGACCTTATCTATCCACTCACTAATGTCAGTAGACTCATGATGGTCTTATTAAGAATTTGCCATGACAATTTGTTGTCAGAAGGGGGATCGAGCAGAGTGGTGGGCTGAGGCTCCATGGACAGCGAATGGCCAACCTGGAGACAAAATGTCTCCAGCCTCCACCCTCCATTTGTGTAGAGATGGGAGGGCTGATGTGAGGTCTCAGATCGTCACCACTGAATCTTAACAAACTCAGTTCATCTTAACATCCAAACATTTCCTGAGTGGTGTAGATAAGGAGAAAAAAAATTAAATAACAAAAGTATAGAAAAGTAGGCAAAGTGAAGAATGATTGCACAAACATTTGTCGAAGATATACACACATTACAGACTAAAAAGAAAAAAAAGAAGAAAAAAAATCATATTTTGCGACCACCATACTCGCACAGTTCCTCTCTCTCTGTCCACAGATCACTGCACTGAAACTGACCTGACCTCCACTCCTGTCCGCCATCGAGACACCAACCACCAGGACTCAAAGACCCTCCCACCGTTCGGACAGCTCCACCCAGAAGGGAGATTGAAGTGTCGGATTCCTCCTCCCCTGACTCCTCCTTTAACCCCTCATAGGCCCAACGTCTACATCATCACGAGAAATGGGCGTCACAGGGGATGGGCAATGACTACACACATGCTGAAGAAGAAATGGTGTGTAAGGCCAGACAGGAGAGGGTGAGACTGTGATAACACTTCAAAGCCTCTACAACAAATCCACTGTGTCATATGATGATGATGATGATGGTGATGATGATGATGATGGTGATGATGATGATGATGACGATAATAATTAAGGTGACCATGGTGCAGAACACACCTTGCCTATGGTCAAAGTGGCCATTCTTGAGCACTCAACACTGGTGTTCAGGCCCTGACTGCTGCTGACATCACTGCAGCTACTTAAACATCTGTCAAACTTTTAAGTGTGACCTCAAGTTTGGTGAGCAAATGATGATTTTCTGCTCTGATACTCTGCAAGAACTATGCAGACATGCTAACCACACCCAAGATCAACTTCAATGGAAGAAGAAAGACTAAGATGAAAAGATGTAAAAGAACTTTACATGGTGCCAATAATGGTTAACATTCTTTGACATGACGAGCTACAAACCAGTCAACAAGCTCGAGAAGGGGGCAGGAGGAAGGAGAGGTGACTCAGTGAACGTGTCTGACTGTGATACAAAAGGAGGGAGGCAACACACACACACCACTGCAAAGAAGAAATGCTTGCTAATGCAGAAAACAATACAGATTCGTACAATCTTTTTGCACAATCCAGTATGTGCATTACTCAGAAAATACACCCCCATGCACACATACATGATCAGCGTACATGCTGAGTACATTTTGCCTACATACATTTCTTGTAAACAGTAGAATTAAAGCAGAATTTACTGAAACCCCAAAATGAGTGGACATTATGTGCACTACAAAGGTATCCTCTGGTCAAAAAGATAAATGAATGAGTAACTGTAACTCAAAGGCGAAGACTTTTAAACATGCTTTTCGGTTTTGTCACATGTAGATTTGTTAGGGAACAGCCTTGATGGTCAGACTAGGAATGTCTTTCTGTTTCCACACCTGATGGTGGCATTGTCAGAAAATGCATGCATTCTAAGCTAAACACACACACACACATGTTCATGTCAGTGCCACACAGTTGTAATATGCAAGTGAATGGAAGTTTCAGTTTCCACTGTTTCTGTTAACATTTTGATAGAAGCACAATCTGATGTTTCTCTGTAGTAGACTGATTTTAGGTCACTTGATGAGTTGCACTGCACTGAACTTGTGTCTGTTTGTCCTGATGAAGCCAACAGTTGGTTTAAAAATAATAATAATGATACATACACACATGTTCTGGTCAGAACATAGATGACATGGGTGTGCATTGGCTATATCACTTATTTCTGCACAGTTTGAACTTTATGATGTCATCAGTGCCTCACTAGATAAACAAAAACAAAACAAAAAAACATTATGATGATGCATAGGTCTTTTTGTTGAAAGACACATGCAAGCTTGTAAGTGACAGAGAACACATCATTAATCTGGTTTGATTTCTCCAACAGGTGTGCACTCCCAGACTGGACCTCTGTTAAATGCTGATGCATTTTTGTTTGTTGATGTTTCTGTTTTGTTATTAACACAGTCTGTGGTTATGTTGTATCTATGCTGTTTGTTCTTAATCATGTGGTTCTGTCCTCAGGTTCTGCTCCTGTCCACTACTCAGTTCTAGACACTGAGCTTGTGGCTCTTTATGAAGCCTTTAGATTAGCAGCTGGTTAAACTAGTTAAACAGTGTACAAATCTACACTGATTCATGCTATGGATGTTACCACTCGAACTGTTAAATTACTAAATGATTATTGTCATAAATCTTAACATAAGTCACTGCAGAACTGACAATAGTCCATGTTCAGTGGGGAAGGAGGTGGCAATATTTAGTTCTGGTCCAAATAATCAGTTAAAATTCATCCCATGTTTTGGTATGTATATGCTATGGTGAGCATGGCATTAAAGTAACTGGGTTTGTTTGATTATTTTGATATAAGTCGGTGCAGTTAATTTTTTTTAGACAAAAGATTTTATGTTTCCAAAATTGTACTCATCGACTGCACAGGATTAGGTTGGTTTTTAATTTCCTTTTGAAAAGTTTTCAAAAGAAGAGATTATGTTCGATTGTTGCAAAATTATAAAAAAAACATTTCGTAGTGTGCAAAATCTCTTGACTAAAAAGAGTTTAAAAAATAAATAAATAGTAAAATGTATATTTTATACATTTTACTATTGACACTATTGACACTATGTAAATGTAACCCAGTCTGTGTGCTGTTGTCTATGCACTTCAAAGGATATGTTGCAGGGGGTGAATATCCTGGCAAGGCATCCACACACTAGGAACTCAGTCTGTCACACGATACACAATATAACGGCGTAGTTGAAGCTGCTGCTGACAGCGTCACTTCCTCTTCGGTCTTGAAGCGCCACGATCCGGGTCACGGCACCAAAGATGTAACCCAGTCTGTGTGCTGTTGTCTCTCTGCACCCGGAGACTCTGCGTAGTGTTTTATAGTTGTGAGCGGGTGTAATGCAGAGGGACGAGCCGGACACGCTGTGGCGTTTAATCGTGGCTTTGACCGTGTTTATTCCTCCTCGATCGCGGTTACACTCATTAGAGAGAGAGTTCGCCGGGTGCTTACCTTCCGATTACAGGGAAAAACATTAAAACCAAATGGCCATCGCGCCGCAATGGAGCTTCAACTACGGTGGGGTACATAGGACAAATGGCGACAATTGACAACCGCATTTTAGGGCAAAAACAATGTACCAGCGCCATCTACCGATCGAACCAGGCAACTGCCCTACATCCACCCCTTCTTTAAACGATGGCGTCCCAGTCATCAGAACAAATGCAATAAAATAAAGACCACCTACCAAACATGAACAAAGTGAACAGTCAAATATAATATAATATATATGTGAAGAATTAATGTCAGTCTAACATGTATTGATGATGAAAATGTGCGCATGTAAGGTGGGTACACTTTCTGTGCTCAGCTACAGGTGTCCTGCTGCTCTTCTTGCTTTGGCCCTCTGCCACAACTTCCATCCTCTTTCCACCTTTTGCCGATCCTCTTCTGACTCCACGGCTCGTAACCCACAGGACAGTTTCTTGGGGGGACGTCGGTTTCTTGGCACGTTTCCCCTTTGGGACACTGGGTCCGGGAGGCGGGTTGGTGACCCTAATTGTTCCATTTTCCTCTTTTCTTTCACGCATGTGTCCTGTATCACCATCCACTTCCTCCAGTTCTATGTGTTCACACTGTTCGTTCGTCATCCCAGGTAAACTCCTCTCCACCTTTTCCTCTAAGTTGTCCACCTCCAAGTCCTCCACTCCGTCCGACTCATCTCCCTGTATTGTCACTTCACTGGCCTGCTCTCCCATGTCCCCTGTATCCTCCATCCCCACGTCCTCATCTGTGTCTGGCTCGGCATCTCCTCCTGTCTCCTCCCCAGCTTGCTCCACTGGAAGAAACATACATTGCGTAAGGAGATTGTGGTGGACCACCCTCTCTGTGTCACCATTTTCTGCTCGCACCACATACACAGGTATGCCTGGCTGCTTCTTCACCACAACGTACGGGCGGGGCTCCCACTTGTCTCCCAGTTTCTGCCGCCCCTCCACATGACACACCTTCACCAACACTCTGTCACCTGGCTGGAAGACTTGACTTTGCTCTCCGATCATAGTATTTTTTCTGTTGTCCCTTGGCCTGGTGAGAGGTCTGATTAGCCTGGCCATAGGCCTGTGACAGACAGTCACGTAGAGTCTGAACATACTCACTATATTCACATGGCTCGTTGGTGGTCTGAAGCCCTAAGATCAGGTCCACCGGGAGCCTGGGATGCCTTCCAAACATCAGGTAATATGGCGTGTATCCAGTGGAGTCGTGGCGTGTGCAGTTGTAGGTGTGGGTCATTGCATCCACGTACTCATGCCACCGGGGCTTCATGTGAGGCTCTAGTGTCCCAAGCATGTTCATGAGGGTGCGGTTGAACCTTTCAGTGGTTCCATTGCCCTGCGGGTGATAGGGGGTTGTGTGGGTTTTAGTGATGCCAGTACACTTACACAGCTCCTTTACAACAGCACTTTCAAAATTTCGCCCCTGGTCTGCATGCAATTTCGCAGGGAAACCAAACCGGCAGAAGAAGTTTCTCCACAACACTCTGGCCACAGTGTTTGCCTTTTGGTCTTTGGTGGGGTACGCCTGTGCATAGCGCGAGAAGTGGTCTGTGACGACGAGGACATTTTCTATTCCACCCTTCGACTTCTCCAGAGTCAGAAAGTCCACACACACAAGCTCCATGGGGGCGTTGCTGTGAATGCTGACCAGGGGAGCCTTTGCGCCTGCTGTTGGGGTCTTCCTGAGGCAGCACCTCTCACACTGCTCACACCAACCCTTTATCTCCTGGAACATCCGTGGCCAGTGAAATCTCTCTCTTATCATCTGCACAGTCCTCTCGAAACCTAAGTGCCCTGAGTCATTGTGAAGAGCCGTCTTGACTGATTAATGCAGCACAAGCTGCTCCACTACTCCCCTTTTGCAGTCTCGGATGCGGCGATACAGGATACCATCTCTTAGCACTAGCCTCTTCCACTCCTTTAAGAGAAGGCACACCTGCACACCACCACCGACCCTCTCGCTGCGGCACGGTTTCCGGTTCAGACTTTTATAGTGCAGGACAGGGCCGATGACAGGATCTTCCTTCTGCCCTGCACGAATCTCCTGTTTTGTCATGGCAGGCAGGGACTCCATCCCCACATCTCTGTAGGGCTCTATGGGTCTGAGAGGTTCAGATAATGGTTTTTCCATTAGGCAGATGTGCCCTGACTTGTGGGGCTTACTGGGTCCCGTGTGGGCCGTCCCACGACATGCTTGGGCTCACTGGACTTCACCTGCTGAGGGCATGTTTGTAGGGCCTCGGCAACGTCCTGGTTGGACATGCGGGAGAGGGCATTGGCGTTGGCATTGTTCCGGCCCCTCCTATACTGGACATCAAAATCAAAGGCGGCCAGGCTCGACACCCACCGCTGGCCAGTAGCATCTAGTTTCGCAGAGGACATGACATACTTGAGAGGGTTATTGTCTGTCAGGACTGAGAATCTGCGCCCATAAAGATGGTCATAGAATTTGTGTGTCACTGCCCATTTTAAAGCGAGGAACTCGAGTTTGTGTGCAGGATACCTCGTCTCAGCTGTACTCAAACCTCTGCTGGCGAAAGCTATGACCCTCTCCGTACCACCCTGGTCCTGAACCAAAACGGCCCCGAGCCCCTCCCCTGAGGCGTCCGTCTGAAGGACAAATGGCAGGCTGTAATCAGGATAACCCAGCACTGGAGCGGTGGTCAGCCTGTCTTTCAGGGTCCGGAAAGCCTCCTCACAATCAACAGACCACAAAAAGGGTGGGTCCAGCCCCCGGGTTTTCTTCCCGCCCCTCTTTTTCTTTCTGGGGTCACCGGAAGTGAGGCGGTACAACGGAGCAGCTAGGGCAGAGTACCCACTCACATACCGCCTGTTATATCCCGCGAACCCCAGAAATTGCAGCACTTCCTTGCGGTTTGTGGGTCTCGCCCAGTCCTTAACCCTGCTAATCTTCTCGGGGTCTGTCCAGACTCCCTCAGCAGACACCAAGTGACCCAGATACTGCACTTCCTGCCTCAGGAGCTGGCATTTGGAGGGTTTCAACTTCAAGCCGTGCTCCTTAAGCCGATCGAACACCAGTTGCAGTCTCTCCAGATGTTCATCAAATGTTTTAGAGAATATGATGAGGTCATCAAGATAAATCAAGAGGTGAGTAAAGTTCAGATCCCCAAAGCAGCAGGTCATGAGTCTTTGGAAGGTGGAGGGGGCGTTCTGCAGTCCAAAAGGCATTCTGTTAGCCTCAAACAGCCCCATCGGTGTGCTGAACGCTGTCTTGTGTTTGTCGTGCTCCGCCACCTCACCTCCACTTGCCAGTAACCCGACGTGAGGTCCAGCGTAGAAAAGAACTTTGCCTGCCCCAGAGCTTCCAGGGCCTCCTCTATTCTGGGAAGAGGGAAGGAGTCCCTTGTGCTGCAGGAGTTCAACTTTCGGTAGTCAATACACACCTTAACCAGCCATCCTTCTTGGTCACGACTACTACTGGTGAAGCATATGGACTCTTACTGGGCCTGATGACTCCTGCAGCCTCCATCTCGATCAACAACTTTCTCACATCTTGCCACTGTGCTGGGGGAATCTTGCGATATGGGAGCCGAAAGGGCTTGGAATCGACCAGGGGGATGTCGTGTTGCACTGTCGTCGTGAGGCCATAGTCCGTGGGATGCTGGGAGAACACACTCACATTCTTTTCCACCAGATCTTTAAGGAGGGAGCGCTGCTGCTCATTCTCGACTGCTGCTCCACTCAAGTCGACGTTACAATTTGCAACAACCTGGTCCAGACTCAGACATATCTTTTCTCCCCCACCACTGCAACCTTTGCCCTGATTTTTGTCTGAAAAGTCCACCACACCGTTTACGAGGGAAACGTTGGCCAGATGTGTGTGAGGCCTGATGGTAACACCCTGCTGGGACATGTTCAACACTCTGACAGGAGCACATCCTCGCTTTACATCAGCAAGGACTTTGCCGACTAAGAGGTCTTGAGGGAGCTGCAGGGAGGGATGACCTTCAATCATTGCAGTGTAAGATTTTCTCTGTGGGCCAGCCTTTACCTTACATATAAGATCCATCTCAGTTCCTCCCGGAATGTGTATCTTCCGACCAGTGTACACAGCAGGGCCCACCATGTCATCCACATCACAAGGTTCAGTGCTTCCAACCAGCAGAGAAGTGTACCACTCTGGATGGCTCTCCTTGACCTGGTGAAGAAACTGCTGACCATACGTTGCCTGGAGGTGACTTCTGGAGGCACGGAGGACATTAGTGCCCACCAGCAGAGGGACAGAGGAGCGATACTCTGAGTCAGTTACAACAAAAGCTGGCACATTCTTGAACTCCTTTCCCAACACAGTCAAGCTGATGCGCAGGACACCATTGGTAAATGACACTCTGACCGGCTGCACCTTCGATGGGAATTTTGGAGGGCTGGAGCTTTTGTTTCTGAAGGATGGGGTGGTTGCGCCAGCATTTGTGTGTAATACTGGTAATCTGAGAGCCAGAATCAATGAGTGCTCTGCACTTCATTCCATTGACTTCCACCTCCCCCTCATTCCTGGGGCCCACTAAGAGGGTGTTCTCTTCCTCATCACCAGTGTTATTCACCTGCGGTGGGGGGTCTTGCTGCTTGCCCATAGTTACCCCGGTTACCATGGGCTCTAACCGTTTAAAGGCCAAGCTGAGTGAGGTGTGGTCCCCTCTCTGGGAGTCATAGGCTGAGGTTGGTGAGCCCATGTCAGATTGTGATCTGGGAGTGCTTCTCTGCAAACTCGGGCTATATGTCCTTGCTTCCCACATCGGTAGCACGTGACGACTGAGGTCTGGTTTGCAGGTCCAGGGGGTGGTCTGACTCTCGGTGGGGGGACAGGGGACGGAGAAGCAATTCTTGCTTCAAGGTGAGTCAACTTGGCCATCTGCTCCTCTTGGCAGAGAGCTAATTTCCTGACCAGCTCTGTTAGCTCTGACCACTCTGATGTATGTCTAGCCTTCTCTGTCTTCATGTTTGTGTTACATTCTGAAGCCACCTGGACCTCAGCATAGGTCTTCTTGGACCTGGTTAGTGACTGAAACTTCTTTGTTTCTTTTGTCAGATCTCTGAGTTCGGCTTGCAGCTCTCAGAAGCTCAGAAGCCGGGGTTTCATTGGGACAATCCTCACGTACACTTCCTCATCATTCAGTCCTCTTAAGAACTGCCGGGTAAGTTTACAGTCACGGTCAGGGAAAGGCTTGCCACCTCTTTGGCTGTCTTCTACAGCTCGCAATGTTGCCTCCAGAGCTATGGCATAAGAGCAGGCAGACTCACCCGACCTCTGGCCACGCTCATAGAAATCGGCAAGTGGGTCCAAGGAGCCATGCGTGTCACCATACTCCGCCCTCAGTTCCTCAAAAGCCTTTTCAGGGATTTGGTCATGGGGGGGAGATTCAGGATTAGCTTCCTGGCCTCACCGCTCAGGTGACGCACCACAGTAGAAAAGCGGAGGTGAAGGGGGAGCTCTATTGCCTCCAGGAGATATTGCATGTCCCGAATCCAGTCCTCTATAAGCATCTTGCTATCGGCATTACCAGTAAAAACTTGGACGTTCTTCACCTGGTGAGTCTGCAGGAAACCGCCATAGGCTGCAGGTGGGAGGCTTGGGGTGACTGGGGCTCTGGCTGGGAAATATGATGGTGCGTGTTGGGAGACGTGTGGCTGCAGGAGGGTGGTTCTGGGGGCTGAATCAGGATACATTCTGACTTGGGGGGCTGAAACATGGGGCTGTAGTTGTCCTGGGGCATGGGCGTGGGGAGAAACTGAGTAGTCATAAGCTGTACGAGTCATCGTCAGAGGGCTGGGTGAAACTGCAGTGGGGCCCCATGTACCGTTGGCAGATGGTTGCAGTGGAACCTGGGGGTGGTGTGTAGTGGCTTGTAGAAACTGGGGAATTTGTTCATACTCTGTGTCATAGGGGGTATGCTCAGCCGTAGGGGGGTTATGCATAATGTTCATTGGTTGTGGTGTTGGGAAACTTGACCTAGGTGCTTGGGGTACAAGTGAGAGATTGGCAAAGCTGGTGGGGACCTCAGGGTTGGGCTGATAAACCTGTGTTGGATAGGGTGAAACGGTTGGATAGTTCTGCTTGATTTGTGTCTCTGGGAAGTTGGGACGTGGGAGACTTTGAGGTGACAGTGTGACTGTGGGCCCGTGTCCACTGGTCTGGGACAGGAGGGTAGGGGCCATGGTGGTCTGCACAGCCGGGTGGGATACTGGAGGAGTTGCACTTGGAGTTACAGGGGCTGGTAATGTGGATACTTGAGCTGAAGCAGCATGGGGGGTGTAAGGTGACAGCATTGGGGGTAACGGGGTGAGCTGGGTTCCCAGTCCTGAGCCTGTGGGTTGCCGAACTGGGGTGGGATATTGCAGCTGCTGGCTAGGGGACGTGGGGGACTTTGAGGTTAGCTTTGGCCTCACAACTGGCTGTTGGTTGCTGGTGTCAGCCGTCGCTCCTTCGCTGGGGGGGTGAGTAGGTGTCCTCCTCGGCGAGTCATAGATGTGGTGTGGTGTTGTTTCACTCATCACCTTTAATGTTCTCTATCTCAGATTTAAGCAACAGAATGAAATGTTTGTGTGTGTGTGTGTGCTTAAATGGTTATATGCTTAGCTGTGACTGAGTATAGCTACGTTTGAATGTATTAACCAATATAAAATGTGTGGCACAATTATCACTTGATAACCCCAAAACTTAAACCTAAAGTTAACTCAAAACGTCATTACACAACTCTATATTAAACACAGAGAATATGAATGAGATAAACCAGTAACACTTCCTTAATAATAATTATGGATTATCCTTATGGAAATGCTTCACAGAGAATATCCATTTACCATTCAACTAGCTTCCAGATTACTATTATTCTTATTATTGTAATGTCACAACAAAATAATATCACAACAAAATAAAATGCACTTCAAAGGATATGTTGCAGGGGGTGAATATCCTGGCAAGGCATCCACACACTAGGAACTCAGTCTGTCACACGATACACAATATAACGGCGTAGTTGAAGCTGCTGCTGACAGCGTCACTTCCTCTTCGGTCTTGAAGCGCCACGATCCGGGTCACGGCACCAAAGATGTAACCCAGTCTGTGTGCTGTTGTCTCTCTGCACCCGGAGACTCTGCGTAGTGTTTTATAGTTGTGAGCGGGTGTAATGCAGAGGGACGAGCCGGACACGCTGTGGCGTTTAATCGTGGCTTTGACCGTGTTTATTCCTCCTCGATCGCGGTTACACTCATTAGAGAGAGAGTTCGCCGGGTGCTTACCTTCCGATTACAGGGAAAAACATTAAAACAAAATGGCCATCGCGCCGCAATGGAGCTTCAACTACGGTGGCGTACATAGGACAAATGGCGACAATTGACAACCGCATTTTAGGGCAAAAACAATGTACCAGCGCCATCTACCGATCGAACCAGGCAACTGCCCTACATAAACAATTAACAATTCAGTTATTGAACATATAAATGAGTTAGTAAGTAGAAAAGTGGGTTTAATCATTTTTTTGCCAAGTTAAAATTCAAAGTCCCTTGTGATGAAGATGATAATTTTTTGTGTTTTTAATAATAGGAATGTAATGTTTCTTTGAGGAGATTGTGAGAATAATATCTTATTGTCATAATCTGGTTACAAGTTTAAGAGTAAATACAAAATACTAATGGTAATTCTATTGACATGTCACTGATAAAGGTGTACATGTCATTGATTGTGTAAATTACTTACTGTATGTAAAGATATTTCCTTGTGGATATTTTCACATGGTAACATGAAAGCCTCTTAAGAGTTAATGAAAATGATTTGCCTCCATTGAACCACACTGTCTCCAGCATGTCCAACTCCTATTCTTGTAGTCTTAAAGTATCTTATACATTTTTCAAGCAATGTTCTCTCCAATTCATGTAATTAGTTGAGGACCATTGGAAGATGCAACCTCCCCCACAAGTTTCATCAGAAAGCCTTATTCCTGCTTCTTGTTTCCCACTTGTCTTTAATATATAAGGTGTTCTCAGTTTTAGCAGAAAATAAGGCATCATACAATTTAGAAATGGACTTAGTTTTAAGATAATGTCGTACCTGGAGTTATCTGAAATAGTCACTTTGTACTAGGCCATGTTTGTCCTGCAAAGACTGACAACTCTGTATCTTACTGTTGTATGTGGATGAGAGATAGACAGGTTATAAGTCCTTTCCTTGCCCAAGTTTCTTTTGTCCGTTCTATTGGGGATGAATTCTGAATCAAGATCACAGCATCTAAAAAGGTCTAATTAATACAGATATATATTGATTTATTGTATGGAAGACATGATTTAACACAGTTGATCATTCATTACTCATGTGATAAATCATTGGTTAAGAAGCTACTTAAAGTTTAGGTTACAATATGTAAAATTGTAATACATTAAAATCCCTCCATGTAGGTAAATATCCAAAAGCATTGTGATTTGGTACAAAACGTGATCTATTTAAAACAAGATAATGTTTGCATGTACTGAACAGTTCACATGTTCTGTCATAAGTGTCGTATTGTGTTGAGCTCTGGGGAACTACCTACAGCACAAATCGAGCACAGAGCATCACAGGAAGGCATTCCTAACTGTGGTCATTGGACTCAACAACTCCTCTCTCTCTCTTAATGTTTGACATCTATGTTGGGATCTGTGCATATTATTTAAATTATCTGTGCAATAACATATTTATGTGCCATCACTCAAATTACAACCATCTCTAGATGATTAATTCAATACTGTATTTACATCTCTCTTGTAGATATTTTACATATTGACATTTTACATAGGAGTGTATACGTTTACTTATCTTTACGTTCAATCTCAATCTATTTTTTTTTTTTTATTATTCCTATACATTGTATGTATATCCTTTCATGAATTTCCCCACTGGGATCAATAAGTATTCTGATTCTAGATACAGATTACCTTATAGATAACCCTAACCCTAACCCTAGAATCATCAATAAGACTTGTCACCATGTTTTTCATAATGTCTCTCTTGTAAGTTTCAAAATAATGTGTCTCTGAGAATGTAGACATATTATTAGAGTTGTGAACAGAAGCCTATCTACCTGTATGCAAAGTATATTTAGAATTAAAATATTCCAAATTCTGAATATACTTTGTGCTGAAAGAAGATATCAAAAATTATCACAATACTTGTGAATTTTGAGAAGGTGAAAGCACTTAATCTCAGACCTTCCACGAAAAGAACAGAAATAAGTAAATACGTTATTAATGATAACAAGAATAATGTATAATTGGACATTTCAGGTTTATTTTATTTTTACAAGAGCTAGTGTTCTAGAAGATATAAGAATTGAAATATCCTGATTTCTAATGTAATACAATGGTTAGTATTTGTTTGAAGTATTTGTTTGGGATGGAGTTGCTAAATAGTTCAAAAGATATGTCTAGAACTATTAAATGCACTCTGTGTCATGGTTAACAGATCGTAATCTACAAATCTATCTCCCATTGTCCTTACTCCATTTTGCAATTATCTATTTTCCCATAAGTCATATTTGTCCATACCTTACCTGACATGAAGTAACTAAATCTAGGTTCCTTGTTCCTGAAACGATTGAAAGATGAAGTCACTTTGTTGACAATGGTAAACTGAAGGATTGTTAGGGATTGTTAATAGAGGCCACTTGTTGTGGGCCTGCTAATTCTACTGTGTTTGAGTAGAAACTGTGACGAGTAATGCAATGAGTTAAAGAGATTTCTTGTCCTTCATTCAGGTTTCAGGGTTCCATGGATAAATTAACCGTCCAAAATAGTAACTAAAGTAACATAACTATTCAAGGTTTTAGTAATGTTTGTCATTTTGGAATTTATACTGTGACCGTGTTTATTGACAAGTACATAAATTAAGTTTCTTTAATTTGATTAGATTAGCTTAGTGTAGTTGGAAAACTATTTGTGTTATAACATTGTTATAATCAGTTTAGTTTGACAAAGAGGGTTGATATAGGGATATTGAGGTGGGTGAGAGGAGGATGTTGTGCCATCAATCATGGACAATCCCTCTCACCCCCTACATGAGACTGTGGGGGTCTTGACCGCCTGTGGCCACCTCCACTTGCACTACTCCAACACTACTACCTCCATCATCTGTGCCTATGTGTACACCAGTGCTTTATCCTGTGCAATAGACAAAAGTATGTATTACTGAGTCTGTAAACATTTATTAATGCATTTACCGGCAACATGCAATATCTCTATACATATTTCACTGTATACAGTGTCCATATAAATATATAGGTATGTTATATATTTATTTCTGTATAAAATGCATCTGTTTTACCTTTCTTTAACCCCTTGCTTGTTATTGTGTTTTGTACTTTTGCTGTCTGCACACATCTGTCTTAACTGTTTTTTAGCAGCTATGACAAGTGAGTTTCCCCTTTTGGGGATAAATAATGTTTATCTTATCTTAGGAATATTAAAAGAGATGTAAAGTAACTGAAATGTGTATTTTGAATTTTGACTTAGACTGAAGTTAAACAATATTTTGAATCAGATCCTCTTTCTCATAGGATCAATTCACTAAATGTTAACTTTCATATCTGCTGGTTTAATGATTTTAAATTGCATTCCAAAGTTTTATTAATTTTAGGTTGACAGATGCTTCATCTGTTTAGTGTTTCTCTGAGTTAAAGGGGGACTGATTAGATGGATAGGAAGAACAGGTCAAAAAGCACTTGTCGAGTCTTGGAGACTCATGGGACCAGCTCCAGAGTCTTGGAGACTGAGCTGAGTTGGAGTGTAAGCCCTGTGACTTATTTCATTTTCACATCCCGGACTAATAAGGGAGAGCAAACACAGGACAGATTAAATTGTCTGTTTGATTTAAAACTGTTTGTTTTAAATTGTTTGAATTTCTATAACTTCTTTTAATTGATTCTGTTTGGATTTCTGATGTATTTCCTTGCCTCGGTAAAGCACTATACATTGCCAGTTCATAGTGCTTTACTATGAATGCCAAATAGAGTGATAGAGGATTTTTTGTATTGAAGTGGTCGGTAGGTTACCATGAAGTTCAGAAAATGTACCAATAACCTAATTTTGAGATTATATTTCTTGTTGTGCTAATGATTAAGAAATGTTATTTACATTCCTAGACAATTAAGAATGTGTTTTGATTAGATCACTAATCTTTAGCTCTATAAACCTTATGCTTTCATATTGTGCTTTCAATCATTTCAGAGTAATGATCAGATCAATACAATACAGTTTTGATAATTTTTCATTGCCAAGGTTAATTTTGTTTATTTGTTTTTAAACAGTTCAGTTTATGTTTCCACCTTCCTCCCATTATGCAATGGGGAAATACATGTTTTTATAAAGCAACAACATGTAAAAAAAAAAGATTTATGGTTTTAAATTGGTTGAACACCACTCTGTAAAATGTTTCATAAAGAAGATGACGACATTGTTGGATTACATGCCGCCATGCATCGTATGTGCTAGTAACCTCTCCATGGCTGGTGACTCTCTACTGCATGGACAGTGCATGAGTTGAAGTGAATACGATTATGTGAAATACATTTGCAGTAATGTGTTTGTGTGATTAGTATGATTTTGTGTATGCGTTTCCTTTCCCTGCATCACATTTTCATGCTGATTTATGATTATAGTGTTTATATTTCTTCATTTATCTGAAATGTAATGTATGATGATCATTGTATTTCTATATCACCCACCACAGTGTACAACATCTGACAGATAGAGAAGTTTTCTGTAGGTCTTTTTCCTCAATAACATCGAGGTTTGACCATTATAGATCAGAATAGTCAGCGCAGGTGTCTTTTTAACCCTTCTTCTGCATTCTGAGGAAGGTTTTTGGCTCCTGTGTCATGTGATCTGTGACCTCCGCTGTGAGCGCCTGTGATGCTCTGGTGTCATAGGCGTTCTTCTTTCCATGAGGAGACAATTTTGTCTAAAATGTGTCCTTGTTGACCTGGAAGGCGGAATTCAAGAGTCATATGGTAGAGAGGAGATGGCTAAAGAGGGGTGATGTTATGATTTCTTGATGTCTTGATTACAATGTTTAAATTCTTGTATCAGTCATGACTATGTTTATGATTGATTGTGTATTTTTCAGAAGGGCATTTTTTTCCATGCATGCCAGGTGAAGTCCCTGGGTTAAGGGTATTTGATACATGTATTTTAGTGATTTAATTGTTAGATGTAATTGATTGGGTTATTGAGGCTCTGTGCTTTCTAGTTAGTTTATTGATTGTATAAATCAATAAAAGGGGGCATTGTAAGGGAAAAACATTATTCGGCCTTCTCCAAAGTTATCAGCTCCCATTCCTAAGCAGAAGCCTAAACAATTCAGGACGGCGCCTGCCGAAACTGTTGTTGTCACAGCGACCTCGGTATAGCACTGTTGTCTACAGAATTCGTCTCTTCATGTTTTCGCTGAGCCTGCGCAGTCCTCCCCAAGGTCAGCTCCATGTATCAGCAGAGGAAGCACCTTTAAGTATCCTAACTCTGGGACTCACAGGCAGACTGACAGAGGATGCCCAACTGTTAACATACTTGTTTGATGTTCGGCATTGTCTCAGTTCTCCTCAGATCTGAGCTGCTTCCAATAAAGCTTTTCAACTTAACTCATCTCTGACTCCAGGAAACTCCATCTTTGGTCGACTCACTTAATAATCAAATCTCCGCAACAGGTGCGGTCACATAAGTGATGGAAATTGATGGTTGTCCAGTTCACCCTAACACAGCACTCACTCACCCTAACTTTGTGGTCATTAAAGACCGATTATACAGAGTGAGTCGTGACGCTCAAACAGGGGAAGAGCTCTCCCAGTTGTTAGTTCCAAAAAGCCGCCGAGAAACGATTTTCCAGGCGGCTCACCACAACCCCATGGCGGGTCATCTAGGATATGATAAAACACTGAACTGGATCATGGCCCGATTTTACTGGCCGGGCTTTCGGGTGGATGTAAGTCGGTGGTGTGCATCCTGCCGCGAATGTCAATTTGTCAACCCTCCGGCCACCCCAAAAGCGCCCTTGCGGCCATTACCATTAATGGAGGTCCCTTTTGATAGACTTGCCATGGACCTAATCGGGCCATTAGACCGGAGCGCACGGGGATATCGCTTTGTATTAGTTCTAGTGGACTATGCAACGCGCTTTCCTGAGGCAGTACCCCTGTTCAGCATCTCGGCGAAGAGTGTTGCACAGGCACTGTTTGAGGTCATCTCCCGAGTTGGGATCCCGAAAGAGATTCTGACTGACCAGGGCACATCATTTATGTCATGTACACTACGCGAGCTATACGAATTACTGGGCGTCCGCTCAATTCGGACTAGTGTGTACCATCCCCAGACCGACAGCCTGGTGGAGCGGTTTAACAAAACACTAAAGAACATTATTCGTAAGTTTGTGCACGAGGATAGCCGTAATTGGGATAAATGGTTGGACCCTCTGTTGTTTGCAGTGCGGGAGGTGCCCCAGGCCTCCACGGGTTTTTTCGCCCTTTGAACTCCTGTTTGGCAGAAAACCTCGGGGTGTCTTGGACCTGGTTAAGGAAAACTGGGAGGCGGGTCCAAGCACCAGTAAAAATGAGGTACAGCACGTACTGGACCTGCGAGCAAAACTCCATTCACTGGGTCAGTTATCACAGGAGAATTTGCTCCAGGCCCAGGAACGTCAACAGCAGCTGGGGATGTTGACTATGAGGTTGTGCGTTCTGACAGGGGTGGAGCAACACAGATTTACCACCTCAACCTCGTCAAAGCCTGGAGGGAGGTGGCGTCTGTTTCTCTGGCCACCACAGTGATTGAGAGAGATGAGCTGGGACCGGAGGTGACTAAATCAAACAGGTCGGCGCCGCTCCCCATTGACGACCATCTCTTGCAGGGCCAGAGAGCAGACGTGGCCTCGTTGCAGCGGCAGTTTGCCGACGTGTTCTCTCCCCTGCCAGGGCGCACAAACCTCATACACCACCACATAGAAACTTCCCCGGGTGTGACAGTGCGTTCAGGACCCAATCGGCTGCCAGAACACAAGAGTGTGCGACACTGCCCAACAACAATCTCCAATACTTATTGACCTAAATACATTTGTTAAAGGGGAAATAAGTAGTTTAAAGTGCCATCTAGAGGAGAGGCTGAAATTTACAACAAAGACCTGCTGCTCTGCTCACCCCCTCCCTTCCCTGAGCGCTACGGTATCCGCAGCTGGTCAAATGTCGTCCTCGTTGTCTTTCTCCGTGTCAGCAGATGAGGTTCGTGAGGCGAGGGAGAGGGCGAGCTACCGCGGCCGTAGCAGACGAAGCGGAGAGAGAGGAGGCGGGACTTCCGCTACAAGTAAAGAGACGCTTGTTTTGTTCTCTCGCGTTTGTCCTTACAGGCTCCGGTAGAAACATGGCGTCTCGCTGCTAACAGTGGCTATGCAACCACGGTCCGCGGTCATGTTATTTTAAATGACTTTTTGAAACACTACGAAAATGAAACAAAAACTATTATACAGCGACTAGACAATGCAGGAGCACATAATATGTATAAAAAAGTGGATTTTGTGTTATATAAACCCATAAATACTACATATTGTACCTTTAAAAGACTATACTTCTTTTTTCGACTAAAACTAGACTAAATCCTTTTTGAGTTTTCGTCGACTAAAACTAGACTAAAACCCTTTTGAGTTTTCGTCGACTAAAACTATCACGTATAGAAGTGACTAGAATGTGACTAAAACTAATTGGACTTCGTCCAAAAGACTAAGACTAAGACTAAATCTAAGATGGTTGTCAAAAACAACACTGCATATAGGAGACAAACACAGTGATATTTGAGAAGTTAAATAACGTTTATATGATTTACAGAACGTCTGCAATATCAGCAGATTCTGGAGAACAATGTCCATGTTCTGTGTAGCAGTGTAGCTCACAACAATAGTATCTGTGCTCATACAGAGCAGGGTGTGATTTCACTGACAGCTTAGACCAGGAGGGGGTTGTGCTATGTAAATGTGATGATCCTGTCTCTTGGCTCTCAGAAGGTGTAAATCTTAAATAAAATAATCTAAATAACTTAAAATGTCCCTAAGTAGACTTGTGACCGGTTTTGCCAAGGCACATATGTAACTAAAATGGTTGCAATTTCAAGCCCTGAAAAATATTACTTAATTACTTAAATTAAAGTAATATTAAGATACTGTTATATTTGGGTCAGGCTAATTTGGCTTTTATATAAATATCTTGGCTTTCTCCACTTTCTAATCATTACTCTCCTCAATGAAAGCTCAAGTTAAATAAGTCTCATATGGTGCACCTTGACTGAAATATTTCATATCTCATATTCATATTGAGTTCCATAAAATTCCAAGACTGTCTGCATCACAAATGACTCTATCCTGTGAAATCCTTTAGACTCACCTTTCCAGTAAAGATGAGTCTAAAGGATTTCATCTGTAACAATGTGGCCAAAAATGGTCATTAGACAAACTTTCCGGTGCGGACAATGTTTTTTTTAATGCAAATATTTTTTGTTTTACTAGTTTTGTTGGTGAGTTCAGTATGTTATATGAATATTATTCCTGGTCCTCTGTGACATATTAGGAGGATTTTATGGCCAGTTGCTTTAAATTTATTACATAATGCACCTTTAACTCTATAAACAACCAGGGCCTTCACAATTCAGTCAGACTACCTAGCTAGCTAAGTAGCAGTGTTCTTTTAGAGCTGGAATGTAACTTTTGACCACAAAACAACAAGCTAGGTTTTTATTTTTCAAACAGGGAGCACTTGGTTCATTAATGACATGGGACTTTCTGCTGTTAGCTGTTAGTTGGCTCCAGCCCCCAGCTAACAGCTAACTGTTACTACCAGCAGTGATGAATACTTACTGAAAAACTTTCTGATGTCCATTCTTCATTCACGTTATTCTGCTAAACTGCTGTATTCGCTCTGTGTGCTTCAAGGTGCACACACACTGCAGGAGTGCAAGCAAGGTCGCAGGGAAAACATGGACTGGATTTTCAGTGGTGTGGGCGTTCTCTATATGAACAAGTGGAATGGATTGGATAACGACGCACTGAAGGGGCTCTTTCTTTACACTATGAAGTAAAGGGAAACTGACAGATTTATGATCATATTGAATAATGATAGGTTACATCATTTTTTATTTGAACTCAGATTATGGCCATTTTATATAGAATTTGTCGGCACTTTTTTTGTAAAAATAAAATAAAAACTCCAAACTATTTAGGGGGGCTTCAGACCCCCAAAAATAGGCCTAATAATTCAACAGTTAAAGTAATAAAAGAGCCAACTAGAATCTCTAAGACAAGCAGAATTCTTATAGACCTTATCTTTACAAACAAACCTGACAGAGTCTCAAAAACATATAACTTGCTAACAGGTTTATCAGATCATAATATGATCCTGATAATAAGGAAACTTAATAAAAAATGTCTAGACAGGGTCTCTGCAGGTTTCAACAAGTCAAATTTAAGACTTTTTTAAGACCATAATGAATACAATTTAAGACCCATTTCAAATCCGTACTGGCAAAAAAGTACAAAAGACATGAAGGAAAATTGGAGCCAATTTGTGGCTATTTGTGGTAATGAAAACTTGGGTTTTCATTAAGTTTTCTCCACTGCTATGCTAAGCTGTAACACACCACGGCGCGCGCACAGCACACTAGCTCCCTCGTGGTGCTCGATAAATTCTCACCAGGCAGCACAGGTGGCCTACTTTAGTTCTGTGTTGTAGCTATGTTATCACAACCTCAAAAATAGAAACATTCCAAAGCGAGACTGAAGTTTATGCATGTTTTAAATAAAAGTAACATTAATTAGGGCTGGACGATTATAGCAAAATAATAATCACAATTCATTTGATTGATATTGAAATCATGATTAATAAAAACAATTATTGATTGATTTCAATTATTGATTGAGTATTTATTGAAATGCCAAAACTCTACTTTAAATATAACTTAAAAGAACAGCCAGAAATACATTTGTAACACATAAACTGTAAAAGTAAAATAATAATAACAGTAAATTAAAATAATGATTGTATTAAAGACACAAATAAAAATAACTGCTGCATAACTTGCAAAAATTTACAACATGCACTGACAACACTAATAACACAGGCAAAATCAAAACAAAATACTCCGCAACTTCAGCACAACATCTATCATACAGGACTGGAAATATTTACGTGACGGCAACACGTGACGCTTGTCCAAAGTCTTAACATGCGTCTAGAATCCTGGGTTTGCTTATGGTACTGATGCATCCTTCACTACCATATTTTTTAATTAACGTCACAGCCTCCCCTATCTCTTGATGTCTGCGGGACGTGGTGGATATGGAACGGCATTGTAAAGAGTGTCCTTACAGTTTTTCTCAAATGCTAAAACACAAAAGCCAATCCTCTAAACCAAATGACCAGTTGTCTAAACACATTTACTAAATCTAGCCATCATTTTCCAATATCATAAACACATTTCACATGAAGACACAATTCTCAAAACACAATCCTCCATTCTCATAAATCTAAACACATTTTTCCTTGTTAAAACACATGTTGCAAAAAAACATATTCTCAAATGAAAGTTCATGTGATGCAAAATGCTTGCCACAGTCAGCAATAATTGAACACAATGAACACACCTGGCGTCATTTATTACACACAATGACTCCAAATTGAAGACACTTGTTGCTAATGCTGTGACCACACCTATAAAAGCACAGTTTGCTGAAGATTCCAAACAAACACAATGGATGAAGGCAGAGTCAGGGGAAGAGGAATTCGAGTGAGAGGAGGGAGAAGAGCTGGCCATGGAAGAAGAGGAGCATGCCAAAGAGGAAGAGGAGTTCAAATCAGAGGAGGAAGAGAAGCAGGTCAAAGAGGAAGAGGAGGAGGCCAACAAGGGAGAGGAGAAGGTCCAGGAGGGAGAGCAAGACAACCTCACACCATCATTACGGACGAGATGTGAGCAACAGTCATTGATCATGTCATTTTCCATGGCATGACAATGCCTGAAGCAGGACTAAGAGTCCATCCAAACCTGAGTAGGTTCACAGTGGCCACCATTATCAGGGCATTCAGACAACACAACAGGTATTGTACTCTATTGCTTTCTTTGTCACAATACCATTTTACAAGCCTGTGAAAGTAGTCTATTACTGTAGTTTTACATGTAAATCAGTTGCTACTGTATTGTTAAACATGTCAATTGACAACACATGTTTCTTTCTTTAGAGTTGAAAGAATGCCACATAGAGGTGGGAGGGTTGCCATATTTCCAGCGGCACAAGAAACCCTCATTGTGGATATGGTTCGTGACAACAACCTCATCAGACTCCGGGAGATCAGAGACAAAGTCATTGGCGATAATGTCAACTTTGAGAACATTGATGATGTCAGCTTTGTCAGAGTTCTCCGGCGCCAAAATATGCGGATGACACAGGTCTTTAGGGTTCCCTTTGAGCGCAACTCTGTGCGACACAAAGACCTACGTTACGAGTATGTCGTCGTCGTCCACTGTTTTCTGCTGCTGCAGTAGTACAAACATCCTGCAGCCGCAATCAGTCTTCCTTTAAATTTTTTCCACTTAGTCCGGTTCGTCGCAAGCTTCCTTAGCTCCCGTAGGTTTCTTTCTGACCGCAACGGTCCTTGTCCTCTTTCTTTTAGGTCTGCCCTCAGTAGACTCAGTAAGTTTTTGCAATGTCTTCCTTTTCTGGATCTATATGTGTTGGATCCTATCAGGGCGAAGTCCAAAGCCTGTTGTGCTGGTGTGTCGGTCGGCATTCTTAGGATGTGTCCGAACATGGACCACCTGGCATGTTTCACTTTTGTTGATAGCGGGCTTGTGTTACACAGCTTGTACAGTGTTTTGTTGGAGATCAAGCTATTTGGCCATCGATGTCCTGTGATTGTTCGTAGGTGTTTTCGGTGGCATGCGTCTAGCTTGTCTATCGCTGCCTGTGGAGCAGCCCAGCTGTTACAGTTGTAGAGCATGATTGACACACATGTGGCATTATACAACTTTAGCTTCTTCTCCAATGGGATTTTTGATCGCTGGATCCAGATTTTCCAAAGGGATCTGAATGCAATGTTGCCCAAGATACACCGTGCTGCTATTTCAGATGAGCTACAGAGGAGGGAACCCAGAATTTTACTCTTCCTCCATTCCTCATAGCCTCGGAGAGGCTTTTCGTTCTCATCTTTTTCCAGTCTGTCTGCCAAAAAGACATGGGTGAATTCTGTCTTGGCTTCATTCATGAATAGATTTAAGTCTTTCAGATTGTTAGCGGCTACCGGTAGTAGTCTTTCCAGTATGGCTCTTTCCTCGTCGATAAAGTCGACATCGTCTGCATATTCCATTTCCAATGGCATGCCAAGAGGTGATACTGGAGGGTTGGGTCTTGTGGAGTGTCTTCTTATTGTGGATAGTGCAGATGCTAAATAACAGGTGAACAGTACTGGAGAGAGACTGTCACCTTGTGGGGACCCTATTGTTGTTTCGAAATCAGCCGAGTAGGTTGATCCGACTCGGACTTTCAACTTAGTGCCAGCCAGGAGTAATCTCACAAGACGTAGTTCGTCTTCATTACATCCTGCCTGGTCTAGCACGTCCAGGATCTTGGACCTTTTGATGGTATCAAATGCCCGGGACATGTCTATTCCCATCTTGTAGAAGTCCCAATGTTTAGACATAACCACTGAGGTGAGCATGCGTTGGGCCCATACTATGTCCACACAACTTCGTCCTCTCTTGAAGCCACTTTGGTATGGTCCTGTGAAGACATCTATTTTGTCCCTGATGCGGTGGAGTGCAACAGTAGACAGGATCTTACGTATGCTGTTCAAGAGGACGATAGGACGTAAGTTGGCAGGTGGTCCTGGTGGCTTTTTTGGTTTAGGTAACGCAATGAGTGTTCCTTGTCCCATAGCTTCAATAGGGTAGTGGTGCTCAAAGCACCGTTGATGATGGCAGTGATATATGGTGTTATAATGTCGCTCCCATGATTGAAGAGTTCGTTACTAACTCCGTCTGGACCTGCCGAGCGTCCGTTACTCAATGTTTTTATAGCTTTCTTGATTTTGTCATCTTTGATAGGGTCTTTCAGGGATCTGGGTTCTCCTTGGAAGGGCTCTAGGTGTTCTCTTTCTGGGTCTGTGAACTGTTCTTTGAACCATTCCCTGATGGCATCTGCTTCCCCCTTGTCAGATGAGATGAATTGTCCGTCGGTATTGTGCACTGACAGGGAGGGTGGAGGACCACAAACTTTGAGGGCACGGGCTACCTTGAACATTTTTCGACTGTCGTCTGTGGCTGTGATTTCATCTGCCAGTTCATCTGCTCTTTTCATTGCTTGGTCTTTCAGTTGTTTGCTTATTTCTCTGAGGATATTGTTGCGCTCTTTCCGTAGGGATTTTCTGTCTTCACTTTGATCCATTTGGTAGATGCATAGCCTCAGGGCCTTTTGTTTTTCTGACAATTTCATGATGACTGGGTCTTCCGTATACTGTCTTTGCTTGCTGTTTGTGTTTTTCAGCACTCCTAATGTGTTGGCAGCTGCTGTTTCCATACTTTTGAGTACGGTGGTTAGTGCTATGTTGGGGTTGTTGTCTTCTGCTGTATTGGACAGCTGTTTTGCCAGGGTTTGCTTGTATTGTATTTGTGTGCTTGGGTTATTAAGCTTTTCGAGGTTGTACTTGACCTGGTGTCTCTTACATTTCTTGTGGACCAGGCATATGTTCTCCATTCTTATGCGGGTGACGACTAGTTTGTGGTCTGAGTTGAGGTCTGTGCCTCCATAAGTATGTGAGTCTTTTAGCAGTGGTTTGCTCGTTGATTTGCAGAGTACGAAATCAATTTGGTTGAAGATGGCTATAGTATCTTTGGAATCTGGACTTCCTTTGGGATCAGCTCTGTGTCCTACCCATGTTGTGCGATGACGAGCAAGGTGTTTGAAGGCAGTGTTTGTGGCAAACAAGCCATTGGTGCTCATGAAGGATATCAGTGCTTCACCGTTGATGTTCCTTTTCCCCAGTCCATATGATCCTACACATGAGTTTAGCCCTATGTCGTAGTCTATCTTGTTAAGTTTCCCCAGTTTGGCATTAAAGTCGCCACATACGAATAGCAGCCATCTTGATGGGACCGTTATTGCATTGCTCAATTTGTCGTATAGTGATTCCACTAGGAGGGGGTTTTCTTTGGCTCTCTCCAAGGTTGGGCCGTAGACATTGACAATGCGGCATTTAGTAGCATTGCCACTTGTTGTTGGGAGAGACAGATCGATGGTGGCTACCCTGTCGCTGATGCGTCCATAGTTCAGGATGTGGCTTTGCAGCCTTGGGCCTATCACAAAGCCTAACCCATGATGGGTAGTTTCTTTCTGTTCCATAAGGATCAGGGTGTGACCTGTTTGAAGTTTCTTTTCCAGTTGAGTCGTTGTTTTTTTACGAGTATGTGCAAGTAAGTATACATCCATGTTCACAGTACAGTTAGTGGACATACTGTGTTGCTCAGTGGCCTACATTACTTCTGGACAATACTGTGCTAACTGATTGACTGTTGTTCTGAACACCTGTGCACTTTTACATTTTCACAGAGGATATTACAGTTGGACGCGATGGCCAGACCTCATGAGTACCTCTTCTTGGATGAGGCTGGCTTCAACCTGCAGAAACGAAGGCAAAGAGGCCGTAACATCATTGGCCAAAGAGCCATCACTGAGGTTCCTGGCCAACGGGGGGGTAATATTACTCTTTGTGCGGCAAAGGGTTCGGAGGGGCTTGTCCACCGGCATGCTGTCCTTGGGTCTTACAACACCCAACGTCTCCTCACCTTCCTAGAGGAGCTAAAAGACATCCTCCTGGACCACCAACAACACCATCCTGGGCTTGCACATCACATTTATGTGATCATTTGGGACAATGTCCGCTTCCACAAAACAAACCAAATTAGAGAGTGGTTCACCAATAACAGTAACCACTTTTTAAACGTCTGTCTGCCACCCTACTCCCCTTTCCTGAACCCAATAGATGAGTTCTTCTCATCATGGAGATGGAAGGTTTATGACAGAACCTCCTAAGGGCAATGGAGCTGGCCTGTGCTGACATCCCAGTGGAGGCCTTCCAAGGATGGATTCGCCATTCCAGGGCGTTTTTCCCGCGGTGCCTAGCAAGAGACAATATAGCCTGCGATGTGGATGAGGTGATGTGGCCCGATGCAGCTCGGCGACATGATGCCGCACAGTAACTGTGGTGTGTGTGTGTGAAAATAAAAGAAAATAAAAAAGCTTCACACCCGGATCATGTTTTCAAGAGTACTGTTGTGTGCAATAGATTCTGTTTTTTGCATTGAGTTGTGTTACGGTAGTGTACTTGCAGAATTTTCTCTACTCTTATGAAACTCACAACTCTAAATGCCTAATCCTCTGCAGAGATCTAAGAAGATCCGTTACTCTAAAGTTTTTTAAAAATATGCATTGGCAGTTATGAAACAAAGAACCTTCTCACAAATTGAGCATTGTGTTTTAAATTGTTTTGCTGTAGTGTGTAATGGTGTGTATAGTGTTTACATTTTTGAAAGCTTCGAGCTTTTGGTCTGAAAGTTTGAGTTTTGAAGTGAGAAGGTGTGGTTGTGCTTATGTAGCTTTAGAAAAGGGTATTGTGTTTAGACATTGGGGAACATGGAGGAAACGTTTGTGAAATGTGTTTTAGCATTTGAGAAAAACTGTAATAGAGGACTGTGTTGGCGCTGACTGACGAGCCTGGTCATAGACACGACATCGCGAGAAACTTTGCAAACAATTTACTTTTGCTTGACGTCAAATTGAAGCCGAAATGTTTCCAGTTAACTGATATTTTCCTACCTTTGTTACCTTTCTGCCTTTATAAACGTTCGCTCCTATCATAGGTATACCCAACAAACACCTTCAGAAACTTCAATTCATTCAGAACTGTGCTGCCCGAACTCTGATGAAAACCCGCAAATACGACCACATCACCCCCATTCTTCAGAACCTACACTGGCTTCCCATAACCTCAAGAATCCAATACAAAATCGCCCTCATCACCCACCTTTGCATCTACAGCAACGCCCCACAATACCTCAAAGACCTCCTTACCCCTCACTCATCCACCCGTAACCTCCGGTCCCAAAGTACCAACCTCCTCCATCAGCCCCGCACACGATTCCGCACCATGGGAGACCGAGCCTTCTGCTCCACTGCCCCCCACATCTGGAACTCCCTCCCTGAACACCTACGACAACCCCAGTCTGTCGATGCCTTTAAAAAAGGGCTTAAAACGTTTCTATTCGAACAGGTTTCCTAGGTCGTTCCTAGATGTTTTTATTCTCTTTTCTGCACTTTCTTCTCCTCCTTTAGCTATTCTTTCTTCTGCTGATTTTAATCGTGTCTGATTTTAATCGTGTCTGATTTTTCTCTTAGTCTTTTGTTTATTTTGTTTTTTGGTTTCTGTAGCACTTTGAGATAACTTTATGAAAAGTGCTTTACAAATAAAATCTATTATTATTATTATTATTATTATTGATCCACACGCGTCACTCGCTAGCTGCAGCCGCACGTAACACTGGTGCATTCAATGTCTTTTTCTAGCATAGGAATTTACATACAGGCCGCGCCGTGTGGCGCATTAATCGGTTTTCTTCAATTATACTCTTTTTTATGATCGTGAGAAGACAAAATGTATTAAAATTCGATTAATCTTCCAGCCCTAACATTAATAGATTTTTAAGACCTTTCAAAATTGTATTTAAGACCTTTTATGAGATTTTAGGAGAATATAAGATATTTTAAGGCCTTAAATTCAAATTATTGGATTTAAGTCTTTTTTAGACTTTTTAAGACCCCGCTGATACCCTGCTAGAGAGACTTTCCTTCAAACAGAATCATAATTATGTGCCAACAGGAATTCGTAAAAACAAAAAGCCAATCGACTTGAACATGAATTAAACAATCTTAATTGGGATAATGTCTTGCAAACTATTGACACAGACAGATGTTGCGCTATTCTTACAAATACTATGGCAGATGTAATCCAAAACTTTACTTGCCCTTTTAACCACTTCTTCCCTGACCCTCTTTTTGGAGTCCCTGCTCGAAAATGACATACCAAAATTAAATAGAGTAAACCTCTGCAGTTCTATGTGGATTATCTTGATATCAAAATAAAGATAACACTTGTGAAATTCCACCAGAGGTGTAAGTTTCACTGTAGATGCCACTGTGTCAGAGTAAATGTACATGGAACACAGCATAACTGAAGGATTTTTTTCTCTCGCCTAAAATAATATTGCATTTTAAAGCAAATATGACCTTTAAAATATGCAGTAGGAGCTTAAAAACACATGGAGGTCATGTAACAAAGTCTGATGCTGCTGAAACGAAGCAGAGTGAAATTACAGAGGTTTTAGTAAAAAGATGTCTGGGCGTTCTCACTTTTCATTTGAGATTTCTTAGGTACCAAATTATTAAAAACCCAGTTAATTTTATTTATATGTCACTACAGATCTAAAAAGAACTTGTTTTGAAAAAAAGAAAAAAAAGAAAAAAGATAACTCGCTGTAAATGGATGCTCCCTGTGCGGTGTGTAATAACAACTATGTGGCTCAACAGCGTTTTCAGTTAAGCAGCGCCATAGCTCTGGCTTACCTTTGTCAATTAGGGTGATTGACAGCTCGTTTTAAACCTCTAAAACCTGTAGAAGGATACCCCGGTCTCCAATTGCATGTGAATCACTTCATTAGTGAGTCGAAAGGACATAAATGCCTATGACGCATTTGTGTGGACATTCGCCTTTCTCTAATCAGAACAAACTAATGTCGCTCTGTAATGATCAATCAGACCGGGATTTGTCCCCAAACATATATAAACATATATGTGACCCGCTACGGACCAAGCGGGAACAAGTTGGCAAAGCGCAAAACGAGAAAAAAACAGGAAATTTTTTTTTTTTCAAAATTAGGGATTTCCGTTTTTTTCAAAATTACACAAGTTGAAGTTTTGAAGAAGCCACTACATGCTTCAAATCACAGTTTTGTGGGTCTTAAAACCATAAACTTTGTGTTATGTGAATTAAGGTTGTTTTATCGCTGTGAATCACTCCTGGGGGGGGGGGGGGAGTCTGGAACTTTCCAGCAGTTATGTGTATGTGTGTGTGTGTGTGTGTGCAGTGCGAAATTAAAGCGTGATTGTCATCAAAGCAGTCGTCATCATAGCTTTGTTGAACACAGGAAGGCAAGGAGAACAGGACAATAATTGTCTATGGCTGAACATCTTCACAAGGACAGAGAAAGCACAGAGACTGCGTGTGTGGACTGTTAGCATTTTAAGCTAGCGATCTTTATGCTAACGTGTTAGCAGACTTCATCGTCCCAAAAACAACAAACAGATGGATTATTCTGCGGCTGAAAGAGAGCAGGACAGACACAGTAGTTATCTGAGATGATGACGTGATGCCAGCACCGCGTGGGTGAGTTTTCATATACGTAACGTTAGTGTTCAGTCACATACAGGGACATTTTTTCTTGTTATTGTATGGGGTGAGTTTTCATTAACGTTGTTAATCTATGTTATGTTAGTGTTCATTCAAGGTCACATACAGACGCACATAGGGACGCTGTCTTTCATAACGCCGTTTGGCTACATTGTTATTAGCTATGCTTGCTAGCTTGCTTAGCTCGCTAGCTCAGTACTGTATTATTGCAATGAGAATGATGCGCACATCGAAACTTGTGTTCGGTCAGATGATCGTATTATAAGCTACGATCATCTGATCGATATGTACGGGAGCATATGACCTCTGCTGTGCAAGAATAACGTGTGGATAACACACTTCTGGTGCGTTTCAGAACGTTATGTTGCCATAACGGTTATTAGCTATACTAGAGATTGGCTAGCTCACTATTGGCGTGTTAAAAATAATATGCACTTCGAAACTTGTGTTCGGTCAGATGAGCGTATTATAAGTCGTAAAGGGAGTAAAGCTGCAACTAATGATTATTTTCCTAATCGGTTAATCTGTCGATTATTTTCTCGATTAATCGATGAATCGGTTGGTCCATAAAATGTTAGAAAATGTTAAAAACGTTGATCAGTGTTTGTCAAACCTGGAAATGACGATGTTCTCAAATGTCTTGTTTTGTCCACAAAGCAAAATGAGTCCGTTTTAATGATTTATTTGTTATGTGGAGCAAAGAAACAAAGGAAATATTCAAATTTAAGAAGCTAAAACAATCAGAAATCATGTTTTAATCATGAAAAAAGCTTCAAACCGATTAACGATTATCAACATAGTTGCCGATTAATTTAGTAATTGATTAATAATCGATTCATCGATTCATCGTTTCAGCTCTAAAGGGGAGCATGTCACGGCCGTCTTTGAGATTTTGTACACCCGCAGGTTCAGTTTGATAATTCATATGCTTTGAGACGAAACTCCCGTGTTCGAAACCTAACATTGCATTGAATGATGTGTGAATGCCACACCTTTGCATGCATGAATCACACATGAACGTGTTAATTACACTAGCGATTCATGCACATAGAGGTGTGGCATTCACACATAATTCAAGCAATACTACTGATCAATCTATACTGATTCGGTGATAAAGTGCCTGTTAACATGAACCATCATCTGAAACAAGTATTTTTTTTCTTCAGAATTGCCGAAGGCACTCTGACTGACACTGATGACCATCCTGGCCCCACCTGGACTGACCATGGACAGGCAGACGTATCTTTTTGAAAAAATCAGGCCTTTCTGTTCCGATGAGTCAAATGACTTCACATGCCTGGCACCAAAGGTTACAGCACAGATGAGTAAGCAGAAGAGGGTGCGCTTGTGATGTCATCATTTAGCCCGCATATCAACTGTGATGGACAGAGTGGGTACAGCCACATTGTGGGGGAGAAACTGGTATTGAAGATGATAATATAGACCATGGTCTATAAAATATTGAACTCTTCTTCACACACTTAGATATATTTTATTTGATATTTGAAGTTTGTATCTATCTTTCACCTTTCTTGTTTCTCATTTTTATTCAAGTGCTTTTTGTAACAGAAGAATTTCCCTCTGGGGATCAATAAAGTAAATTCTGATTCTTATCAGTCCACTGAAGTACTTACCACAAATAACACTACATTGACATGAACTACATTCATTCCTTTGTTTTCAAACTGCTACACTGTTTCTATCTTTTGGGCTAACAGATATCAGATGTCACTGACAGCTAGACTGGGTGGAGGGTTGTGACCATGTTAATGTGATGCAAATGAGCAGCTATTGGCCTGGCTCCTCAAGAAGGTCGAAATCTTTCAGGCTGAATTTCTCCCTAAAGCAGTTTGAGGAGTGCCTACATTCAAATGGCCACATCTTCTTCAAAAATTATCAGATGGACATGTGTTTGACATTGTTGGAAAGCTTAGAAATCACACTTTCGGAATCACACTTAGTAAATAACTCCAAATGTCCCAAAGTAGACTTGTGAACGATTTTGCCATGGCTGGACACATATGGCCTTGTGATTTCTCTAGATGCAGAAAAAAAACCGTCGAATGGTCTTATTTATTCTTTACACTTTATCGGTTCGGCCTAGGTGATAGCTTTGTTAGATGGGTGAAGGTCCTGTATACCCAACCAATGGCTGCCGTCATAACCAACAGACTTAGATCCTAAATTCAATCAGGTGTTTCAAGCCAACTTTAACCAACTATTCGATAAAATTAAACAAGACTTGGAGAGATGACACAAACTTCCCATATCATGGCTGGGCCGAATTTCACTTCTGAAAATGAATGTCCTTCCATGTTTGCTCTATCCAATACAAATAATCCCAAGACCTACTTGCTGTGAAAAGTTGTTAAGACGACTGGTTTTCTCTTGCATATGCTGATGTGCGTGTGAGACCAAAGCCACGTCGTCGGCGAAGTCCAGACCTTCCAATTGAGAGAACAGAGTCCATCTGATGCCTCTTGGTTGGTCATTAGTGGTTTGCCTCATCACCCAGTCCATGACCAAGTTAAACAGTACTGCAGACATCACACAGCCTTGCCTCACTCCTGTCACACGGCGACGGTGGCTCAGTGGGAGAGCGAGTCGTCTTTCAACTTGAAGGTCGTGGGTTCGCTAGTCTACAAGCCGATGTGTCCTTGGGCAAGACACTTAACCCCACGTTGCTCCTGATGAGTGAATGGGTGAATGGGAACTGTAGCGTAAAGCAGCTTTGAGTGGTCATCAAGACTGGAAAAGCGCTACATAAATAGAAGACTTCAAAATTGATGTGGATGGTTCCAACTTGGCGTGCAAAGTTGTTGTAGAAGCTCTTGATGAGAAGAAGTTTGGGATCCCATAAGCTTGTTATATTTGCCAAAGACTGTCTCTGTGGAAGGCCTTTTCGAAGTCCACAAGGTTAATGTATCTGCCTTTGCCATTCTGTACACTGTTCAATGATGTTGCGCAGTGTGTATATTTGGTCAATACTACTTTCCGGAACCCTGCTTGCTCTTTTCGTAGCTGGTCATCTATTGCACCTGATATTCTCTGTAAATTATTTTTGCTAGGATTTTGCTAGGGATAGACAAAAGGGTGATACCGCGCCAGTTGTTGCAGTTGTTCAGGGCACCTTTCTTTGGTATTTTCACAATGATGCCAGTTTGTCCAGTCTTCAGGTATATACCTCTTCAACCATATGGCTGTGAACAGTTGCTTCAGCACTTTAGCTGCCCGACCTGGGTCTGCCTTGAACAGCTCAGCATTTAAACTGTCTTGTGCGGGTGCTTTCCCATTTTTTGAGGGATTTGATAGCGGAAATTATTTATTCTTTATCTGGTCGTTCTATGTTGATATCAAGGTCCGTTTCAGCTTCTTGTATGTCAGCTTTTACTGTAGGTGGTGGTCTATTGAGGATTTCAGTGAAGTGTTCTGTCCATCAATTTTCTAGCTTTTTTTGATGTAAGAAGTAGTCCCTGTTTATCTGTAATCGGGGCATCAATGTTTCGGGGATACTTTCCACAGATCTTATTGGTGATCTTGTACACAATCCCCTGCTGGCTGCATCTTCTGCTTGTTTTGCAAGATCTTCCATGAAGGCCCTCTTGCCTGCTCTGACCTTCTTCTTTACAATTTGGTCCACTTCCCTGTATTTCGACTTGTACTTCTCTTGCAGCCTTTCAGACTTTGTTCCGAGTATCTTTATCTTAAGGTCCCTCCTGTTTTCAATGGATTGCCATGTGTCAGGTGTTATCCACTCCTTCTTTGTATGTGTTGTTGTCCCTAGACCAGCTTTGCTGGTCTCTGAATATGTTTGCTTGATTTGTTCCCACTTGTTATTGATTTTATTAATAGCTGGTTGTGTGTGGTCCTCATTCATGTCAGTCAGAGCTTGGAACCTATTATCCAACTTCAGGATGAAGGCAGTGTAGTCTCCCTACATTGAGACATTGTCGACCCATTTCTTTTTGTCCTGATCTGCTTAGTTTGAGCTTCAGGGTTAGGGGCGAAGCAACACAGATTTACCACCTCAACCTTCTCAAAGCCTGGAGGGAGGTGACGTCTGTTTCTCTGGCCACCACGGTGATCGAGGGAGATGAGTTGGGACCGGAGGTCGTCAAGGGGGACCGGTCAGCGCCGGGCGACCATCTCTAGCCCGGCCAGACAGCAGAAATGGCCTTGTTGCAGCAGCAGTTTGCCAAATGGTTCTCTCCCCTGCCAGGGCTCATACACCACCATACAGAAACTTCCGTGGGTGTGACAGTGCAGTCGCGACCCTATCGGCTGCCAGAACACAAGAGGGAAGTTGTTCGGGCAAAACTTCAGGCCATATTAGAGATGGTAATAGAAGAGTCTAACAATGACTGGTGTTGCCCAATCGTGCTGGTTCGCAAGTCCGATGGGTCAATACGGTTCTGTGTGGACTATCACAGAGTCAATGAGGTGTCCATCTCGATGCCTATCCAATGCCCTGGGTCGACAACCTCCTGGATCGTCTAGGCACAGCCTGCTTTTTTCACTACACTGCATTTGAACAAGGGCTACTGGCAGATTCCCTTGTCGCTAGTGTCCAGGGAGAAAAACGGCCTTCTCCACTCTGTATGGTTTGTACAAATTTGTCACGCTTCCGTTTGGATTGTTCGGAGCCCCAGCTATGTTCCAGTGCCTCATGGACTGGGTGGGAGCAGTGCTGGAGTCCCTGAGGATGGTGGGGCTCACAGCCAATCCACGGAAATGTGTGTTTGGCTGGAGGGAGGTACGGTATTTGGGGAACCACTTGGGAGGCGGACCGCAGCGGTTGCATCATGCCCAATATAAAGACAAAAAAGAGGGGGCTGGCCGGTTACTATAGGAGGTTTATTCTAGCTTTCTCGGAGCTGACTAGCCCCCTAACCGACCTGACCCGAAAGAGTGCCTCAGATCCAGTCCAGTGGATGGATTCATGTCAGCTGGCGTTTGAGAGTATAAAACGAGCCCTCTGTGGGAAGCCACTTTTATACACTCCTAACTTTTCTCTCCCTTTCATCCTGCAGACCAATGCCTTGAACAGCGGGTTGGGTGCCACTTTGTCCCAGGAGTTGGAGGGGGTCGACCACCTCGTACTGTACATCAGCCGAAAATGGGCTCAGCGAGAGGTAGACTACCGTACGGTAGAAATGGATACGGTGGGCGGTCGGTACCCTCCGCTACTACCTCCTCGGCCACTCATTCACCCTCTGGTCGGACCAATGGCTCTACCGCATGAAAGATGCCAAGGCACGGATCATAGGCGGACTTTCTCTCCCGCTCCATGGAGGGGGTGGGAGAGTGGGCTTGCGGCCGGCGGGACCCCTGCCTAAGTCGGGTGGTGGGGTTATGTGGCAGTGGGGTGTGTTGAAGGCAGCGGCTGCTGGAGGAGAGGGAGGAGTGGCTCAGCTGGTGACAAGACAGCTGGACAGAATCAGGAAATCAGTCAGCTATATAAGCATGTTTGTAACCTGGTTCTGATCTCTTGCAGTAGGCTGGGTCCGGAGACAGAGAGAGAGATTGAGAGACGGAGATTGAGAGATGAGGACTGAGAGATTGAGAGAGAGAGAGAGAGAGAGAGAGAGAGAGAGAGACGCAAACACAGACACAGAGAGAGAAGCGGAGCGCAGCCGCAATTTGTTTGACTGAACTTTCCTTACAATTAAGGATTATTTGAACAAAACCTCACCGTCTCCCTGTCCTTCCACAATAACTGTCAGCGTGAACGCTACATCCACATTTTGGTGTGCCCTTTTATTGACCAGACCATGAACATGTCTGTGTACTGGTCACGCATATTGACCACCACTCTGCCATGCTCCACGACTCTTGTGAGTTGAAATACTTAATCTGAGATTGTGGTCAAGTGACACTGGACTACTGGGTTTGAGCAAAACAAATTATTCCATAAACAAATGCATTAAGAATCTGAGCAAATGTAATGACATTCTATTTTTGTTCACCATTTCAAGTTTGTGTGTTAATATTTTTGTTGAGTATATATACCAGCAGTTCCATGAAAAAGACCACCATCTCTTCATTATTTAATTCCCTCCCGGTTATATTTGTATTTTTTATTTTCATGCCATCAATCAACTTGTTTTTCCCTCGTTCTTCTTTTCTTCTTTTCTTTTCTCCAATGCACCTGGAGGCTACCAGGTCTCCACACACTTACCTCATCAGCTTCATCACAGAAATGTTTTAATTTCTATCCATTTCAACACGTACAGTGAGCTCTTTTTTGTACGTGTTGATTGCTTCTTCCTGGTTCAGTCTGTTGCGATCATTCTGTTGTCCTTGACCGTTTCTCAATATCCATACTTGTGCGTACTTACCCGGAAGTGTTCTCGCCCCGCCCATTTTACCAAGTATGCATCGGGTGGTGACTTGAGCGTACTTGGGAAAGCCATATATCCCAGAATGCATTTCGGCGGAACATAGCAGGATAAAATACAAATATAAACCTGAAATAAATATTTTTCCTTTGTCACGGAACGCAGTTTTGAAATCATTTGAGGGGAGAAATTAGTCATTTAGAATCCAAACAAATGACTAATTTCTTTTGTGTAATAAGATATGACGTATTTATAGTTTGACAGCGGCGCTGTCGGACGTTATCAGCTCCGCTTTGGCGGACGCTCGGTGCTCACAGTGCCCGGCACAGAGGAGCGTTACCTCGGCCTGTCCTGATGAAATGATCCGCTGGTTCAGACGGCTCCGTCATTACATACTTGGTGTGATCGATAGGTTTGTTGTTGACATGTTTTTAATGCAAACGTTTTGACCTGAAAGTGTGAACTTTTGTATAATATTAATGTTTAATTTATTGTAACTTTGAATTCTAGATTTATATTAAAGTCGCACTGTCATTGTATATGTATTTACATATAATGGACACTATTTTATAGTGTATTACATATTTAAAATGTGAAAATAACAACAATATATGTATATATATGTTGATGAATGAACATATATATATATTGTTATATATGTTCATTCATCAACACTGTAGGTGTAATGAGGCTTAAATGCTTCGCGCCACCCGCCATTCAAACAGTAGAACAAGGAAGTACACTGCTGTTCCAATTGAAGAATCGTGCTCGTGCACTCCCGTACTTGGCAAGTATGGACTTCAGTCGTACTTCTCAAGTATGTACTTTCCAAGTAAGCAAGTACATACTGGCATACTTGGGTATTGAGAAACGGCCCTTGTTTGGTCCTTGTCGTTGCCATATCTCCCCTCATCAGAATAGTTTTAAGTTGTTATTTTTTTGTTTCTCTAATCAGTGAACCACTGTTGGGGAACTCACAAATACAAAAAAACTATTTTGTACCGCAGATCTTTCTCCCGCATTTCTTTTCTTTTCTCCTTCTCGCTCACTCTAACCAAGCTAACCAAACAACAACCGTGTGGCTTCTATTGTGGGTCATATAAAATAAAATAACCTCTTCAATGGTCACCATGTTTGTTGATACCTGCAACTCGGCATTGTCCTCCAGAGGACATATTATGTTATATCCGTAACACAAAAGACGAATGGAGGAATGTAGGGTAGTAGCAGGGATAATGTTTGGGAGCAAATGGATGTAAAACCAATGCAAATGGGTCTTATAGGAGCAGCTCACATCTGCAACTCTACCAGGTGGGGACAACAGCTAAGGTGGCTACCATGACTTCAGAGGGCATTACATTACATTCATTTGCTGGAGACTTAATCTAACCTGGACCATAACTACTACTGGCCTAACCATACAGCATGACTTAATGGGGACTACTCACATATAGGTACACACAATATGAGTAATACCTGGAACATACACACACACTGAGTACTCTTACCATTTCCCATGCAGCAGGGTCGTGTTTGAAGAGTGAGTGTGTTAGCTCCACTGATACTCTCTTCCTGTAGTCTGAACTCTTGTCTTCAGAAATACGGAACAGTACTGCTGCGGCATAGGTGGCTACAGGGGGATGGCACAATAAACATTGGTTACTTAAGAACAGAATTCATTTAAAATTAAAATATATGAATATTGTATATAATATTGAATATTATTATTAAGTGAACTGGAACATTCCATTTTTAAAAATCTCAAACAATTACATTAATATATGAAGCACTGTAGTAGTGATTTTAATTATAAGTTAATAAGGCTTTAAAGATACACCATCCTTTTATGATGAGTTCACAGAAAGAGAGCGAGTCTGACCAAAAGTTTGCAAAAGCCCACTTTGCACACCTGCGCTTCAGCCAGTAGATTTTTAATAACATGTATAATTTCAATACTTACACCTGGATCAAACAAAGAAAATATCCCATTTAATGTTTAAAACCCAAACCCAAAACTTCCTCAGTTCTTCTTTCATTTGTGTTCTTCGTCAATATTTATGATAATTAATTATTGCATGTGCTGAGTGACTGTTGTCACATAACTTCATGATAGCTGATGAGATGCAACCAGGAGCACAGGTGGTTTAGGTTGTGCTCATGAGGTGGGAGAAGCAAGCAGGCAGAGTGTTGTTTCATAAAAACACAATATACTATATATACTTAAGAGAGATGGATCAAAGATAGACACATATTTCTAATATCAAATCAGACACAAATGAAATACATTGAAGTGGCTCTGTGGTGTAGTGTGGATGGATCAGCATGTTACTGAATGAGCTGATCATGTCAGACAACTCAGACAACTACTGTGTCTGTTCTGCTCTCTTTCAGCCACTGAATAATCATCTGTTTGTTGTTTTTGTGACAATGAAGTCTTCTAACACGTTAGCATAAAGATCGCAAGCTTAAAATGCTAACAGTCCACTCACCAGCAGTCTCTGTGCTGTCTCTGTCTTTGTTAAGAAGTTCCCAGTCATTTTCAGTCATCCAAGCAATATTGATTCATTGGCTATTAAAGAATTGGGACCACCCAGACCAAATTTAAATATCCACAAGTATAAAAAGACAGCATCAATGGAGCCACGATTCGACGAGTCACATGGCAAAGGGGAAGAGGAAGGCGACCTTCTTCCCCCCAGTGGAGTTGGAAATATTAATGCGCTCATACGGTGAGTTTGAGCATGTTTTTAGAAAGAAGTGTAACACCGCTGCAGAAGCAAAAGAGAGGAAGACGGCATGGGAAAACAGAGTTTTAGATTAAACATAAAAACATTGTTCAAACAGGTAAGACTTCGGCAATATCTCATTGGGGTACCTCATTTTGATCATGTTTTACTGTACAGTTGTTTTAGCCCCAATAATGCTGTTTTCACACATAAATGACTTCTCATTCTTTATATCATGTTCAAGTGCTCTGCATCTCCGACGTATAAAAAACTCCCATTAGCAAAAAAACGCAGCGCAACACAATTTCTGCTGGGATAGTGGGAGTATGACTTCGGTTGGTAATGTTGGAAATGTAAGCACGGTGTTGGTCCTAGCCATTGTAATCTGTTGCGGCCTACTGGGAAGTCAGCTTTGAAGATTCTTCCCTTGTCTATTCCTACCCCATTTTTGTTTTTTCCCCTTTTTGTTTTCTTTTATTTTTGATACAAGGACCTGTGAATAACTCCATCCATCCATCCATCCATTTTCTACCGCTTATCCGGGGCCGGGTCACGGGGGCAGCAGTCTGAGAAGGGACGCCCAGACCTCCCTCTCGCAGGACACTTCCTCCAGCTCTTCCGGGGGGACCCCAAGGCGTTCCCAGGCCAGCCAGGTGACGTAGTCACTCCAGCGTGTCCTGGGTCTTCCTCTGGGTCTCCTCCCAGTGGGACATGCCCGGAACACCTCCCGAGGGAGGCGTCCAGGGGGCATCCGATACAGATGCCCGAGCCACCTCAGCTGGCTCCTCTCGATGTGGAGGAGCAGCGGCTCTACTCCGAGCTCCTCCCGGGTGACAGAGCTCCTCACCCTATCTCTAAGGGAGCGCTCTGCCACCCTGCGGAGAAAACTCATTTCAGCTGCTTGTATCCGGGATCTTGTTCTTTCGGTCATAACCCAAATTTCATGACCATAGGTGAGGGTAGGAACGTAGATTGACCGGTAAATCAAGAGCTTTGCCTTTCGGCTCAGCTCCTTCTTCACCACAACGGACCGATACAATGACCGCATTACTGCGGCCACTGCACCGATCCGCCTGTCTATCTCACGCTCCATCCTTCCCTCACTCGTGAACAAGACCCCAAGATACTTAAACTCCTCCACCTGAGGCAGGATCTCTCCACTGACCCGGAGGGAGCAAGCCACCTTTTCCCGGTCGAGAACCATGGCCTCGGACTTAGAGGTGCTGATTATCATCCCAGCCGCTTCACACTCGGCTGAAAACCGCCCCAGCGCATTCTGGAGTTCCTGGTTCGTAGGAGCCATCAAGACCACATCATCTGCAAAGAGCAGAGATGGAATCCAGCTGCTCCCGAACCAGACCCCTTCCGGCCCCCGGCTGCACCTAGAAATTCTGTCCATAAAAATAATGAACAGAACCGGTGACAAGGGGCAGCGGTGGCTCAGTTGGTAGAGCACCTGCCCCATATGCTGAGGCTGTAGTCCTCGCTGCAGGCGACCCTGGTTCGAATCCCACACCTAGCGGTCTTTCCTGCGTGTCATTCCCCATCTCTCCCTGTCTCTCTATACTATGCTATCATTAAAGGCAAAAAGGCCCAAAAAATACATTTTAAAAAAAAAGAACCGGTGACAAAGGGCAGCCCTGCCGGAGTCCAACATGCACTGGGAACAAGTCTGTCTTACTGCCGGCAATGCGAACCAAGCTCCTGCTCCGACCGCACGACCCCATACTCCCGGAGCACCCCCCACAGAATGCCACGAGGGACACTGTCGAAAGCCTTCTCCAAGTCCACAAAATACATGTGGACTGGTTGAGCAAACTCCTATGAACCCTCGAGCACCCTGCGAAGGGTATAGAGCTGGTCCAGTGTTCCACGGCCAGGACGAAAACCGCATTGTTCCTCTTGAATCCGAGGTTCGACTATCGGCCGAACTCTCCTCTCCAGTACCCTGGAATAGACTTTCCCCGGGAGGCTGAGGAGTGTGATCCCCCGATAGTTGGAACACACCCTCCGATCCCCCTTTTTAAAAAGCGGGACCACCACCCCAGTCTGCCATTCCAGAGGCACTGTCCCCAACCGCCACGCAATGCTGCAGAGACGTGTCAACCAGGACAGCCCTACAGCATCCAGAGACTTAAGGTACTCAGGCCGGATCTCATCCACTCCAGGTGCCTTGCCACTGGGCAGCTTCCTAACTACCTCAGTGACTTCGGCTTGGGTAATGGATGAGTCGACCCCTGAGTCCTCAGCCTCTGCTTCCTCTAGGGAAGGCGTGTCAGTGGGGTTGAGGAGATCCTCGAAGTATTCCTTCCACCGCCCAACGATGTCCCCAGTCGAGGTCAACAGCTCCCCACCTCCACTGTAAACAGTGTTGGCGGAGTACTGCTTCCCCCTCCTGAGGCGCCGGACAGTTTGCCAGAATCTCTTCGAGGCCGACCGGTAGTCCTCCTCCATGGCCTCCCCATACTTTTCCCAGACCCGAGTTTTTGCTTCTGCGACTGCTCGGGCCGCCGTCCGCTTGGCCTGCCGGTACCCGTCAGCTGCCTCAGGAGTCCCTCGAACCAACCAGGCTCGATAGGACTCCTTCTTCAGCTTGACAGCATCCCTTACTTCCGGAGTCCACCACCGGGTTCGGGAATTGCCGCCGCGACAGGCACCGGAGACCCTACGGCCGCAGCTTCGAACAGCCGCGTCCACAATGGAAGTGGAGAACATGGTCCACTCTGACTCAATATCTCCAACTTCCCTCGGGATCTGTTCAAAGCTCTCCCGGAGGTGGGAGTTGAAGACCTCCCTGACAGGTGATTCCGCCAGGCGTTCCCAGCAGACCCTCACAACATGCTTGGGTCTGCCAAGTCTGTCCAGCTTCGGTCCCCGCCAGCGGATCCAACTCTCGGCTGACAGCTCAGCCCCTCTCTTCGCTCGAGTGTCCAAGACATGCGGTCGGAGGCCAGATGACACGACCACAAAGTCGATCATTGACCTCCGGCCTAGGGTGTCCTGGTGCCACGTGCACTGATGGACACCCTTATGCCTGAACATGGTGTTTGTTATGGACAAACCATGACTAGCACAGAAGTCCAATAACAAAACACCACTCGGGTTCAGATCGGGGAGGCCATTCCTCCCAATCACACCCCTCCAGGTTACACTGTCGTTACCCACGTGAGCATTGAAGTCTCCCAACAGAACTACGGAGTCCCCGGTTGGAGCACTTTCCAGTACGCCTTCCAGGGACTCCAAAAAGGCCGGGTACTCTGCACTGCCGTTCGGCCCGTAAGCCGAAACAACAGTGAGAGACCTACCCCCCACCCGAAGGCAGAGGGACGCGAACCCTTTCGCTCTGCGGGGAGAACTCCAACACATGGAGGCTGAGCTGGGGAGCTATAAGCCAGCCCACACCAGCCCGTCGCCTCTCACCTTGGGCAACTCCAGAGTAGTAGAGAGTATAGCCTCTCTCAAGGAGTTGGGTTCCAGAGCCCAGACTGTGCGTGGAGGTGATCCCAACTATTTCTAGTCAGTATCGCTCCACCTCCCGAACAAGCTCAGGCTCTTTCCCCCCCAGCGAGGTGACATTCCATGTCCCCATAGCTAGGGTTGTTGTCCCGCGATTGGGCCGCCGGGGCCTCCGCCCACGACTGCCACCCAAACCACATTGCACCGGCCCCTTATGGCCCTTCATGTGGGTGGTGGGCCCACTTGAAAGGGCGCCCACGTCACTCTTTCGGGCTGAGCCCGGCCGGGTCCCGTTTTAAAACACTATTTAGGGGCACGTAAGAACGGCTGCACTCATTCGAGGGCAGTGAGCCTCAAGCCTGGCACGCTTTGAAGAGATAGAGAGGACAGATTAGTGGTTAAATGACAGGACTGGAGTGCGTGACGGTCCATCCGGAGGTGAGTACGATCGCTGTTTGATATGTTTTCTGCACGGAGTTCACGTAATGTTTTTTTGAGAGAGAGAGAGCAACAATGTGGTGTGCATGTGTTGTTTGTTTTGTTTGTCAGAATGGGCTATGATGGGGTATTTGTTGTAGTCCATAGCAAACTGATATCTTCATAGCTAAATTGAATAGACCTGCAGCTGCTTGATTTCAGCTACATTTGGTCGTTGTAGCCTGTGTAACGTGAATGTGAAATCGCTATAAATAGCAGTAGTGTAGAGATGGGTTGTCTTGCTTACTGTTGGTGAGAAGCCTTAATACACCCAGTTATGGGATTGTTTAGCTGGTACTGACGAACTCATCCATAGACAGCTAAGTTGTGAGCAAAAAAAAAATGTTCTGCTTGGTGCATTCATTTGAGCTACACTAGTTGTGTCAGTGTTTTTCTTCTTGCTTACACTAGTGTTTGGAAATTAGAGTGTGACAAGCCAGTTCCAAAAATAACATTTGCCTAGTTGTTTTAGTAAGCCTGGTTAACATTTTATGGTTATAATAAATAGACTTGGGACGCCTAGTTTGTATATCTAAAACTTGTAGTGTTAATTGCTACTAGCAAGAGTAAAATTTTCTGAGAGGGGTGTTTTTTTTGTTTGTTTTTTTTTCATATTTTATTCATTACTTTTTTTTCACGTTTCACTTTCTGGTTGTGTTTATAGGCCCAGATTGTGTGGTCGCACAACAAGCAGAGTTTTGCATTTGTTTGTGCTGATTATTAGTAGGCTGTTTGCCGGTATGTGTGTTCAATCTCCAGGTGAGCATTGATATTATGTCAAGCTTGTTAATAACCTGAGTGATTTGGTGGTTTCGAGGTAAATCATGTCTAACCAAGTGGAGGAGTTTATTGCTCAGCCCACAGAGGGGTCACTTACCTGGTTAACAAAAGAGTGGTTAATACAGATAGGCCATCATTATGGTATGGACATTAGTGCTCAGCTTAAAAGAACTAAAGCTGTTAGGTCATTCTTAATTGAATCTGGTACACTGCCAAGTCCATCTGATGAAGTGCAACTTAAAGAAATGTCTGTTCAAGAAAAACAGTTGGAACATGAGTTAGCTTTGAAGAAGCTTGAGGCGGAAGAACAGCAACGGAAATTTGAGCTTCGTAGAATGGAGCTTGAATTTGCCTCAAAAGGCATTCCAATTCCTGGTTTGCGTTTTTCTCCCTCCTCTCCTTTAGAGTCTCCATTACTTCCACCTGGTCCAGCACCACTGGACATTAGCAAATACATCAGGGTGGTCCCACCTTTCTCTGAGAAGGATGTGGAGAAATATTTATCCCATCTTGAGAGGGTGGCTACTTCACTGTGTTGGCCAAAAGAGATCTGGACCATGCTAATCCAGTGTGTGTTGGTAGGCAGAGCTCAGGATGTTTATGCCTCTTTGTCTGCTGAACAGTCAAAGTCATAAGATGATGTAAAAACAGCCATACTGCATGCTTATGAATTGGTCCCTGAAGCTTATCGGCAGCGGTTCCGCAGCTATAAAAAGTTTGATAGGCACTCTTACATTGAGTTTGCTCGAGAGAAGGGGCATTTGTTCGATCGTTGGTGTACTTCTCAGAAAGTAGAATCCATTTCTTTACTTAGAGAGCTAACCTTCTAGAATAGTTTAAGATCTGTGTGCCTGATGAGATAGCAACCTATGTAAACAAGCAAAAAGTGACCACTTTAGCCCAGGCTGCTGTTCTAGCCGATGAATATGCGCTGACTCATCATAGAATGTCGTCCAGCCGTGCTGCTGACCGCTTTAATAGGGGTAGGTTTTCTTTACAGAGTAAGTCAAAGCCTTTTGGTGCAGAGGCGAAGCCTGTGTCTTCAAAAGGCAGCCCTAGTGCATCGACGGTAGAGAAAACTGATTTTGTGTGTTACCTTGTAAAAAACCATGACACAAGAGCTCTGCGTGTCCAGACAAAAAGGGGAATAGGACTAAGCCTAGTATGACTGTGCAACCACAGTTATCACTGTGATTCTCGAGCTGAGAATGTTTGTTTTTCCGATCCGAACTCTGATTACTCCCCATTTATCACTTTAGGATTTGTGTCACTACCAGGTAAAAGCAGGGTGCCTGTACGCATCCTGAGAGATACGGGTGTGGCTCAATCTTTCCTGTTGGAGGGAGTATTACCTCTCTCAGATCAGAGCAGCACAGGGACTCAGGTACTGGTTAGGGGCATTGAGATGAGTTTTATAGAAGTACCTTTACATCACATCAAACTTTCCTCTGGTGTGGTAAATGGCAATGTTGTGGTTGGGGTACGCCCTTCGCTACCTGTGCCACACATTGAGCTAGTTCTAGGCAATGACATAGCTGGAGGAAATGTTTGGGAGACCTCTCAGGTTACATCACCGCTACCTGTTGTAATGAGTGCCCCTCTGACACAATGATGTTCCAGATGAGTGTGTTAAGAAGTTCCCCCATGTTTTTCCTGTCTGTGCCATAACAAGAGCTAAAGCTAAGAAAATACGGGACACTGTGGTACACGAATGTTTAAACGGTACTCTGCAGATGGTCAGTCAGGCTGTTCAAGAAGTGACTGCTGCCACTCCTCCAGTTGACAGCCAGTCTGATTCTTTAGACTCCTGTTACGAGAAATGTGTCAATGATCAATCTGTTGATCATTTGGAATCTGCTGTGGATTCAGTGGATCCAGAATTAATATCTGGTCTGTTTCAGGTCTCACGTGATGATCTCATCGCAGAACAAAAAGCAGATGGAGATCTTAGGAGATTGTTTGCTCTGGTGGGGCCTGAGGAAGATGGGGAGGGTAAGATGTCCCATTACTATCTGAAAGAAGGATTGTTGTGTCGAAGATGGATTGTGACCAGAGATACCGACACGAATGAAGTTGTTCAAGTGGTAGTGCCTCTTAAGTTTAGGAAAGCGGTGCTAGCACTCTCCCATGATGGAGTGGCAGGACATACTGGCGTTCGTAAGATCTATGACAGGGTGGCACGCAGGTTCTTTTGGTTCGGGTTGAGGCGAGATGTCTCAAAATACATCAAAGAGCGTCATACCTGCCAAATGACGGGCAAACCAGTAGATACCTGTGGCCCCCTTATAGCCTATTCCTGCTGTTTCTTTGTCGTTTGAACATCTCATAGTTGATTGTGTGAGCCCACTGCCCCGATCACGGACTGGGCACTGTTATCTTTTAACTATAATGTGCCAGTCCACACGTTATCCTTCAGCCTATCCTCTCAGGTCCATAAATTCTAAGTCTGTTCTTCGGGCTCTAACAACCTTCATGTCTACTTTTGGTATTCCACGTGTCATACAGTCAGATCAAGGGTCAAATTTTATGTCGAAGCAGTTTGCCAAAGCATTGCGTCAACTTAAAGCTAGACATTACATCTCCAGTGCGTATCACCCGCAGAGTCAGGGGGCTCTTGAAAGGTTTCACCAGACTCTAAAGTCCTTGTTAAGGTCTTTTTGTGTTGAACTTTCTAGTGACTGGGAAGAAGGTATCCCTTGGCTGCTATTGGCTATACGTGAAGTTGTGCAAGAAAGTCTTGGGTTTAGTCCCAATGAGCTAGTGTTTGGTCATGCTGTTCGAGGGTTTACTGCTGTTCTGGCTGATGAGTGGAGCACTACTCAACCAGCTGCTAACGTATTGGACTATGTCATTGGATTTAGGTTTTGCCTCTACCAAGCACATGCTGCTGCTAACGCACTAGCAAAATCACAGTGCAAGATGCAGTGCCTGTTCAATCGTAAAGCTACAGTACGTTTTTTTGAAAAAGGGGAACAGGTCTTAGCAATGCTACCCATCATAAATAGTCCATTTCAGGGTTAGGGTTAGTGTGACTAACCCAAGGGTTAGTCTCTGGAAATGCAAGAACATCTATGCGCAGTCTGATAATCATTTCCTGACGAATATTTGATTCTCTGCGCAGTAATGCTGCACCTTCATCAACGGGATCACTGTCAAAAGTACATGCCATGAAAATAGTCACCACCTAATATAACTTCTAATATGAACGGCAACAGAGATGGCAGAACTATACTACGCCAAAACTTAGGGTTATTAACATAACCTCGGTTCTCTGAGTAATATGAGTGAGATGTCTCACTATGGGATGCACGCCCCTGCTGCAGCCCTCAGAAGCATTAATCTCATTACGCCAATCCTGATTGGCTGGTGAAAGTGTCAGTCTGCCACAGGTAGTCCCACCTACCATAAATACTGTGTGCAGACGGGACCACGTCATTCAAGATAAGCACCTCTTCTCACTCGCCCAAGCAAGAAGGGTTGTCTGGTGAAACATCTCACTCATATTACTCAGAGAACCGGGGTTATGTTAATAACCCTAAGTTCTCTTTCATAATGTCTCGTGAGATGTCTCACTATGGGATGTCGTAGCTCTCGTATTGCCAGACAAGCTTATCAAGCGTCCATCAACCCACAGGGAAGGTCTTCTGCTCTGCTCTACGAGGACAGCAAAACTGCTCGTGCTATGCACGGAGCAGAAACGTCCAGCATATAGAAACGGCACTCGGCTGGATGCGGCAGTGGAACACTTTTTATTTTCCTTATGAAAACATTTGTGTGTGTGCGTGCTTGTGGACATGAGAGAGGGGCAACTGCTGAACCCTCCGCTGTCAGATGTCCACTTCTCTCGGCTCGTTCTGGCATGGACCGCCGGGAGATCACGCTCAAAGGCCAAACAGGTGAAGCTGGAGAACGGGGAACTTCCAGCTGCATCACCGGAGGAGAGAGGGGCTGTCAGGCTGCTCTCTTCTTTTTCGTGGCTCGGTGTGTGGCAGCTGGCGCAGGCTTTGCCGGCGGAGCTGTGACCGGAGGCTGAGCCACCGCGCTCGTTCCTGCAGAACCATAGCCCCCATCGCTCTTCCCGTGGCCTGGACCGTGCAACGCTGGACATGGAGACACAGATCAGTGATGATCGGTATCTCCTCCCACGTGACTTGGTCCTGAGTTTGCCCAAAATCCTCACATAACTCAGCCTGATAAGCCGTGAGCAGGGAGAGAATATTGAGCGCTCTGGCTGACAGCGCCGCCACCTTACATGCCTTCTCAGTCAGCGCTGACTGGAAACGGTCAGATTTGGACGGCAGGTTGGGACTCCGGGAGGATGCCACTGACAGTCGCGGGTGAAGGTGCGCTGTAACGAGTGGCTCCATCGGAGGCATACGGAGCAGACCCTCCATTGCATCACAATCGAGGTAAGAAGCGCCAGGAATCGGGCTCCTGCTGCTGTAAGGACGGGCTCTCCACGAGCGCGTGACCTCATCCAGCAGCTCTGGGAAGACGGGGAGAGTTTGTCTCGTTGCGCTCTTGGCCAGGGGCAATTTCTTCCCCTCGTATCGGGATCTGGTGGTCTCGGCTACGACAGCGGGCCATGGGATAGCTAGTCGGGCAGCAGCGCGTTTACACACGTCGAGCATGTCCGAGTTGGGGAGGGGAGAAGCTGGTGTGCTACTCTCACCCCCATCCCGAGAGGCGACAGAGGCAGCGGGCTGTGAAGCCCGGGCCAGAGTAATGAATAAATCGTCCTCCTCTTCATCCTCTGATATGAGTAGTTCAGAAGCGACATCATCATCCTCCCCATAGTCCAAATCTAGGACGTCTTCCTCCGGCGGGGGAACAGCGGCTAAGTCAAGCTGGGAGCCCCAGCTGACGTTAACCCCCGGTGCCGCCGCAGCGACCTCCATCTCCTCTCCATCTTGGACGGCGGCGCCGTCAGAAGGGAGATATGGGTCACGGCCAGACAGGCTAGCTTGGTGCGCAAGCTGTCTGCGGAGACTCTTGGCGGTGAACGCCGCGCAGCTTTGACAGGAGGACATCGGGGGATAGCCAGCCGGGCGTGTTCGAGCACCAGGCAGCTCGAGCAGACCTGGTGTGGATCCTTACTCTATATCTTATTCCTGCAGCGACAGAGCCAGGCTTCGAAATCTCCGTGCCCTCTGGTGTGAGGGATTTTAGCCTCCATTCCGTGCGAGCTGGTGCGCAGGCTTCGAGTCGAGGCTGTTTGCTGGTGTGCTAACTGTGAAAAACCGAGAAATTAACTGGTGTGTTAGTACTCGGTGCGCGGAGCACCGTGGTGGGACGCCGAGCTGGACGGTTAGCTAGTGTGCTAATGCTGGATGCTCGAATGCCGTGGTGGGGCGATGAGCTGGGAGGTTATCTGGCGTGATAACCGCAAGGACCGAATATTAGCACACCAGCTAATCTTCGGTCCTTGCGGTCTGGTAAATTCGGTCTGGTGTGACCGACGAAGCAAATAAATCCAAGGCAACTGGCGCCCTGCGACAGAAGCTAAATAAGATCCGCCTGTGGACAGTTTAGCCAGTTAGCACTGGACGCGAGATATGCTCCGAGTGAGAAGAGGTGTTTGAATGACGTGGTCCCGTCCGCACACAGTAGTTATGGTAGGTGGGACTACCTGTGGCAGACGGACACTTTCACCAGCCAATCAGGATTGGCGTAATGAGATTAATGCTTCTGAGGGCTGCAGCAGGGTCGTGCATCCCATAGTGAGACATCTCACGAGATATTATGAAAGAGAACTCGCCTGCTGACTGAATGAATGAGGAAATCAAACACCGTGTGTGTCTGAAAAAGGGCGGAGACAGAGAGAAACTCCAGGTTTGTTGAGAAAAACCTGGTCCCGACCAGGTTAGGTTCGGTTAGGCATTGTAAACTGAGAAGATAATGACAGAATGTAGTTTTCAAACTGATATGGCTGCGAGGGAAAATGCCTGCTTTTTGACGGTGCCCGCGGCCGGAAGCGAGTACCTGGCGAACGTTTTGTGCCGCCGCGGGCTCTGGCTAGCAACTCTGGCCGAGTGTAGCCAGAGCCAGGTCGCAGCGGAGCCGAGCTGCACACACTTCGGCCTGGCACTGGCCGGATCTGGAGCATCTTGGACGGACGGGCCACGGGGGTAGCGGGCGCCGGCCCGGTGGATGAAGGAAACGGGATAAACAGTCGCCTCCGTATAAAGTGAGTATTTTGTTTTATATTTATTTTTACCACCATATTTATCTATGTTTATTTGTAACGCCAGCTGAACTAACGTTAGCATATTTACAGTTCATTTACATGTAAGAACAGCTACTTCGATTCGCTAACGCTATAATCATTGTTTTACATACAGTCATATCACCTAACAGCTTACCGTCACTACGTGAAGTGGATCCACAGACTGGGGAAAGACGATCGTCTTGTTTTACCTGCCTGTGTTGTTCAGAAGAACATACGCAGCTCATGCACACAGTACTGTGTCTATGAAGACTGTTGATAATAAGTCTATCTTTTTATGACTATTAATATTAAAAATGTAAATTCATATATGTTGTGGTTTATTTTCTAGCCCTTAGTGTTCCTCCATTACAGTATTATTAGATGAAAAGTGATTTAATTTGGAGAAAAGGGTTGATAAACACTTCAGAATTAGAGCTACTTTGTTTACTGATGACAACTGCATCATTTGTATTGTGTAAATCTAACTTGTCTAGTATAGTAATATAACAAAATCAGTAAATATTCAGCTTCCTTCCACAAGTCTTTACTTTACTCAAGTGTACAAATGCATGCAGGGTTGTGAAGGTGAAAAAATAACTTTATTATTCACAAAGGAAAATGTTTTACCATCATATTCAAGAGTACAAATTAAAATAAAAAAGGAGCCAAATCTAAAAGCATGTCTAACACAATATGCAAACAAATAATAAATAATGAAACATGTAGAGCAGTGTCAGAATCTGATGTGGGACAGCTGGAGTCACAGTGGTGAAGAGGAGCAGAGCTGGATGCTGTGAAGAGTTTCTCCCAGACTTGATTAATCCATGCTTCAACTGTAAAGGACAAGGAATACAATTACACATAAAATATGAACGAAGATTTTACTTTTTTTCAGGAAAACAAACCTTTCAGCTAAATAAACCAACTGGGTGAGCTGTGGACATTATACTGTTGTCTATATAGGCGTCTTGAACAAACATGAATAACAATAAAACATTTGAATAACACTGACATTATTCTCCAGCGAAAGCAAGGTGACTTTACTTTGCTAACAGATTACGTGTATATAACGTGTGTGTAATTGTCTATCAAACGCTACGTTTACAAAGTTGTTGCTTCACTGCCGACAACTATATCACATCGAATACTATGAGCAGAAATAGAATGGCATATTATCGCCAGTCTTACCTCTCAGTTACGTCTTCCTGCTGGAACTGTAGACTGTGAACCCCGCTAGCTTCCAGGTTTCTTTTTTCGATTTCTTCACTCCAAACAAGCTTAGCATAGCTTAGCTTTCAAGCTTCAGCACCGCTCTGAATCTCTGACCGGCATATGGGAACTTACTGCTTGTCCTTACCTTGTTTTTACTGCACGTCCCGGTATAATTTAGCACAGTAGAGAACAATCCTGTATAACCTGCAGGTCCGTTATGTATCCGCCAACTAAGGCTTTTCCCCTCGGGGATTTGTGTCCGTGTGTCACGCTGTCTGCTAATGGACGTGTCTGTCTCTCTCGGGAGCAACAATGGCGGTGTGTGAAATCTCGCTGAAAGCGAGCGCTGTGCATTCTGGGAGTTGTTGTCTTTCGTGTACATGAGCGATAAATACATTTTTCTGCTTTTCTCAGCCAAGAAGGCCCTTGCTTCAAATATTATTTCACATTTATACTACATAGATGACCTAGTTTTAATAGATATCCATCATCTCAACGGTGAAATATCCCTTTAAGTTACCTCTCTCTGTGAAACAGGCTAGAGTTACTCCTCATTCTCTGGTTAAACTTACCTCCTTTTGTGAAACGGAAAACTCAGAGGTTCCCTCATTTCAGAGTTAACAGACTCAGAGTTTACACTAAACCGGACCCCTGTTCACCTACATTTATCTATTTCTGTATCCGTATGTTAAAGGTCACATAGAGTGGTCCTGTTGCACATATATGTGAGTTATGGAGGTCTACTTACATATATTAAGTTGTTTTTATGGTCAAAATCCTCCTAGTTGCTGTAAATGAGCCGATCGAAATCTGTCCTTTTTGAAGCACTTGTCAGCCGCGCTATTTCAGCCATAAATCTCGCCCCGAGAAGACAGTGTGCTTCCCACCTGCGTTGTGATTGGCCATGTATCTGGAAGTGAAGTAATCTATCACGTCAGCTCTCAGAAGCGCAGCTCCCTCTCTGGAGCGTTGGGTGCATTGCTACTCATTATCAAAACATTGTTAAATGGCTTCGTCAGGACTTTTCGGCGTACCTTACGCTTTTGACCCGGAGTCAGACCCAGATTCAGAAGACACTGTGGCAAGTGAAACACCTCACAAAGGCTTTTGCAGGACGTCTCAGAATGGTAATAAGTTTCCTCCGTGTATTTTCCCGAAACTGTTTATATGGTTAATTGTAGGGACACACTGATTCAGGCATGATAACCTCCACACGCACAATTTGTCTCAGTATAAGCTTCTGCAATACCGGTTTATATATGCCTTTTTTGTTGTATAGTTATATTTTATCACTTATGTTCTGATAAATGCTTATTTCAACATTTTGTGTAGATATCTTGTGGGACTGTAAGGACATTTTTTTTGTTCCCCTGTACCCATTTTGAGTAACTGACGAATACAAACTCCAACTTGAAATGTGTATTGTACTTTTTTTCAACACTGTCTCTCTTGAAGGTGCACTTGTGAGAACTGTGTATCAATGCCCACAGAAGTGGAGAACATATGCTGCAATGAAACACTTAAAAGGACACTTGTGTAGTATTTATGGGTTTATATGAGCCAAAATCCACTTTTGTATACATATTATGTGCTCCTGCATTGTCTAGTCGCTGTATAATATTCTTTGTTTCATTTTCGTAGTGTTTCAAAAAGTTATGTAAAATAACATGGTCGTGGGCCGCTACTGCATTGCCACGACGCCATGTTTCTACCGGAGCCTGTAAGGACAAACGCGAGAGAACAAATCAAGCGTCGCTTTACTTTTAGCGGAAGTCCCACCTCCACACTCTCCGCTTCGTCTGCTACGGCCGCGGTAGCTCGCCCTCTCCCTCGCCTCACGAACCTCATCTGCTGACATGGAGAAAGACGACGAGGACGACATTTGACCGGCTGAGGATACCGTAGCGCTCAGGGAAGGGAGGGGGTGAGCAGAGGAGCAGTTCTTTGTTGTAATTTTCAGCCTCTCTTCTAGATGGCACTATAAACTACTTACTTCACCTTTAAGGTATTATTTTTCCCACAAGCAGTAAATAATTCAGTGCTGTAAAAAAAGATTACTAAATGTTACTAACTTAGTTTACAGGTAATAAAAAAAACTTGAAAATACATAATAAAAGGAATGTAGTACAAATGTGCCTGTACTTTGAATCCTGTAATTAGACAATTACACTATAATGTAGCTCCATTCTTTCAAATCCTGGCTGTAACTATGACTGGAGAAGGGTTCCTGCCACTCCCTCATGGTTTGCTTTGTGGGATTCTTGTGCCAGCAATGTAGATACCCATGCCTCAAATGGTAAAACTGGCACTGCTGTCTTATCTTCGTTGAACGTCTGAATTCTGCATCCACAAACTAGCAGCCCAGAGTTCACATCTTTGTATACTGCCAGTCTCCTTAGAGTTGTGTCTGAAAAAGGTGCATCTGCTTGAGCTGCAAGAAAGAGGTCTTATAGTACATCTTCATGTTATTTGACAGTCAGCACAGCTTGCTTGGGTGATGTTACCTCCCACTTTGACTGTTTAGGGGCCTGGCACTTTCTCTTCAGCCACTGCTTGGCAGCTAGACAAACCCAGGCAATGACTCTCACCAGTTTGGATAGGCTACTGAATCTTCTCACCTCTACAAGATCTTTAACCCAGCCAGTGGGCTTCCTTCTTAGAAGAAGAGTTGGGTTCACCATAGGTTCTTCCTCTCGAGTCTCATTCTTTAGACTTTTCTGGATGGTTTGTGGGTCACCTTTCTGCTGACTCCTCCTTGCTTGAGCTCTTGTTAATGCACCTGAGAATGTCTTCCTCTGGAGCTTGTTTACACTCTCCCTGGCATAAGCTGCAACCTCTCCAGCTGATTGTATAGTCCACTCCTCACTGGCCACTTCAGGAAGTCTGGTCCATTTTGCCATGTGGAATTCTCCTTCAAATCTTCAGGAGCACTCCCTCTTGTCAGGATGTCAGCTATGTTCAGATCTCCACAGATCCACCACCAGTCTTGCACTAGTCCAGCCTTCTGGATTTCCCCCACTCTGTTTGCAATGAAGGTTTTGTACCCATAACTGACTCTTTGTATGGCTCCCAAGACCGTTTGACTGTCAAGTAGATGGAACCATCTCTCAATCTTCATTCGAGCATGCTTTTCCACATATCTCCTGATCCTGGCTGCGAAGACGGCACCACTGAGCTCAGCTTTCACAGCTTCTCCCTTCTGACCCAGAGGTGTCAGCTTGGCTTTTGATTCAACGAATCAAACTTCAATACCTTGACTTGTTTTTCATTTTAAGTACATTACAGCTCCATAGGTCTTGTCACTTCCATCCGAGAATGTAATGCCCCAAGGTTTCCCTTCCCAGCCAGCTGGTGTGAGGCTCCCGTGGAATTTTACTTGTCCAAGCTGCACATATTCTTCAAAAAGCTGTATGGCTTGGTCTCTGAGAGAGACTGGTCCCAGGTTTCTTGGGTTAGTTTCCCACCCTCTCCCTCTTGGAATGCTTTTCTTACAAGAATTGCCCCCTTCTGTTTGGCAGGTGTAACTAAGCCAATTGGGTTGTGCAGTCTAGCTACTTGGCTTAAGAGATTCCTCCTTGACAGTGGATTGGGTGTCTCAGTTCTCACCTCCTCCTTGAGAAGATCTTTCCCAACTCTCATCTTCTTCTTTCTTTTGGAAAAGTTAACTGAGGTAAGCATGTAGAGCTTGTCTTCATCCACTTGGTTAGCCGATGCCCAAGGCTTTGTTCTCTTCGTCCCTCATTTGATTTGGAAGAATTAAGGTTCTACCTTGTTGCTTTGTTAGAACTTCTGTCTCCATTCCTTTCCTCCCACTTTGCCCTGAGCGTACCCATGGTTTGAGGAAGAAACCTCCTGCTTTCAAGATCTCTCTGTGATTTCGTCCAGTCTATTTAGGTCATTTTGGGAGGTTAGAAGATCGTCCACATAACTGTCCTCTTCAATGACTCTGCGCTCCTCCTACAAGTGAATAAAGTTGGGCAGGCGAGCCGTTTCCCTCATAGCCAACTGAGCAATGCACCCAGCAGGTCTGTCCCCAATGTTGACTCTGGTAATTGCATATTCACTTATCTCTTCATCTGGGCTGTCCCTCCAGAGGAACCTGTGAAGATGCATCTCCCGCTCCTCCAGCCATACAGAGATCTTTTTGATGTCTCCTAGAGATGCATGTATCCCTTCTCTGGACCTCAGCAGGACAGCTCTGATCGGGATATCCCGATCAGAGCTGATATGATTTACAGTATATGACTGTGATATGATTTACAGTCATATATTATGACTGTAAATAATTATTTACAGTCATCATTAACGCGTTGTGTTTTTTAATCTCGTTAATCTCTTCAATTACCGGGGGCAGCGTCAGACGAAGCGACAACAATATCATAAAACCATGTCTAACTTTAACAAACACAGACATCCTGCATACCCACAGAAAGATAAGAAACTGGATCAAAAAACAGTTACAGCGCAAATGTTTAAAAGTGGCACCGGAGCGTCAGTGTGATTATGTAAACAGCGGAGAATTCACAGATTCCAGCGGTACCATTTTTATCACTCTGCGAACAAGATTCACGGATCCAGCCCCAAAATAAGAGCAAAACAACTGACTTTCAAGAAATACAAGCAGAAATGTTGTCTTACCTTTGCTTTTTATCAAAACAAGTTATTTCCACTGGAACAAAAATGCTTCTTCTTTTAATTTATTTTTTTATTATCTTTTTCTTCAGACAGACAACAGAAAAAAATAATAATAATAAAAATAAATAAAATAATAATAATACTAATAATTCATATAACTACATACGGTTTCAGCCAGAGGATACATCTTCAGAAATATATATGCACTAGGTACCATAACAACAATCACACACACTTGATTTCTAATTCTCATTGTTATTTTTTCCATTACGTATATCCCATTTACAAGATCCTTCCATTTAGGATTACTTAAATTTTCATCTTTTAACCAATTTCTTGTAATTTGTTTAATTAATGCTAGTCTTATTATTAAAAACAAATATACATCATTCTTCCTAATGTTTTCTGGAAGTTTTCCAAGTAATAAAACTAATGGATTTTGATTAACAGAGATGCCAAAAATATTTGATAGCTCTCTAACAGAATCTTCCCAAAAAACACCTAAAACTTTACATGACCAAAATACATGACTGTGGTGTGCCATTTGCTCCCCACATTTCCTCCAACAACTTGAGGTTACATTACTTTTATATTTACTTTGGATTTGGGGTGTCCTTAAATATCGATTTATAATCTTCCATGCAAATTCTTTCCAGTAGTTTGAGTTAGTTGTTTCATGTATGTTTTTACACATTTGTTCCCAATCTACTGGTGAGATATTAAGGAATTTCATTTTCCCACTTGTTTTTTATATTGAGTTCATTTTGTTTATCTTGATGATTAGCTTGTATTATTTTAACTAATTTAGTTAAGAGTTGTGTTTCAGTACCACAGTCATATATCTTAAGCATGCATTTGATGAAGGGGTTTATTTCTTGAGTAGATTTCTTTTTTACAACTTCAAAAAGATAACTTCTCACTTGGAAGAATCGAAATAAATGAGACTTGGGTAAGCCATATTGCAACGATAGATGTTCAAATGATTTCATTTCTTTATCCCCAAACATTTGTCCAAATTTACATAAACCTTTGGATGCCCATATGTTAAAAGTTTGGTCCATTCTATTAGGAGAGAAGTCTGGATCACTCCCCATTTCTTTCAAAAAAATGACATCTTCATTTAATTTTAAATTGTGACAGACTTCCCTCCATACCTTAAGTGTAGCAACTACCCATCTATTGTGTACATTCTCAATGTGTGATTTTTTTGTATTTGGAAAAAGGGAGAACAGTTAATGGTATATCTCCACAATTTATTTCCATTTCTCTCCATTTTGTTTGTGAACATTCTCCCATCCAAATGTTAACATTTCTTACTTGTGCTGCTTGATAATAAGCTTGCAGGTTTGGAAGGTCTAGGCCACCCATTTCTTTTGGTAATTTAAAATAATTGATTTTAATGCTTGGTTTCCTGCCATTCCATATAAACTTCCTTATAATAGAATCCCAGTGTTTGAAAATGTCAGCGACAATATAAATGGGTAGTGCTTTAAAAAAAAAAAAAAAAAATCTTGGTAATATAATCATCTGTATGATTTTGACTCTTTCCCATAAGGAGAACGGGATTATGGACCATCTATTTAGGTCCTGTTTAATTTGGCTTATTAATTCATCAAAATTCTTTGAGAACAAGTTATCTAAATTCTTTGTTATATTTATCCCAAGGTATTTTATCCTTTCCACATCCCAATGAAATGTATAGTTATGTTTTAGATCATCACTAATTGTACCACCCATGATCATTACTTCTGATTTACAAACATTTAATGCATAGCCCGAAATAGTTCCAAATTCCCCAATTACATTCATCAACGCTTCAATTGACTGTTCAGGATCAGACAAGTAGATTATTATATCATCTGCATTCATCGACAGTTTATGATTTACTCCTGCTATGTCGATGCCATTTATTTTCTGCTCTAACCTTATACGTTCTGCTAATGGTTCTATACATAATGCAAAAATCAATGGGGATAAGGGATCTCTCTGTCTAGTACCTTTAAAAATATTAAAAGATTCAGATATTACCCCATTAACCTTAACTCTGGCATTTGGTTCTTTATACATAGCTCTCAACCATCTTATAAACATGTCGTGTATACCAAACTTGTTTAAGGTTTCGAATAAATAAAGCCATAAGACCTAATCAAAGGCCTTTTCGGCATCTAAAGTAACTATTGCCACATGTAAATCCTTTTTCTGTGCTATCTCGATAAGGTTTAAATGTTCGTCTCACATTATCAACAAGCTGTCTTTGACTAATGAAGCCAGTTTGATCTGGATTTATGATATGAGGTATAATTTGTGCTAATCTAGTAGCTAGTATTGAGGATAGAAGTTTATGATCTGTATTTAAAAGACTAATCGGCCTATAAGATGAACAATCTGCCAGATTTTTACCTGGCTTATGCAACACTGTTATAATGGCATAATTCCATGTTGCTGCCCATGTCTCCTCGTCCAGTGCCCAGTTATATGTTTTACACAAAAATGGAACAAGTTCCAGCTGAAATTCCTTAAAAAACTCATTTGTATATCCATCACTCCCAGGTGACTTATGTAGTTTAAGTTTTTCAATATGATTATGAATTTCCTCCTCTGTTATTAGTTTTGTAAGTGTAATATTCAGTTCTTCAGTTACTTTAGGTAAATTCAACTTTTGAAAAAAATGTATTAAATAATTTTTATGTACAGGATTTTGGGCAGCATCATACAATTCTTGATAATATTTTGCAAATTGATTTCCTATCTCATTTCGACCTCTAGCTAGCCTACTCTGTCGGGGGCCGACAGCAAGGGGTATATCCGCGAACTTGTCCAATCCTCAACTTTCCAATATACCCAAAGTATACGCACTCGCACCTGCCACTAACTGTTTTAAAAAAAAACTTTTTCCTGTTTTTTCTCGTTTTTTCTTGTTCCCACTTGGTCCGTGGCGGGTCACACTTTCTTTGATTTGAAATTTCACAACAATTGATCTCGGGGGATCCATCGGGTTCGTTGGTTTCCTCTGGAGTGACCTGTGGGCTCTTTCTATCCCCAGATTGTGATCGGGTGGTAGATTTACGAGACCTTTAATGAACGGGTCTATAAACTTCAGCATATCTCCAGCCTCCATGTCCTCCGGCATTCTGTAAATCCTTAAATTGTTGCGTCGCTCTCGGTTTTCCAAATCTTGGCATTTTTCTTGCAAATATTGATTACTTTGCAAGAGGAAAGATATCAATCTCTCCGAGGGAGCGTTGCGGTCCTCCGCGGTACTTATCCGACTTTCCACCACTTCAAGTCTGCCATCCAGATTTTTAACTTCTTCCTTCAGGATCGTCACTTTCTCTTCCAGTCGCCCAAATCCACTATTCATCTCCTCCCGTAGTGACCTAATTTCAGACCTAAGATCCGACTTAATGACTGTTTTTAGTTCAACAAGCATTGTCTTGATCTCATCAAGAGCAGGTGTGTCAGAGCTCATGTTCTTCTCTTTTTCTCGTTGTTGACTTCTGGTATTTACTTTACTCATGGGTAGGCTTTCTTTAGTTTGTTCGCTTAGATTCCCATAGTTCTCACTATTACTTTCTTTTTTTTTTACACAAAGCACCAAATTGTTTGTTCGATGGCACGGAGAGCTTAGTCCGCCATGCCCTCGCCACTTAACCGGAACCGGAAGTCCGAAAAATGCTTCTAATGAAGAACTACACTTCCCAGTCTGGTTGATCATTTACTTTGTATTTTTCAACAGTATTATTTTGTGACAGAAGAGTATTTGGTTATTTATTTATTTATGTTCAAATCTGTTCACAGTATTTCAAAATATTAGTTATTAAATGTTACATTAAGTTACTATATAAGTAAATGTTCTTTAAATAAAATGTTTTTTAAATTAAAAAAAATCATGGAATGTATCGAACTGTGGGTCAAAAATCGTGAACAAAATTGAATCATGAGTTTGTGTATCGTTACAGCCCTAGTCGCAGTGTAACTCACAACAATAGTATCTGTGCTCATACAGAGCAGGGGTTTCACTGACAGCTTAGACCAGGAGGGGGTTGTGCTATGTAAATGTGATGATTCTGTCTCTTAGCTCTCAGAAGGTGTAGATCTTTGAGGCTAAAATTCTCCCTAAAGCAGTTTGAGGAGTGCCTACATTCAAATTACCATATTTTCTTCAAATATTATCCGATTTGCATGTGTTTGACATTGTTGGAAAGCTTAGAAATCACACTTTTCACAATGTAAATAACTCAAAATGGCTGGACACATTATATTCTATCACCTAGAATATATGCATATATATCATCTATCACCTTTTCCTCCTCTGAGGTTCAGGGGTCTCATGTACAAAGGTTGTGTACGCACAAAAATGTGGCATACGTCCTTTTCCATGCTCACGTTCAGATGAATGAAACGTGAAATGTGCGGTGCCCACGCCAACTTCATGGCTGGCATACGCACGTTTCTACAGCTATTGTTCCTTTGGAGACACTTAGGGCCTGATTTACTAAAGCTTTGCGCGTGCAAAAACGTGTGCAAACTGGATTGCACACGCAGATTAGCGTTGATGGCGCAACGAGGAGTGCGTCACTCGGAAAAATAGCACTCGCAACCCATTTAGCGTTCTTGCCTTAATGCATATGCAATATGGGGCGTTTACATGCTATTTTGCGTGTGATGGGAGGAGAAAATGTAAATATGTTATTTTAGCACGCGCAAAGTGATTTATCAAACCTGAAACTGATTGCGGTGTTTATTTTTGCGTCTATATTTAGCACGTTTGAAAGGCAGGTCTTAACTGGCACAGCGGTGCGCGCACATGGCTGCGGTTATTTATAGTTATATTTGTAAATCAGGAAATTACGCTTTTCCAGAGCATGTTCAACTACGCGTTTACAGATGACGCACATCTATTTCTTATTTGGTATATCTGAATAAATTAAATATAGATATCCATAGCAGGATAAATGCGTGTTTGTACTGGTATGGGCTTTCCTTGGTCTGCAGTTTGAGGTTCAAGGAGGGGTCGTACCTATGTTCCCCGGTTAAGACCGGAGGAACGGGGAACCCCGCTTTACCTTAACGGGTCCAGCTCTAACCTGGTCTACTCTCGGTGCACGGCGAAGCGCAGGTGGCACAGTGTGCACACGTCACCAAAACCTCACAGGCAGGTTACCCTAACCCTAACCCTTCCAGTTCCAGGCACATTTAAATGCAATAAATAATCACAACAATCACTATTTAATGTAATTATCTGAATCAGCTATAGATATATCATCTATATCGATTGTCCCGTCGCCTCTGACGTCAGATCAAAGGCTGTTGGCACGCGTAATGGAAACTCAGCCTGACTGAATGAACACAGATGAAACCAGGGACGGACTGTGACTAAAAAGCCGTTTTGATGATCCGCTTTATTTATTATTTACATATTGACAAAAAAGTGACTCATCCATTGAAATTAGACCTATGTGTAATCTTGATAGAAACAGCAGAACTCGCTCCCTGGCAGCTGTCAGTGAGCTGCAGGTGAGTCAGGAGGAGAGCGCAGCACCTTCTTCTTTTTTCTTTTTTTTAACAGCAACATCCATAGTCCATAGTTTTCTTTGTTTGATACGTCAGGTAATGATGGAGCTGTCCAAAATACCGACGCAGGATTAAAATAATAATAATATAAAAAGGTCCTATGGACCCGGGGAACAAGGACTTCATATCCCTCGATCTCAGTTATCAGCTCATCGCTGAACGTCACTTTCTGTTCAGTGGCTTCAAATTTAATTCTGCGCTTCCGTTGAGTCTGCTCTTTCTCCATGTGGACAACTCTTGACTCGCGCAAAATCCTCATTTAAATAGGGCGGTCTTAACCACTTCTGCGCCTGTAGTCAATTGCGGCTGCAATCTTAGTAGTTCACCCGCAAAACATAATCCAGTAACAGGCGCAATCTTTCTGCTCGCGCAAGCAATTTAGCGCTCGCTATTTGGAATCTTAGTAAATCAGGCCCTTAGTGGTGATGCTGGGAAACTGTTAATAATGTGAAAATAAGTAGTCGTCAGAGTGATGTGCACATCAGAGACACACTTATGAACAATTAACACCTTGCAAATTGTCAGGCTTTAACAAAACTGGCAGGCGTGAACCCAATAGCACGACAGAAACGAAGGAGACAGAGCGGGTCAGATGTAATGCGTCGAGTTTATTCGACAAAGTTTAAAACCAGGAAGACAGCAAGGCAAACAAATCAGGCAAGGAGCAGGCAAACGGGATGATCTCAGGTCAAAGGCAGGTTTCAGGCAATAATCAGGCTGGGGGAAATGGACTGGTATAAGGGAAATGGACTGGTATATAAAGGGGCTGGGTGATTAGCAGATAGGGAACAGGAGTGTGGCAGGGGCGGAGCAGATCAGGTGACAGGGAGTGGCAGGTGGGATGATTGACAGGGTCTGGAATGACAGGAGAGTTAGAAGCTATGTCCTAAATGCGAGACCGCGGCCGAGGAAGGGTGGATTTGTCGACGTTGTCAAATTACGTCACAGCGCAGCGCCGTTGGCTGTCCCGAATGAACCGGTCCACCTCGACTGCTCCGTATGCGGCCGAGATATGCGGCCGACGTTAGCTTGTTTTTGAAGGATAGGTCTGGGGTATCCTTCGCAGCCGACCATATCCCACAATTCTTTGCGCGCCAGCAGCAAAACTTTTCCAATCCAACATGGTGGACGTGTTGTGGGAGAAGCGAGTTCGTTTTCATACGTAAGTATTACAAATCAGAATTAAATAAAACAAATTTAAACGTTTCTTCTGTTTTAAATGTTCCGCTATCTATGTAATTAATAAGCACAAGTCACAAGACTGACCGCCGCATTTGCTGTTCGCTGTTCGCTGTGTGCTGCCTGTAAGCACCGTGAAACGGTAGTTTCAATCACGGCGTAACTTTCAAACTTTAATTAACATATATGTGGTGGTTTTATATAATACTTATTTCACCACGTACACTGATTGTAGTTGGCGACCGACGTCGACCGCGTTCTCGCATTTGGGACATAGCTAGTGACAGGCAGACAGACAATGAGAAATGTGCCCTCATGGACGTGCGATCTTCAAGGATGCACTGAAGCTGCCCTCATCTTGGTTATAGCCATAGCGGACATGTCAGCCAAACGCCGTTTGAGGTAAGTGTCCCAGATAACGCATGTGAATTATATTTTCAACATGTCATCCTCGACAGACTTGAAGCTAACGTTAGCACCCCTCTGATAAATTGCTGCCACCGCATTAGCTATTGTTAGCAGATAGCTAAGTGACCAATGGCAGTCTGGTCATTTTATTTATTAATTGTTAACACGCGCTTTGTGTCAAATCGTTTTCTAGCATGGCCAGAGGTGAGTGTAATTGCGTTGCTCTCTGCTGATACATGTTATTTGTGATTTGAATGCGGTCAAACTACTGTATGCTGCTCTGTGTCATGTCCCACTCGTCCTGTGTGAGTCCCGCAGAGACTTGAGATTGTTCATTTAAGTTTTTAATTAATTTTGTTCTAGCATTAGCATGCTAAGTTAGCCTGCTCACTGCTGTCTTCCCTCGCTTGCGTCTGGTCCTTTTTTCCACCAGGAGAGCTAAGTCAGTCACAGCTCATGGTGTCTGTGATTATTAACCGTTAACTGACCGGAGTGTCTGTGACTGGGCCATCCTGAGAGGATGATCGATGATGTGTTTTTTTCTTTTCTTCGTCGTAATTAAACACGCACAAACACGATGTTTCAGCTGCACATCGCCACAGCCACTGTGCTCTGGCTAAGCTGATCAGTGCTCAGACGGAGGTTTTATATAGCTTTTATAAATCCTGAGCATCCTTGTTGTTTGTAATGTACAAGTTGTTGCTGCTAAATGATAGATATATGTTAATTAGTCCATTTGGTTTCAAATGTTAAACTGTATTCCATTTACAAAAAAGAAAAAAAAGCAGAATTATTGATGTTGTTTGCTTTTGTGTTTCCCGTTGAACTTTAAATACTGAACCATTGAAATCACAAACTAACCTGTTTAAAGGGCCAATGTGTGTTATTTTTTTGTAATTTAATTTAACTGTGCAATTTTTTTATTTTATTTTAATATTTCACAAGTTAAAAAGCCTTCTAGCTCACACACAGCTCACTTCTGTGTGTTTCTGTCCGTCGCCACAGTTGCCAAGTAAAGATCCTGAGATCCAGTCCTGACTCCTGCATCTGCTTTTCAACTTGGGACACAACAAAGACATGAAATGGAGACAGGTAACATATTTAATATATGATAGAGGATGACTCCAGTGATAATAACTATGTCATTGCCACCAGATATGGAGCAAAACTATGATGACTGTATAGATAAATTACATTTTGGGGGTAAAGAATATTTGGTACATATTCATTTGTGAGGTTATATTAGCTTTGGACAGAGCCAGGCTGACTGTTTTTCTCCTGTTTCCCCATATATGTGCGGGAGCTGCTTGTCATGCCTGTAAAAAAGGAGACTTCGAACTGGAGAAGGTAAGACCGATATTGATTTTTATGTAAAACTCAGTATATAACTGCATGAATCTATTTTGGAAAGAGAAGCGTTATCAGGATCTGTGATTGACATGTTGTTCATGTTTTCACTTGAGCAAATCTTTCTTTTAAGAACATATGTTGACAGGAGTGGAGGGATGTGAGTGGAATCTCTAAAGGGAAAATGTATCATTCTTTATATCTACTCTTCTGTCTCTCTTAGTTTGTACGAAAAGTGGCACATTGTTAGCTTTGCTAGCAATGCTCAGTGGCTTGTGGATCAAAAGGCAGACGTGTCCTGCTGTAATTCTACCAAACTGAAGTGAGTGATGATTAATGTGAAATATACTTTCAAATCAAAAAAATCCTGATGAACCCTCTCCTGAAAATAATGACATGGTTCTCTCTTCATTAGCACTGATGGTACCTGCTGTAGAACGAGCATCTGGCTAAGAAAACGGACACCCCTCGACGCTTCACCTTGCACAGTCAAAGTGAGTGTGTACACACACAGACACACACAAAATAAAAAACGAATCATAGTCCTTTTCCACGTACATCAGGTAAGGGGTAATAATAAACTATGATATGGTTTGGTTGTGCTGTAAATGATGTTGGTGCGTGGTATTGGTGTAATATTTCTCCGTGTGCCCCTTTTTAACACGTTGGCGCGATGTGTCTGCACGGCCCTGGTTAGCTTGTAAAATAGATACATCCCTTCAGTTTTTCACATTGTTATGTTGCAGCCTTTTTCTAAAATCATTCGCAATTCATTTTTAATTTTATCAATCTACACTCCATACCCCATAATGACAAAGTGAAAAGAGAATTTTAGAAAAAATTGCAAATTTATAACAAATTAAAAGTTTTCAGACCCTTTATTATGACACTTGACATATAGCTCAGGTTGCTTCCATTTATGTTGGTTATCTTTGAGATGTTTCTGCTCATTGATTCGGTAGATTCAGTTAATTTGACATGATTTGGAAAGGCATAACACCTGTCTATATAAGGTCTCACAGCTAACAATGCATATTAGAGCAAAAACCAAGCCATGAGTTGCAAGGAACTGCTTGCAGAGCTCAGAAGCAGTTTTGTATTTAGTCACAAAATAACATTTTATTTCTCTCATTCACTGGGTTTGTTGTTGCTATGATAAGAAAAAAAGCATCTCAACGTAGAAATTATAATTTCAGTATTCAGTATAGTATTTAGCTTGTTTTTACACTGTCCAATGGCTGTTTTTTGAATGTACTAATTCTCTAAAATGACAGATTAATACCGTCAATTTGCAGACATTTAGCTTATTGTACATGGGGAAATATTGTATTTTAACATGAAATTACTGTAGATAGATCTTAATGTGTTTTGACATAATATGCATGTTATTTTACAATATAATTGACATTCATTAACTATAATATACTGTATTTAAATTAATTTTTACTGTAAAATCTAGTCCTGTATTTTAACAGTTATTATATGTAGTTCTGTGATACGGTTATTTCCTGTAATTTTACGGTATCCGTTTGGAAACTTCGCTGCCAGTGCTTTTACCGTTTTTTTACAGTGTACGTTAATAGGAAACATTTTCATTCCATCAATGTTCAAATCATATGTGATGTGCAAATGATCTGGTTCTAATTAATTGTGACTAACAGCATGGTGCGCGATGGGTGGCTTCTGGGTGGGTAAAAAGTTTATTCTTTTAATTGTCCCGTATGTAAACCAGCACCATGCACATTTGGGCATGTGCGCATTCAAATATCATGTTTGGTTTTCTTTATTTTCTGCTGGTGAAATAAGGGCTACAGAGCTTTCTAACAAGCCCCTGATTGTCTCCCTGTGTTCAGTATTCATGACAGTAAAAGCGGGCGTAAAGTTGGAAATGTCAGTTATGTTTAATATCCTGCCATCTTTACGCATGAGCGATGTGTATTGTGAGCAGCTGATTGTATGACCTGCTGTGGTCACTTCACTTCAGCGGTGAGCAGAAACCCTCCGCTTCACCTCTACCGTGAGATCTGACCATTTCTTTTTAATCTCTGTGTGTGTGTGCTGCTCCCACAGCATTTACAGACTCACACACACGCTCCTACTCACGTCTTTTTTTGTCATATTTATCCCTGTTGACAGGGCACCAAACAAAATCTCCCTGCGCGTTTTCATTCATTCACTAGAATCTCTTGCTCAGACTGTGTGAAATTCCTTTTCTTTCCTTTGTTAATTGCGTTATTTGATCAAGAGGTGAATCTCAGGGCCTATTTAAATTGATTTGCATATTTAAACAGGGCTGTGGACAGGGAGGAGTTTGGCACCTCTGCATGTGTGCTCAATTCCATGTTGATTTGGGATGTACAAAAGAATCATGCTTGGATCCATGTGTACGCACACTTTGATACATCTGAATTTATTTGTGCGTACGACAGTTTCTGGGTTTTTTAGTGTACACCAAGTTTTAGTAGGAAATCCACGCAAGTCTTTGTACATGAAGCCCCTGGTCTGTTTGGGTCCTCCTCATCCTCCTCCTTCTCCTCCACCCCACCGTCCTCCTCTTTACCCACTGCTGCAACTTTGCCCTGGTCTGTCTGTCCTCATGGATGAGGTGCTGGGACAGAAGCACTCCATTGCCTCCATCTCTGAGGACATCCCATGGCAAAGTTGCAGCACTGGACTTCCTTATCCTGACACTTGCAATCCTGAAACAGAGGATTCATCCAGTCAACAAAAACAACAATGAAAGAACATTTTAAAAGTATATTATTAATGCCCATGATAAACCAAATATAATGTAAAACACTGAACAGACATCAAACTAATATATACATAGTATATGCATTCCATTTTCTTGCAGGTCCATTCTTTCCAAAATAGTTCTATTCAGCGAAAAAAAGGGGAAGATGTAGTTTTAGCACGGGGGTTTAAATGACATGTTGCTGCCCCCTTTCAGAGTTATAATTATCATTATAGACATAATAACATTACACTTAGCTTTTAGGAATGACAAATGCAATGTTTGTCTTTGCCAGAGTGAAGAGGTGAGCTCATCTGAGGAGAATAAACCAAGCATCATTTTGTTAGAAAATAAAAGGATTAACGTATTTCTTTCAAGCCACCAACTACAATCAGTGTACGTGGTGAAACATGAAACCACCACATCTATATTAATTCAAGTTTAACTTAAAACAAAAGTTTGAAAGTTACGCCATGATCGAAACTACTGTTTCACGGTGCCTGCGGTTATGGACAGCAGACAGTGAACAGCAAATGCAGCGGTCAGTCTTGTGACTTGTGCTTATCAATTACATAAATAGCGCTACGGCTTTTAAAACAGAAGAAATGTTTAATTTGTTTTGTTTGATGGATTTGTCATACTTACGGACTCTCTGCTCCCAGCCGCAACATGTCCGCCATGTTGGATTGGAAAATGTTTGCTGCTGGCCCGTCCTACTTTGCCTCGGACTGGCTCTGACCTTGGTGTTTAAGTGACCAATCAGAGAGGGGAGGGGTTACAGGGCATCTATTCAATACCAAAGTGCCCCAGAGTGCCAAAATTCAGCAAAGTCGAGCGAGCAGAAGGCACAGAGAAACAGTGAGAGTGTAGAGAGAAACCGCAACCGTCGTTTTTCTGCACACTGATTATGTTTTTATTTGCGTGGAATTTGGCAGTATAATGACCCCATAACCTTCTCCCTTCCCTCGTCTTTCGACTCCCCGTCCCCCTGTCCGGTCCGGTTGCCGTCACAAGATCAACAAATTAACTATTTAACTTCTATACTTTATATTTTGTTTATAATGTGAGTTATTTACAGTGCAATGTATATTTTTTTTAAGTTTTTTTACAAAGTTTTTTACAGTATTTTATTGTTCTTTACATTTATATTTTCACATACTTTATTTATCTCTCCGTTCCTACAACAATATAAAGAGAAAATTGTGAATTTTTCTGGCATATTTACGAATGGTAATTAATTGTGATTAATCGTGATTAATCCACAGCTACCCTGTGATTAATCTGATTAAAAATTGTAATCTTCTGACAGCTGTAATATATATATATTATATATATATTATTATTTTGTGTCTTACCTATGCCCTCATTGCTGGAGAGAAGCAGCTCCATGAGTGGTGCCGATGCTCCTTCAGCATCGATCAGCTCTGCAGACTGTTTGTCCAGGGCCAGCTCACAAAGGACGCCCGCAGACACTCGCTTCACATTCTCCACGGAAGAATACAGAAGCTGGACACACACAGGTACAAGCATTTTCAGACCTTAAAACTTCACAAAAAAACACTCAGTGTCAGGCTATGCATTTTTTTCAAAGTAACTGCTATGCTCTATGCTCAGTAATTATTTACACATTTTCCATGTGATTGTATGTTCTCTGCAGGCAGACATGAGGATAACCCTGACGAGCATTTAATTAGCTATTTAACTCTCCAACATGTAGTCATAGTCCTCACAAGGGGGACCTTCATCTTTTCACTATTTCCAGGACATCATCAAGTTTGATGTGCATACATACTGTAGTGAGAGAGTAATATCAGTAAATAAAGTGCCATTCTGTTCTTTTTTATGTTCTGGATAAAAAGGTAACAATAAAAATGAGGGGGAAAAGTTAGCATATGTGACCCGCCACGGACCAAGCGGGAACAAGTCGGCCGAGCGCAAAACGAGAAAAACAGGAAAACGTTTTTTTTTTTCAAAATTAGGGATTTCCGTTTTTTTCAAAATTACACAAGTTGAAGTTTTGAAGAAGCCACTACATGCTTCAAATCACAGTATTGTCGGTCTTAAAACCATCAACTTTGTGTTTGAATTAAGGTTGTTTTATCGCTGTGAATCGCTCCTAGTTTGGGTGTGGCGATCTCACATTCCAGAGCTTTTGTTGTTTTTTCAGCCAATCAGCTGACGATCACGGAGAATACACATGGCTAATTGATATGCAGCTCTCACTCAGAGAGAGTGAGAGAGGGAGGGGGAGAGAGTGTGTCGAATGTCCAGCGCATATGTATGCAGTGTGTGTGTGTATGTGTGCAGTGCGAAATTAAAGCGTGATTATCATCAAAGCAGTCATCATCAAAGCTTTGTTTGACAAAGGAAGGCAAAGAGAACAGGACAATAAGTCAGCTGTGTCTGAGCTTCTTCACAAGGACAGAGAAAGCACAGAGACTGCTGGTGTGTAGACTGTTAGCATTTTAAGCTAGCGATCTTTATGCTAACTTGTTAGCAGACTTCATCGTCACAAAAACAACAAACAGATGGATTATTCCGCGGCTGAAAGAGAGCAGGACAGACACAGTAGTTGTCTGAGATGATGAAATGACGCCAGCACCGCTCTATCTCTTATCGAATTGGACATTTGGAGGCGAACAGACTTAAAGCTGCGACGAAAAGGAAGCATGCCTGGACCTCTTATCTGATCGGAGGCACTGAAGTCTGCTGGAATACCTTTCAGTTTCTTATGGGGTGAGTTTTCATTAACGTTGTGAATCTATGTTATGTTAGTGTTCATTCAAAGTCACATACAGACGCACATAGGGACGTTTTCTTTTAATAATCCACTGTGCGTTTCATAACGCCGTTTGGCTACATTGTTATTAGCTATGCTTGTTCCATGTGAACAGTGAGCCATGTTTTAAATATCCTGTTGTGTGCTTCTATTCTGTCACAGCTTTGATGCCAACAGACCAGGTGTGGTGCTTGCTCAAACTCACAGTGACGCAGAGCCTATCGAGTTTCAGCTACTGCGCAACCCAGGAGTTCTGCCCCCTGTTGACAGTCTTCCCATCCTGGCCCCACCTGGACTGACCATGGACAGGCAGACGTATCTTTTTGAAAAAATCAGGCCTTTCTTTTCTGATGAGGCAAAATACTTCACATGCCCAGCACCAAAGGTTACAGCACAGAAGAGTAAGCAGAAGAGGGTGCGTTTGTGATGTCACCATTTAGTCCGCATATCAACTGTGATGGACAGAGTGGGTACAGCCACATTGTGGGGGAGGAACTGGTATTGAAGATGATAATATAGTCCATGGTCTGGAAAATATTGAACTCTCCTTCACACACTTAGATATATTTTATTTGATATTTGAAGTATGTATCTATCTTTCACCTTTCTTGTTTCTCATTTTTATTCAAGTGCTTTTTGTAACAGAAGAATTTCCCTCTGGGGATCAATAAAGTAAATTCTGATTCTTATCAGTCCACTGAAGTACTTACAGCAAATAACACTACATTGACATGAACTACATTCATTCCTTTTTTTTTCAAACTGTTACACTGTTTCTGTCCTGTGGGCTAATAGACATCAGATGTCACTGACAGCTAGACTGGGTGGGGGGTTGTGACCATGTTAATGTGATGCAAATGAGCAGCTATTGGCCTGGCTCCTCAAGAAGGTCGAAATCTTTCAGGCTGAATTTCTCCCTAAAGCAGTTTGAGGAGTGCCTACATTCAAATGGCCACATCTTCTTCAAAAATGGATAGATGATGGATATCCATCTGATATCCATCAATCAGATGGATATGTGTTTGACATTGTTGGAAAGCTTAGAAATCACACTTTCGGAATCTGTAAATAACTCCAAATGTCCCAAAGTAGACTTGTGAACGCTTTTGCCATGGCTGGACACATATAAGAAGAAATGGTAACCCTTCCTTTTACAGTCCGGTAATTAACAGATAATTACCTGGTTATAAGCTGTATTTACTAAGTAATAACAGTGTAATTATATATAATTACATTGTAATTACCAAGTACTTACAGGTAATTACCCAGTATTTACTAGATATTTTTCTGACTACAACCAGGCATTTACCCAATAATTACCTGGTAGATACGCAGTAATTGTATATTGTAGATTTTAAATCCGGTAGTTAAACATATTTACCTGATATTTATCTTGTAAATAACAACAAGTTACCTGGTATTTACAAGATATTTTCCTGACAACTACCATGTATTTACCCAATAATTACCTGGTAGATATCCTGCAATTGCATATTGTAGACTATAAACCCACTGAATGTGTCTATAAGTGACTTTGTTAGGGTGATAATAACTTAGATATTTACCTGGTAATCACCAGGTATTTACTCAAAAATTATCACATATTTATCTGTATTACCAATCAACCTGTGTAGTGACAGTGAGGGTAGTAATGACTCTGGTATTTACCTTGTAATTACCCAGAATTTACCCTGTAAGGAAGGTGGAACTGTACTGTAAAAGGAAGCGTGGTTTGTTTCAATGATATTACCTTGTACTTTCCTGGTAATTGAAGATTATAATCTTCTACCACCCATCACAGTGTGTAGTTTTGAACATGGTACCTGGCAAAAACTCCCATATCTCCCTGATAATTAGCAGGTAAATATCGGGTGTGATATCAGAGTTTTATAGAGTATTTACCCTCTAAGGAAGGTGGAACTGTACTGTAAAAGGAAGTGCGGTTTGTTTCAATGATATTACCATGTTCATACAATATCCTTTGGAATAAATCTGCTTTTTGAAAATGTTCTGCAATCTACCAGGTAAGACCAGGAAAGTCTACAATGTATAGAGTAAGTGGAAGCTGTACAATAAAGAAAGAAGAAAGCCTTTGAGCCTTTGCACCATAAAGAATATACACATTTCCCCGCAGGATCAATAAAGTAAACTTAACTAGTGTTTTATTCAAACGGAAAACGATGACAACAGAGGTGAACACAATGCAGTACAGTACTTCATCACTGGTTACACTTTGTAAATTGCTCTTATGTCTTTAACTAAACGCCCAAGAATGCCCTTCCTATGCTCTTTCCCAAGCCAGTGGTTCCACTCAATGAACCTTAAGTTCATCTTCAAGGCCTTCTCTGTCAGGTTCCCCCTGTACCTGTAGATGTCCTCCTTATAAGTCCGCCACTCCCGTTCAATGTGCTGCGTATGGGCACCAGTCCCAGGGTGGACAAAATTCCTCTGGTGATTTACCTGGTAGTGTATGTAGCTGTCATGGGACAACCGGTTGTAGCACCAGCAATCACTAATGATTTCACTTCCAGGTCTAACATATGGGAGCAATGTCCTCCTGGATCGAGTTTCAACCAGTTTTAAAACAGGGCGTCTACAGGACCGTCTGACTTCCATCATCCCAAAGACCCACGAGCGACGTCGCCAGGTCTTTCCAAATCGTCCAAGTCCATACTGAAAATAAACAAAATGTCATGCTTAACCCTGTAAGACCCAAATTAAGAAAAACCTAAAAAAAAATTTTTTTTGACCTTTCAGATGTTGTTGTAGGAGGCCTTTGATGCAGAAATCAAAGAGTTTTTGGAAAAAAAATGTTTATGTACGTTTTTGGGCTTTGGTGGTAGCAGAATTTCTGTGTTTTTACTCACTTTGTCTGAACAACAATTCACAATAACTAAAGGTTAATTTGCCATTTTGATTGCTTACTTAGCTCCATAAATGTATGGAGCTAAGTAAGCTTCTTCTTCATTCTTCATTCCTTTTTTCTTTTTATGACAAACTTTCATTGTTAGTGAAAGTCCTAAAAACAGTTCTTCTCCTCTGAGAAGCAAAGGTGAACATCACACTTGCTGCATTTGTGTGTTGGTGAATCCTTTATTGCAGCATCCTCTCCCTGTCTTCATGTCCTTGTGTACATCCAATGGCAGGTGTGCACATCTCTTGGATGGTCTCTTCTGTGCATTCAGAGTCTTCATGATGTCACTGTCTGTGTTGCTGGACTTTCTTTGTCTGAAGATGAAATCCAGACCAGAAAAAATAATGTTGCAACTGATGAAATATTTTTTTAGGCCAGTGACACCTGTTACGGTGCATGATGTGTTTGTGTGTTTTTGGCTCGATGTCCACGTAATTATCAGCTGGACAGTCCATGGGTGGTTGGTTTACTTTGTCCACTTGTTGACAGACATCTTCATCTGAGTCTTCATCACTCTCATCAGTGTCATTGAGTTCCAACTTCACTCTCTCCAGTTTGGATGATATCAATCACATCCTGCACACTGTATCACGGCTCTCTCTTTGCTGTTGGCATTCTGGGAAGAAAAAAAAACAATGAATTAACATGTATAAATATGCTTTTTATATTGTAGCACATAATCTGAAGGAATAGATAGGGTGGTGGACCAAGTGCTCTGGGTAGAAATGTTTTCAAGGCAGACAATACTGTCTGCTGATTGTAAGTCACTTTGGACTAAAGCATCTGCTAAATGCCCTAAATGTAAATGTAATTGTCTGAGCCTATGGTCTCTACTTATCATACTAAAAGAAAAACATGCAAACCCCCACTTACATCCAAACCCCACATTCAGGAACATTTACTCCTTTCCCAGAACTGAATTGTCTGTTGATATCCTCTTTGTGGACAAAGACATGGGATTTTAGCTCAGTCTGATCAAATTAACTATATATTTTTTTAGACATAAAACTTTTAAATCAGTCAAATTTGACCAGAACACAACACAATGGTATAATGTATGTAATGTATACTGTTCATGTATCAAGAAAATACTCTGTTTCAGGCAGTGGTGTTGTGGAGGGAATACAACCTGTCTGTGCCCATTGAAACAAGCCTGCTATTTTTGCTACCACCAAGACCCAGTGTTGTAAAATTACAACAATTATGTAACATGCTCTAAATGAAATTTGACGAATCTTTTCCACAATAACTAAATATGTACATGCTCTACACATTGTAATAACATCCAAAAAAATATAAAAGACATTTTACTTACTTATAAACAAATGTAACATCTACTAACATTGTTAGACTGAACAATAAGACCCAATGACTATGTACATGTGGTAAAAAAACAGATAACATTTAACAGATTGTTTTTAGGGATGGCTAAAGTAAACGTTGTAATTTAACAACCGTGGGTCTTACAGGGTTAAAGTCAGTCCTACTTAAATGCATCATTTGAGAATGTTCAAGTCGCAATCACTTTGGTGCTTGTTGATCAACCTCCAGGATCATGTTAATACTGTCTGGCATATGACCAATTCATAGGGCTAGCTCATGAACCAACACTTTTACTTTTTATTAAAAACATATATCTAGTCAGATGTTTCCATGGAGACGCCATTTGGCATAGGCCTTTGGATCAGGGTTCCCACATCAATTTCAAGGACCTTTCAAGGGCCTTTTCTCCAAATTCACTACCCCCGCATGGCATAGTTTGAGACATAGATAAGGTAAAGGTAAGGTGTCTTTATTGTCATTGTAAAATTGAATGTACAATGAAATTTCGAGTATAGAAATTTTGCCAGTGGCCAAAAAAAGCTTCCAAGCAATCCCATCATCCAGGGACAACATTTTTTATTTTCATTACACACAGTTGTTTTCCAGAAGAAAACACTAAAGATCAGGCTTGCACAAAAAACATTGTTGTTCGTTTCAGCAACTTTATGCAGTATTTAATATTTGTTGACATGCTACCCAGGTTTTAGACAGTGGGTCCAAAAGTTATCCCATAAATGTATTTTTTTTATTTATTTTCTCACGACTATTAATTTTGCGAGATCTCGTCCCACCCCTAAGTTTAACATTTTAGAGATAAGAGATGTTTTTGTGTGGACTATCCCTTTCATTTCTTTAAAACCTATTGTCTTTGTACAGCTATTTAATACTGCACCGTACAACACAAAACAGAAATTGACATTTTATGAACAAAATACAAGCTTACCTTTCTTTTGTGTCTGAACTTGCTCTCATCTATCGCTACGAAAGATCTTCTCCCTCCAATGCGCATTTCCCTTCTTCTCTCCAGTCGTCTGACTGCTGCACAGCAAAATTCACGTAGAATGTAGTCACCCTAGTCAGTGATTTGCTGCTCCCACATACTCCATCCTCTAGCATATCCACGTCTTCTCCTCAAACCCTGTGACAGACTGACGTAAAAAATAGAGGACAACTACGTATTAGCAACAAGGATGGGAGAGTTTTGGAGTCAGGGAGGGGTAATTATAGTTTTGTTGGTGCCCCAGATTGCCATTGTGCATGTTGCACATGTTGGGATGGATGAACATGTGTGATTTCTTGGATTTTTTGATTGACTATGCAATATGTGTGTATGCATTTGGCTATTTATATTAAAACACACAGTATACATGTGGTATCTGAATGTACAGTATCAGGTCAGCCTGATTGGAATAGTCTTAAAGATAAAATTAAATTGACTAAGATAAAAAAAAAGCCAATGTTGATTTAATCAGCTCTCACTGGGCATTATTATTACGTAACAAAACACATTTATGCATCTTGAGAGAGAGCATAAGACATAAATGTTTAACTTGTCAAAATATATAGTGTAACATCATGCCTACATAGCCATTTGAATTGAAGTGAGAGGGAGAGAGAGAGCAACCTGTGCATAGTTTTCATCCATGATGATAATGACATGTGAGACCGGGAGAACATTGAGCCATCTCTGAAGGACCTTGTGATACTCCTGCCCCTGTGATTTTTTTTTTGCAGCTCCTGTAACATAACATACATGACCACAATTAAAACAAGCCCCAGGCTTTTTGTGCTAAACTTTTTTGCAAAAAAAACGGACTTTTTTTGCAACATTTTTGACCTTTTTGTTTTAGCCTAATTTCTTTTGCCAAAAATGTGAACTTCTATCAACATTTTATATTTTTTAATTTTGTTGTACGTTTTTGCTATTCTTTTGACGTGTGATATTTTGCAACTTTTTGTAAAATGTTTAGACCTTTTTGCAAAATCTTTGCAAAATACCCACTTTGAAAACCTCTGCTCTAGATTAATTTCTGGATTAACCCTAACCTTAACAGGACCCATATACAGGGCCTCTAGTGTTGAAGAGGTTAACATTAATTGTTAAACTGTATTTGCTGTACTATTCTTAGTCTTGTCAAAAAACAGTATTTCAATCATTCCTTCAACATAGCAAGTATGCACTGTAAAGATAGTTAGAAAGAGTAACATACATTATGATAGAACATTAGATTGTCAATATGGTAATTTTTAAGGGGAAAATACATGCAACTTGCCAATGACTTCAATGTATAATAATAATAATGTGTGGCAATGATGCTCATCCCTTACCATCGATAGCTGTCCTTGGTTGTGTTCGATCTTTTGAATTTCATTTTGTTGTTGCAAACAGGGCATCTTTTTTCTTTGCCAATAGCCTCTCCGCCTGGAGCCATCCTATCAACGTAACTTGCGCTGTCCGCTCAAGTAATCTTCTTATCAAGGTCATATTACGCTTTCCAGAGTAGTCTGTTTCAAATTGCACAGACTAGCATCTCCGATGAAGTTGCGCTCTTCGCGGGCATTCAACGGAGCATACGTAATGACACATGATACGTAGCACACGGAATAACGTGAGGGGGCAGGGGGAGAAAAACTTGGATGCAAGTGAGAGTTGGACCACCACCCACGGATCTTCTGCAATACCTCCACCTTGGTAAGAAAGACATGCGACCCCCTTTTTCTCCATTTACTTGAACTTTTTGGATAAATTGTACTTCTTAGAGTCTTGATTAACTTTGTGAGGAAGAGAGAGAAAGACACAGAGAGAGAGAGAGAGAGAGAGAGAGAGAGAGAGAGAGAGAGAGAGAGAGAGAGAGAGAGAGAGATTACGCGCGATCTGCACCGCATGTAGAAAATACTATAGACAGACAGAAAGTGGTGGAGACGGCCGATGGTTTGCTGGTTGAAGGTGAGAAAGACAGACTTAACTCTCACATAATGTTCTCAGTACTTGTTATGTGTCGTGTGTTTACGTTTTAACACCGGAATTTGTCTGATGTGTCACACACATGGTTGAACCGTTTGAGTCCATAAATTTGTATATGCTGCATTTATATTGTCCTGAGCTGTCAGTCTGTCTTTAGCTTCTCTACGTTTATCAGCTGTCTGTATTCACACTGGTTTAGCTGCTACATTACAAGCCACATGATCATTGAAGTATTTACATTAAATCAAATGTTCAGGTGATCAATTGTAATGAGATTCAATTCTGTGAAATGTAAACAATATAATTGCAAAAAAAACCATATGAATTTCTAAATAATAAAATGAAGGCTATTGCTAATATAATTGAGTATCAACAGTATGATAATACAGCTTTCCTCTCCATTTTATTCATTAATTTGATCATTTTACAGACAATCATTTAATAGAAAAAAAAATCCCGAAAATAAGTACAGTATTTACAATACATATACCTATCTGAAAAATGTTTGTTCCAGTGACCCCCATACAAAACCTGTGTTGTTAAAATGTTTAGAAAATATTCCAATTTAGCTGTGTTAGTGTTTAAACTAATGTTGATGCTATATTAACTAATTTTGCTGGGGACTCCCATACTGGAACCCCCTCAAGGACCCCTGGGGTTCTCCCATGGGGAGAACTACCATGATAGAACACTATTATCTATGTATATTATTACATTCTAGAGCTACATTAAGCCTATGATGATGAACGTAGTGATATGATATGCGTAGTGAACAAGATTGGCTATTTTCACTACTACTTAAAAGTGGAGGTTTTTTGATTAAATCCTCTTGACAATGTTTACAAATGTTGTTTTACTCTCTGAAAAATGTATCTTAATTTATTTCCTTTACCCCTTATAGTCATGCCGAACACACGCAAAACCAAAAGAAAGCAGCACACCACACCAGAGGAGAACCCTGCAATGTTGATCGAGTGTGACAATGATGGTAAAATAAACCATTTTAAGCGTTAACGGCTTTTATTCAATCTTTGTTGTTGGTCTTGCATGGTGTCAGGCTGTCAGGAACTCTATTCTTAAAGACGAGCTAAACCCCCTTAATGATTTTTATCTTAATTGTAGTTCACATACCTGGGTATTCAGGGACCTACAAAGCTTGGAAGTGTAAATGAAATAGAACAGCTTATGACTGTACACAAATTTGGGAGTGAACAAGGTGAAATAATATGATAATCTTAACATAATAAGTATTAAATACATCTTTTTGCACTTTTTGTAGTTGAAGAGAGTCAACAAAATGCACCAATAAAGGCACCTACCATGGCAAAGTTAAAGGGTGACTTTCAAAAATTAAAAGGGGAGAACCAGCTCCTGACGGAAGAAATCCGTCTCTTGAAAGAGGAGAACCGATTGCTAAAAGAGCAGCGTGACTTCAACCGAGAGAAGGCTCTCCATGCAGAGGTCGGCCACACAACATCAAAAGGTATCTATACTGTTCCCCCCAAATCCAACATGGAAGGCTGTAAATACGATCTAAAGGAGTCTTGATTAGTTAAAGGAACATCCAGCAATGGTTTCATGTTAAAACAAATGGCTCTATATTCTGACAGCAATCACTGAAAGAGTGTTAAGTCAGTGACTTGAAATCCCCAAATCCCCGCTGTCTTCTATCTCTCTGGATGCAGGGCTGACGTATCTCTGCAACTGCAACGATTGTACCCTTTCAACCGAATGGACCACGGCATCTGCGAGTCTCTACGAGGTCCGGCATGCAGCACTACAGGAGAGAGAACCATTTTTTCGACTGTGGTGACCAAGGTTGCCCACAAAATATTTTTAGAATTACCTACGACAACTACAACAAAATCCGAAAAATATTCATATTGATTATGGTGGGGTGACGTGATGTCACATTTTTAAGTACTGTACCCCAGCCCCCTTATCTGTTTTGCCTGCTTTTGTGATGCTGCTGTTCTTTTCATATGGTAAATGAAAATAATAATGAAAACTCTAAACTCATAGATTTGCTTACTTCTAACATTTTATTTTTCTAAATTTAAGGGCAACGCAAAATGAGGACTGGGGTTTCCTCTGACTCTTCTGACTCCTATGAGGATCAGAAGAGGAAGTGTAAGAAGAAACACAAAAAACATGGGTCTTCAGACTCCTCTGATGATGACTGGAGGAAGAGCAAATCCAAAAATCCCTCATCATTTGGAAAGAGAGGTAACCCATCATCTGGAAAAAGATGGCTCACATTTCTGTTGCTTCTGGAACAACAAGATGCTGCAGTCACATTTCCATCATAATTTCAGTGTAGCATGCTCATGTATTGATTTTTTTTTTTTGATGTGGCATAATGCTAAGGTAACACTCTCCCCTCCAATCAAACACAACCATATAGGCTATATTCACCAGAGTCAAGGCTGGTCCTATTACAAAACATCTATGTAGACAGTATCCATAACTGTATCAATTTAAACATGGAGTGAAGAAGAGTAGTGCACTGCAGACACAAGATGACTGGGTTAACCCCTGATCTTCATGTCATGTCAGGATTATACATATATTTGGAATTATTACACAGTGTTAATCTGTATTTTCTTTTGATGATCTGTTTTGTAGTTCTGAGCCCAGAGGATGTTGTCCACCGCTACAAAGCAGTCCTAAAAGTCTTCAGGCGTAACCGCAGCATGACCAACACCTGTGAAGAACTCGGAGTGGACAGGAATACCATTGCAGGGACTGCGGTCATTGCAGATGTCATGTTTGCCACAGAGGGCGCAGATTTTGGGGAGCTGCCCCTCTTCAAAGAAAAACAGACTTTCGCAAACTACGCAAAATTATGCAAGGCATTTGTAGATGCCAACCAACCCCTGCAGCAAAAAATCAAAAAAAGGAGGAAGGCCACAGAGCTGCTCCCTATCAAATATAAAATGCCAAAGTGAGGGATCACGTTCTAAAGTGCAGTAATTTTAATGTCATTTTAAAAAAAACAACAACAACAAAAAAAAACATTTATTTTAATGTATTACTGCACTGTCTTTTTGCTTTATCTGGTGGGGATTCAACCAAATTTCTTGTATCCAAAAACCTTTTAGTCGGTAGTTGGACCCTGGTTTCTTTTCTCCAAAGATCTTTTGTCTTTGCCCCTAGAGTTTGATATTGTTCAGTAACCGCTGACTAGCCGCTCCCTGCCATTTCCACTAGGATGTTGTCAGCCTTACTTGTTTTATTTTGTAGTAGGCATTGTCAGTTTGCACTTTGGATCAGCAAAGTTTTATTTTGTTATGATTATTTCTACCTCTTCTGACCTGGACACTTGTGTTAGATTCCATACAAGATGCAACTGCACTTTGCACTTTTTGTACTTTTTGATAACATGTCCTACTTGTTTTGAAATATAAGTACACTTGGAAGCTATGTTTTGCACTTTAAGAGTATTTAAGTTACTCTCTTCAAGTGCACTGTTTTGCAGATTAAGAGGATTAAAGTTAGTCTCTTTGACATTTCACCTGTTTTTGCGTATTTGTCACAGGTTGTGTGAAGGAGTAACAAAATGCATTGTATCTTTATGTAATGAACATGGTAATATCATTGAAACAAGCCGCACTTCCTTTTACAGTACAGTTCCACCTTCCTTAGAGGGTAACTACTCTGTAAAACCAATATCACCCCGATATTTACCTGATAATTATCAGGGAGATATGGGAGTTTTTGCCAAGTACCATGTTCAAAACTACACACCCTGATAGGTGGTAAAGGATTATAATCTACAATTACCAGTATAGTACATGGTAATATCATTGAAACAAACCACGTTTCCTTTTACAGTACAGTTCCACCTTCCTTAGAGGGTAACTACTCTGTAAAACTCCAATATCATCCCGATATTTATCTGATAATTATCAGGGAGATATGGGAGTTTTTGTCAGGTACCATGCTCAAAACTACACACCGTGATGGGTGGTAGAAGATTATAATCTCCCTTTTACAGTACAGTTCCACCTTCCTTACAGGGTAAATTCTGGGTAATTACAAGTTAAATACCAGAGTCATTACTACCCTCACTGTCACTACACAGGTTGATTGGTAATACATAATCTATAATAATATCATAATTCCTGGAGAAATACATGGTAGTTTGCAGTATATATCTTGTAAATACTAGGTAACTAGTTGGTATTTACAGGTAAATATTAGATAACTAGCAGATAAATATGTGATAATTTTTGAGTAAATACCTGGTAATTACCAGGTAAATATCTAAGTTATTATCACCCTAACAAAGTCACTTATAGACACATTCAGTGGGTTTATAGTCTACAATATGCAATTGCAGGATATCTACACTGAAAAAAAGAATCCTTTGGATTTACTTGATTTTAATGTGGACATCGGTCCCACATAATAAGAATGTGGATGACTGACAAAATTTCCTTCATTTTCTCAATGAATTATTACTTGTTAAACCAAAATATTTCAATCATGTTCAGGTATTTAAAATAATCAAGTTGAGTTAACCGATTTTTTTAAGCTACTGCAACACCAATTAATTAAGTACTATGAAAGTGATTTTATCATGTTCAGGATACCTGATTTTCAAATATAACAAACTTGATTTGTTAATGCTAATATTATTTAAATGTGTTATGTAAATTAAAAGCAATTTTATTATTTCCTTACAACCCATTTTAGGTCTCTAAATGTAACTTAATTTGTTAAAGCCAGCCAAATGCACTGTAGACATTAGTTTTGTGTTGTGTGCAAATACAAAAATTGAAACCGATTTCATTCAGAAAAGTGCTGTATTCCTCCATAAACTTTGCAAATCACACAGTAACGTTGGCATAAAAATACAAAGCTATAGCAAGCAATACAATACCAGTAGATTCAAAATACTGGTACCCCAAATCACTTGCAGTACAGCCAAAAACTGTGAACAGTACTGCACAAGTGCATCCTCAACAGTAAATACAAAATAAAAACAGTAATGAAAGTATGCCACAATCTGAATTGGACAAATAAGAGCTACTGTTCACACACAATAACCTCACAAATACAAAGCCGTTACTATTATAATACCAGTATATTCAAAACAAAAATAACAAAAATACAAACCACAGATCACCTACTGCAGTACAGACGGTACAAAAACTGTGAAGAGTTAGTACTGCACAAGTGCATCCTCAACAGCAATTACAAAATAACAGTAATAAAAGTATGCCACACTCTGAATTGGGCAAGTAAGAGCTACTGTTCACACATACAGTAACTTCACAAATACAAAGCTGTTACCATTATAATACCAGTATATTCAAAACACAGCTAGTACTGCACAAGTGCATCCTAAACAGCAAATACAAAATAACAAAACAGTAATAAAATGTTTATTTTAACTGTAAACCAGTAAACAAAATATGCCAAAATATTAGGCGACTAAGAGCAAGTGTTCATAAATGTTTTTAACCATGACAGTTAACCCTGTGAACAACCATTTTACATAGATGACAAATAAGTAGATTTGCAAACAAAAAGTAATAAACACTGCATCGACTCGTCGTGGAGAAATAACACCAAAAAAAAAAAGGGTGCAGTGATATCAGTGTCACCAGTTTACTGAGAGAGCCTGTTTTTCAGAGTAAGTGCTTTGTTGGAAAGCTTACCTCCATCCAGTTCCATCCAAATCTTTTGGATAACCTCAAAAGTGTAGCGGAGGTTAGCAGGGTAGCTAAGGTTGAGCACATACATCAGTCCGAACAGCATAGCAACAGCTAATGCTACATTATCAAGATCTTTTAACACCTTGATGCCTTCAATGACAATGCCAATGTCCTCTACTTCATCACTTGAAGCATGGTCTTTGACAACATAGATACCAACAGAGGTGTCTTCAATGGCCTCATTGATAGTGTTGTTATCCAGGCTCTGTACAAAACAGACAAAAGGTAAGTAAACCAAAGTTAGGCAAATCAAAACAATTCACCAAGCTCCATCAAGCAAGTGATAAACATAAAACAGTGACAATATAGATATAGTTAAGGTGAAAGTTAGAATCAAGGCAAAGATAAGCATTTAATAAAATGGAAGCATTATCTGTTCCATGAGAAACCACTTTTCTGTCCGAGCCACTTTGTTGCACATTTATGGATCCATGGCTGTGTATGAACACAGGGTTCTCTTTCAGCACATACACAGATGAGACAGCTGGCGGGCCATGAGATATTTGCTGAATTTGACAAAAAATCTTGAGAACCGTTCATTCTACCTTTAAGTTCATTTAGCATCAACCAGAAACACTGTATAGATTTTTTTGTATGAAACAGTAAGCCATTGATGATGAAAATTATAATGAACATTATTTTAATTGATGAATAATTTCAGCACAAGCAAGCGATCAAGAATGAGAATACGTTAAGAGGGGAAGCACTGATTCATATACATACCACATATTCCTGTAGAAGGTTATCTGGATCTTCGCCCATGTAGACACAGACTCCTTTGATGATCCACTCTCGTCCAGCATCTACATCATCACACTAAAAGGACATTTTCTAGATTAGTGTCTTAATTCAGCTCATGTGCCTTAACTTAACAACAACATTTCTAGGACTGTAGGATGCCTGCATCACTTACATTAACGATCTGTGCAGTGACTCTTTTGAGCTTTTCCCCTAGCTGTCCTCCTCTCCTTTGGAACAGCCTTGTTAGATCGTTAGATTGGAGGTCTAGCTGAGACAAGAACTTGGACTGAAGTGGAACGGTGGTGATTCTCTTGAATTCAGCGTTGATCTGAAAAAGCACAGAGGACGCAGGGATAATGTCGCCATCACACATAAAAGCAGAGTAGGACAGTCGAGGAGGGAAATGAAGCACAGACACATGATGTGCTTTTAGGTATAATAGCAATGTGCCAGTGCACACAAAACAGTATTTTCAACAGTCAATCAAAGATAAAAAAAAAATACCTAGCATGAGATCAGCCTTACCTCACTGACTTCAAACAAAGCAGGCCATCTTGACATAAAATCATCCACCATCGGTGCATCACGAACAATCTCATGTCTTCTAAATGCGAAAGTCTTTTTCATCTTGAGCTTCACAGCCTCTCGGTTGTTCCTCTTCTTTACATCCAAGAGTAAAGCTTTCCGTATGGCTTCTAGACTCTCCTCAGTTTCAGCTGATGGGTATGTGGGGCAAAAATTTACTTCTGCTCTTTTTGCCTTTTTGATGCCAAAAGCTGCGCTGCGCTTTCCATCAGGTTTGTTTTTTAAAGAGTTCACTGTCACTTCTGGGCATCCCAGTTTTCTCAGTTGTGTGCGGTAGTTGGATAGTTTATATTTTAAACTTGTCTTCCACCCACCATATCCAGTGCTGGACCCCTTCTCAGTGAGACATGGATGTTCCTTGATGAGACGCTGGGCTACTTGTTCCATCTCCTTATCACTAACATAGACTTTATACTGCACGATTTCCTGCACTAACCCATCAAGGATGGCTGACTTCAACTTGGGATCTGGAATGAGTACAGTGCCATTTTTAATGTAGACTGAACCTGCCTGCTGAAGTTTTAATTCTGCATCATATGAGAACTTAGGTACATGAAACAAAGCTGGCCAGGAGGACCGAGAGCTTGTAGACTCATTTGATGACAGTATATCTGTATCCACAAGGTCACCTGACAGTGATGAGTCATTTGCTGAGCAAGAACTTGATGCTTGGAGGGGTAGCAGAGTAAAGCTCTCATGTTGCATTGTGGGCATTGACAAATCTATTACTCTTAGAGTCCCTCTGTCCTCTACTTCTGAAACTGAAGTTAGGTTCATAAAGTCATTCCCAAACAACGAGTCCATAAACTGAAGTCTGATGTTTCCCTGAAGGTTACACTGTATTTTGACTTCAGCCATAAGGACTTCAAGAGATTCAGGGAGTCCATGTGCAAGACTCAGCCTCTGACAGCTGCCATCAGTCAGCAAGATCTTCACGATGACAGGCATGGCCATCTTCAAAGCCCTTTATTCTGCAGAAACACAAAGAATATTAATCAGACATCAATATAAATATATAAATATAAAATATAAAATGTCAAATCCAGTATAACATATAGTAGTATGGTGGGAAAAAATTTGAATGGTCAACTAATATTTATTTAATTGAATTTCAGACAGTTTAGCACAATGACCTGAGGACACCCTGCACAGAATTTTGAAGCTAGGTTAGAACAAATTAAGACCCCATGAATTTAAATGTAAGACCTTTTAATCGCTAACATTTTAACTAAAATAGCAACCCCATGAATTATAATTTAAAGCTTTTTAATGACTTACATATCACACAAATTATGACGCACGCACACACACGTTACACATTGTCATAAACCCTCCCCTTAATTATTGCACACCACCTTTTATTTCAATATGTCTTTTCAAAGTCACCATGCGAGCTGATCCAATCTTGTAGTCAGCTAGTGGACAAGTATCAAGGAGTTCACTGGGTGCCACGAGTGTGAATGTTCTTGTGGGGGATGGACTGAGTTCAAATGCTCTATAATGCTCTCTATACCAACCACAGAGCTCATTGACAATGTAGAACACACTGTCATGCAAAATGCAGATTTGGTCAAGTTCACTAAATTCAGGCAATCCACCTGTTGCTCTGTGGGCCAGAATCATTCCCTTCCTATATGTTATGCCCTTGGTTGTCACACACTGTGCAAGTTGAACCTCGGATGTGTCTGGGAATTTCTGTCTGATGACTTGGGCTATCTCCTCTCTGAGTAAGTCTACCGGTAGAGTGGATACAGCTGAAACCTCTAGGTCTGACTTATTCAGACACGGAGAGCTCAAATGGTAGGCGATCATCATTTGATGCTTTGAGGCTAAGGAAAGAGGCACATTTTTGAAACAGCTTGTATGCCTGATGATTTGCTTAAAAAAGCTGTGCTTAGCCTCAAAACGCATCGTCCACTGTCCAACAACAACAAGCTCAGTGATGTCCTTCAGATCCATGAGGATGAGCCATGCAGGCTCATCCTCAGGTACCCGTGAACCCACCAAAAAGGGCAAAAACCTGAGCAAACTCCAATTTTCATGGGCGTTTCCACCCACTGTTTTTCTGCTAGAGAAACTCTGTGACACAACATGAGGTTTGTTTGTCCTGTCGGCCCATTTGTAGGGAAACGTCAAAATAGCAGTGTTCAGATCAGCTAATGTGAAGTATTTGTTTGAAATGAGCACTTTCAAGCAACGAGCAAGCTCTACTGGGATTATACCCTCAAATACATCATGGGCAAGATCAGGAGGATAACCAAAGATGACATGAAAATGAGACAGATATTTTGTGAAGACACATTCCCTTTTCACTCCAAAACAACTTGTACCTGTATCTTTGACTTGTCTGACATGGGTCTGATGTAGCTCCTTGGTTCTCAGACTAAAAGCACCAGATGCAACAGAATGCAGTTGAATATCACTGCTGCTTCCTGTGCAAAATCTGCAATAGTGTTCCACCGAAAAACTCTGCATAAATCCTGCAACACTGTGAGCTCCCAGGTTGTCAGCCACTACACTGAATACTGAACCTTGAAGTGACTCACCTAACTGTGGGACATAAACACCAAGCTCCTCAAGAACTTTTAGATCCTGTAGAAGAGGTTCAAAGATTTTATCATAACCATAGGTGTTCACATCATCGGTTTTGCACAATACTGACAAGTAGATAGATGACAAAGCAGAATGCGACCCCGGGGGCAAGTTAGCCAATACCCAATAAACAGCACAAAGCTTATGCTTCTTTCGTGAGGTGCCAAGTGGGTTACAAGTTTCAAAATCATCAACATAAAAATGTAGGATGATTCTTGGCTTTTCCCCAGCAAAGAAACAATTTTCCTTAAATAGAGAGCCGTCCCTTGAGGATATGTACTGATGTGTCACACCAGAATTTGTGCCTTCCTGTCTTTGATGACCCTCAACAACTTTTGAAATGATATCCCCTCTACTTAACAGCTGCTGTAGGGACTTCAATAATGGGACATATTGGAAACTGCGTTTGTTTTTAGCATCAAGAATGTATTCAACGGGCTCTATAACCCCAAAGTTACTCTTGTAATACTGCTTACGCAGATAGGAAGTACTTAGAGAGCCACCTTTTTGTATGGACCTTTGCACTGGATTACCAGAACAAATTGCATTAACAGTTTCTCTAATTACATGTTCATCAACAGAGAGGTTTCTCTGACGAAAGATGTCACTCACAGTGTCACAAGATAAAGGCACAGGGGCAGAAAATATCAAATGATTGAGTTCCCCGAGAAATTCATCTACAGCTGAAGTGGGCACATGGACCAAATGTTCTAACTTCAGCAAAGCAGCGGCAAATCTATGCTCAATGACCTTCTGCAAGTCTTCAGTATGAGAATGAGTGTTTGAAGTAATGGCAGTATCTGACTGCTCAACACACTCCTCACTGTTTGCTTCCAATTCATTCACAGATGATATCCTTGTAGTTATAACTACTTCTGGTTTAAAATCAACCAATGTGTGATGGCAGTGTTTTCGGTTTTTGTGTGATTTAAAAATACAATAAATGTTTGTCTTAAAGTCACATCCTAAAAACATACAAATGACTGTCTCGTTTCGTTTGAGATGTGCATTTATGTGAGAAAAATAATCCTTCTCTGATGCTAAATCAGTACAACTACAAATGTGACAACTGAATATAGCTTCTTTTTTGTGAGGGACACCTGTGGTGTGGATTTTACATTGGTGGACAATAAGGGCATTCCACGTCTTAAATGTGCATGGACAGTGCTGGTATGTACATGGATAGCGAGAACTACGTCCAAAATGTGGATGCTTTAACTTGTAGTGATGTAAAAGCTTGGACCTACTTGATACAGTTTCTGTGCACCCCTTACAGCTCCACATTCCCTGGGCCTAATCCTGCAACATACATCAATATCATCATTAGTCATATCATTCATCCCAAAATGCGAGTCAGAACAAAAAGGCTCACTGCACTACCAAAATTCTATACAAGATCAAAATATGCTATAATTTTCAAATAAATTCATAGGACTTTAACCCTCTGAGGACTAAGCTGTTTTCAGCCTGTTTTTACTTCTTTAACACTTGGGCTTACAAACAATACTTAATGTACATGGAACACCTTTGGTACCTATAGATTCAGGAGAAACTAGGCTATCATAGGCATTCGTGTAATGTGCTTATAAAGGAAGTATAAGTGAAAAATCTACAATACACTAAAAAAATTGTAGATTTTTGTCATTTTTTACTCAAAATCACACCTCAAACAGTATTAGTAGAGAGTTTTTGAATTAAAAAAATATTTTTCAATCCCTTTGCCTGAAAAACATATGCAGTTTTTCAACCAAATATGGGAAGAACAATAAAATAATGCCCTTAGCCCAGGCATTTTTAACAATATCTCACATTCTTTTTTAAATGTATCTCAAGGTCAATTAAGATGCACATTTAGGGCTTAAATAAATATGAGAGTACTTACCCATTTAGAGCCTTTGCTTAATGCTTAATGTTTAATGTGACAGTGAACCTGTGAAAGCAAATATTTAGCATCAGTCAGGTGTCTCAGTAAAAAAAACAAAAAAAAAACACACACACACAATCGTGAACAACTTCATACAAGTTCTTATTTTCCCTTCTCCCCCACCCGCGATAGTCACAGTCTGGTGCAGAGGCAAAGTTCGGTGAAATCACAGCCGGCTTACGGCTGCTCTCCAACGGCTGTAGCACCGTGGGCAGCAGCGGCCCGGGAGCCGCGGGCTCAGCAGAGAAACACACACTGACGCTTACTGTCTACAGTAAATCAACTAGCTGGTGTTAGCTAACGTTCCCCAACATGTTGCGCAAATAGGCTATAAGCAGAGTTAACAGGCTTGTTATATTACGTTACTGTATGAAAACGTGGCTCAAGTTGACTGTCGCCGAACTTATTCTAACAGGAACAGATGTACATTTGAAGAACTTACTTTTTCAGATACTGCGTCTTGACCTCTTGCTGCAAAGCATGGAGACTTTACCGTAACGTTCCGTTCGCGGTCGTCTTCTTGGTCTATTTTTGGCATTCAACTTCCGGCGCGTAAGCGCCACCTTCTGTTCCGGGGGGATAACGACAGCGACATTCGAACGGCAGACACTAAACTCGATTACAATGAGTTTTTTTTTTTAATTTGATTAATTTCAATCAATTTGCAAGAAACGAGTTAGTTCAACATTCTTTATAAACATCTTAAGTGTACTTGATTCAACCATGTTCACAAACAGAATATAAATTGATTGTGTTACTTTTACTAACTTCACTTTTGTAAATTCAAAGACACAGTTTTTCCGTTTTTTCAGTGTACCAGGTAATTATTGAGTAAATACATGGTAGTTGTCAGGAAAAAATACCAGGTAACTTGTTGTTATTTACCAGATAAATATCAGGTAAATATTTTTAACTACCGGATTTAAAATCTACAATATACAATTACTGCGTATCTACCAGGTAATTATTGGGTAAATGCCTGGTCGTAGTCAGAAAAATATCTAGTAAATACTGGGTAATTACCTGTAAGTACTTGGTAATTACAATGTAATTATATTTAATAACACTGTTATTACTTAGTAAATACAGCTTATTACCAGGTAATTATCTGTTAATTACCGGACTGTAAAAGAAGGGTTACCGAAGAAATATGTCTATTCCTTACACATACTCCAGAGCAGTGTTGGGCAAGTTACTCTAAAAAATTAGCTTGAGTAGAGTACTAGTTACTTCTCCCAGAAAGTAACTAAAGTAGTTACCGAGTTACAGATTCTAAAAGTAACTAGTTACTTTGGAAAGTAACTATTGCGTTACTTTCAAGTCCACCCTCTTTGGTGGAACTTGTGTGCGTGTTCAAATATTTATGATAAATCTGAATTCTATAAGGAAATGGACACTCAATACAATATAAGCAGAAATTCACAGTGCACAAATCTAAAATGTTTTAACATTGCTGTGGGAAAGTGAGACTAGCAACAACAAAAAGTGATGGATTATTATAGAGTGGATTGATAAAAATAACACAATATATTTTGGAACTTTTGAACGTATTTATTGCACATCAACAGCCCACAACTAAGCAAAATTAAATTATGATTATACAAAACGTAAACAAAGAAAGCACTTATTAGTTATGAAAATAACAAAAATGCGAACGTGTGGTTGCGTAGTCCAACACGTTCAACACAAACAAGTTGCCTCTTACTGTAAGCCGATATCAGGTTGTGTGGTCTGTCCGGTCCAGTTCGTTGGAGTCGGGGAGTGTGGACGGGCCGTTAGATAGCTCACAGCAGACAGCTGTTGAGGTAGTGGAAGTTTCACTAGCTGTTATGAAGTGTCGCTCCACTGTGATGTCAACCATTGGTTTGTGCATTTCTGTTTTTCAGTTTACTTTTTTGTCCAGCACCATCGTTGTTTTGAAATTTGGAAGATTAGTTTTTTTACTGAAGGCTCTACATATCCATCTACACGTTTGTGTCACAGCAGCCTCCCCGGGAATCAGTGGTGAAGTGACCACAGGTCTCTGTGCATCACACGGTCACAGCTCCACAGTCCAAACCGTCATCAGTGTCACGATGACATCATCATCACACGGTCACAGCTCCACAGTCCACACCGTCATCAGTGTCACGATGACATCATCATCACACGGTCACAGCTTCACAGTCCACACCGTCATCAGTGTCATGATGACATCATCACACGGTCACAGCTCCGCAGTCCACATCGTCATCAGTGTCACGATGACATCATCATCACACGGTCACAGCTCCACAGTCCACACGTCATCAGTGTCTCGATGTCTGGGACTGAACACAGTGATAGAGTGCACCATGTCAGTCTCCTCTCCTCAATGATTCCACGCAGCAGCTCGTTAATACATTGATAATACGTTTGAAAATAAATATTAATGAGCGACGAATAAACAACTAAAACCTGCTTTGTCATAATATTTTACAAAATGTAAATGAAACCCCCTCATTGTCTTCATTTATTCACATTTCTCATAAAGTTTTCATGTCGTACGTTCACTGACAGCAGCGCCATTCCCGAGACGCCACATGACCGCGATTGACTGTGCTCGTACACAGCTGTGACGTCACTCTGGGAAATAAGATTTTTCTGGGCTTTTTATGGCCTTGGAATGTTTTTCAAATATGAAACTCCATGAATTAAAAATATAGAATATAAAGATTTATAAAAGCCCAGGCTTCTCTTTTACTATTGCGGTCAATGGGAAAATTGCTTTTGGGCTCCATGGGATTTTTGTTGCACTACCCAGAGTAGCCACAATGTAAAAATTGTCTTTTGCAGAGGGGGCGGTGCTCTATCCAGTTCATATTATATATCCATGGCAACGTTGTGGGTCACTTCCGTTGTGGGTTTTGTATTTGTGTTGTGGCTTTTGTATTTATGTTGTGCATTTGTGTTGTGGCTTTTGTATTTGTGTTGTGGCTTTTGTGTTTGTGTTGTGGCTTTTGTATTTGTGTTGTGGCTTTTGTGTTTGTGTTGTGGCTTTTGTATTTGTGTTGTGGCGTTTGTATTTGTGTTGTGTTGTTTGTATTTGGCCTGACACCTCTGGGCCACCGTAGGGCTGTAACAAATGGGGGCTCGTCCATCTTTGGATTGTGGGCAGGTAAAAGGGCCTGGTGGGCTGAGTTTTGTCCTTGTGAATGAATCTGGGGCCTGTTTCACAGAGCAGGTTCAACAAACTCTGAGTCTAACCCTGAACTCTGAGTTGATCAACTCTGAGAAAGGAAACTCTGAGTTTTCGGTTTCAGAACAGCTGATTTGAGTTAGTTTGTTCAACTCAGAGTAGTTTCACCTCAAGTTAAGCTTAAGTATAAAAAGACAGCATGAATGGAGCCCCGTTTCAACGAGTCACCATGACAATGGGGAAGCGGAAGGTGACGTTCTTCACCCACTGGAGTTGGAAATATTAATGTGCTCATAGGGTGAGTTTGAGAAACTTTTTAGAAGGAAGTGTAACACCACTGCAGCAGCAAAAGAGAGGGAGGCCGCGTCGTTTAAATGTCGTCCTTTGCACAATCACAATAATATTACAGGGGGAAACTGCTTGAGTTGTAGAGTATTAATTTATTTCATTTAGGTGTAATCCCACGGGGGAGAAGCGCAGTTGGCAGCAGTTTAAGATGAAACATAAACATTGTTCAAACAGGTAAGACCTCGGTATAATCTCATGGGATTACCTCATTTTGATCATGTTTTACATTGTGTTTATAAGTAAATATGAAGTGGCTGTTTGACTGTACAGTTGTTTTATCCCCAACATAATGATGTTTTCACACACATCATGGTCAAGTGCTCTACATCTCAGATGTTCTATAAAAAAGCGTGACTTCTGTTGGTAATGTTGGAAATGTAAGGACGGATTAGGTTGTGTATGTAAATGATGGACTGTGACGTGAAACTGTACCGCTCAAAAAGATAAGTGTCTGGAAATCTATGCATGGTCTGATAATTCTCTCCTGAGGAATATTTAATTCTCTGCCGCATATCAACTGTGATGGACAGTGGGTACAGCCACATTGTGGGGGAGGAACTGGTATTGAAGATGATAATATAGTCCATGGTCTGGAAAATATTGAACTCTCCTTCACACACAGATATATTTTATTTGATATTTGAAGTATGTATCTATCTTTCACCTTTCTTGTTTCTCATTTTTATTCAAGTGCTTTTTGTAACAGAAGAATTTCCCTCTGGGGATCAATAAAGTAAATTCTGATTCTTATCAGTCCACTGAAGTACTTACAGCAAATAACACTACATTGAAAAAAAAGGAATGAATGTAGTTCATGTCAAACTGCTACACTGTTTCTGTCCTGTGGGCTAATAGACATCAGATGTCACTGACAGCTAGACTGGGTGGGGGGTTGTGACCATGTTAATGTGATGCAAATGAGCAGCTATTGGCCTGGCTCCTCAAGAAGGTCGAAATCTTTCAGGCTGAATTTCTCCCTAAAGCAGTTTGAGGAGTGCCTACATTCAAATGGCCACATCTTCTTTGAAAATGATCAGATGGATATGTGTTTGACATTGTTGGAAAGCTTAGACTTAGAATCACACTTTCGGAATCTGTAAATAACTCCAAATGTCCCATAGTAGACTTGTGAACGCTTTTGCCATGGCTGGACACATTTATGCTCCTAACTCAGATGAGCCGTCCTTTATTTCTGACATGGTACTATTGTTCAATGAGAATTGTAAAGGGTTGGGTGTCTTGGGAGGAGACCTTAATGTAACTTTGTGATCAGAGCAAGATGGCGGCGCGTGTGCATTGCGAGGCCCAGCGTCTCTCCCAGTTTTGCAATTTTGCAGTGATTTTTTTTGTAATTTCAGGTCTGTTTGTACGGAACACACACGGTCTCACTTTAACATCCTACACCCGACGGGAACTTTTGGATCTTGGTTTAAATCTCCGCCACGACACTACCACCAATCTTCAACTCATTCCTGAGATCTCCAGGGCAGCCAAAGCTCCGCACTCTACCCACTCTACCCATTGGACCCTTACCAATTTGCCTACCGCAGCAATAGGAGCACCGAAGATGCAGTCTCCACCGTGCTGCACTCTGTGCTCACACATCTAGACAACAATAACACCTACGCTAGAATGTTGTTTGTTCAGCTTTCAACACTGTCATCCCCTCCAAGTTAAATACCAAACTTGGAGACCTGGGCTTCAACACCTCCCTCCGCCACTGGATTACAGACTTTCTCACCAATAGACCTCAGTTTGTTAGGTCAGGACACTCCTGCTCCAGCACCATCACACTCAACACAGGCGTACCACAGGGATGTGTGCTGAGCCCATTCCTCTACTCCCTCTTCACCCACGACTGCAGACCTGTACATGGATCCAACACAATCGTCAAGTTTGCGGACGACATAACAGTGCTTGGCCTCATCAGCAACAACATGGCACACAGCAGTTATCGTCCCTGAGAATTGCTGTGAAACTCCCAGTCAACTGGGTGTTTCAGTCAGTTGCCGATAACTGCCAGGAATTGCCGTAAACTTGCTGTCTAGGTGAGAAAGTCACTCCCCCCCCCAGATAAGGTTTTCACATGTAAATGACCATGCTGTGATCTGTTCAAATGCAAATCAGGAGTGTGTGAGACACACACTCCTGATACTCAATAGTTTCCCTGTAGAAGGAATTTCAGTTTACATTTTGAAAAGCCATTATTTCTTTGAACAATTTGAGTATTATTTAATTGTATTATGTGGTTAAAACTGGATTATACCACCACACCTTTAAACTTAGCAATGCCATGTATCAAAATTGTGTGTAGATTCCCAGCTGTTCATGGTAACTTTACTATGAATGATGAGAAAACAAGACAATAACTTATAAAATAAAAATCTATAATGGTGCCTGACAAGTTTAAAACTGTAAACATGTTTCATATTGTATAACAATATCTATATATACAGCCCCCAAAAAGAAGAGAAGGTTCTACATATGAAAAAAAAAAATTTTTTACACTTCGGTGGTTTCAGAGAAAGAGCCACAAGACTTGAACTGAATTGTTCTAAATTTCAGCCAGCGTGCAGAGTGGTATGACTACTGTCACCTTTTCTCTAGTACTGCTTAACTGCACAGTGGATGTGTTTACAACACATCTTCCAGCAATGTGTTCTACAGGAAGAAACCAGTCTGGGTGTGATGTGTCTGTTCCCTGCAAACTCCAAACTTCTACTGGCTGTCATTAAAATGTCTGTCTGGATGGAGATGAAGCAAAGAAACTTTAGCAAGGACATGTTTGAATGCAGTGGTTTTGAAAATGATATTAACAACTAAAAACTGCTTCATAATTGCTGGTCTTGGTTCAGATAGAGGGTCAAATTGTCTGACATATGGGTGGTAATGCACCTAGGGGGCGGTAGTGCACAGATAGATAGATAGATAGATAGATAGATAGATAGATAGATAGATAGATAGATAGATAGATAGATAGATAGATAGATAGATACTTTATTCATCTCACAGAGAAATTCACAGTTCAGCAGCTCCAGAATATGTTACAAGATAGAAACACAAGAGGCATGCAAGTCTATGTACAGTCTAAATATAAACTGAAACAAATGTATAAAAAGAAAAAAGAAAAAATATATAAAAAATATAAAGATGTTAAAAAGAATGAGATGAACATGTACATGAGTGCTTGCATGTATGTGTCATGTATGATGCAGGTTGAAGAGTCTGATGGCATGGGGGAGGAATGATCTCCTCAGTATTTCTGTGGAGCATGTGTGCATGTGTGGAACATGTGTGCTTGCATGTATGTGTCATGTATGATGCAGATTGAAGAGTCTGATGGCATGGGGGAGGAATGATCTCCTCAGTCTTTCTGTGGAGCAGGACATTGACAGCAGTCTGTCACTGAAGCTGCTCCTTTGTCTGTGTATGGTGCTGTGTAGTGGATGGTGTGGATTGTCTATTATGGACAGGAGCTTGTTGAGTGTGCGTCGCTCAGCTATGGATGTCAGACTGTCCAGTTCTGTGCCTACAACACAGCCTGCCTTCCTTATTAGTTTGTCAAGGCGTGAAGCGTCCTTCTTCTTTAGGCTGCCCCCCCAGCACACCGCTGAGTACAGGAGGGCACTCGCTACCACAGACTGGTAGAAGGTCTGTAGCAGCTTCCTGCAGATGTTGAAGGATGCCAGCCTTCTAAGGAAGTACAAACGACTCTGTCCTTTCCTGCACAGAGCATCTGTGTTGGTGGTCCAGTCCAGCCTGTCATCAAGCTGTACTCCCAGGTATTTGTAGGTGTGCACCACCTCCACACAGTCCCCCTTGATGAGAACTGGTTCTGGGTGCACCCTGGATCTCCGGAAATCCACAACCATCTCCCTGGTCTTGGTGGTGTCTAGGAGCAGATGATTGTTGTCACACCATTTGACAAAGTCCTGGATGAGCTCCCTGTACTCATCCTCCTTTCCGCTCCTAATACAGCCAACAATGGCTGTGTCGTCCGCAAATCTCTACACATGGCAGAACTCTGAGTTGTGCTAAAAGTCAGACGTGTACAGGGTAAACAAGACAGGAGAGAGCACAGTCCCCTGTGGCGCCCCCGTGTTGCTGACCACCGTGTCAGACCTGCATTCTCCCAGTCTCACATACTGAGGTCGACCGGGGTAGTCACTTATCCAGGCAACTAGGTGTGAACCCACTCCCATCCCAGACAGCTTGTCCCTCAGGAGCAGAGGCTGGATGGTGTTGAGGGCGCTGGAGAAATCCAAAAATGTAATTCTCACAGCACCGTTGCCTCTGTCCAGGTGAGAGAGAGATCGGTGTAGCAGGAAGATGATGGCATCTACCACTCCCACCTTTTCCCGGTAAGCAAACTGTAGGGGGTCAAGGGCGTGGCAGGTCTGGGGTCAAGGGCGTGGCAGGTCTGTGGCCTGAGGTGATGAAGCACCAGTCGTTGCATGGTCTTCATCACGTGTGACGTCAGAGCCACAGGTCTGAAGTCGTTCATCTCTCCAGGATGGGGTTTCTTTGGGACTGGGATGATGCACGATGTTTTCCACTGCTGGGGAACCTTCCCTAGTCCCAGGCTCAGGTTGAAGATGTGCTGAAGGGGGTGACCCAGTTCCCGCGCACAGGCAGTAGTCGAGGCGACACTCCATCTGGACCTGCAGCTTTGTTAGGGCGCAGCCTCCTCAGCTCTCCATAAACCTGAGCTGCTGTGATCGTGGGTGGTGTGGTGGGGGCTTGGGAGTTGTCCTCAACTGTGTTTGTGGAGGCTTGTGTGAGTTGGGGGGTGAGGTGAGGGCAGCTGCATTCAGATGTGTGAATGGGATAGGGTGATCAACCCTGTTAAAGAACTGGTTTAACTGGTTGGCCCTTCCCATATCGCTCTCCATGGGGGGTTTTCTCTTGGAGCTGCAACCAGTGATTGTCTTCATGCCCTCCCACACCTCCCTCACCTCCCTCATGTTGTTTTCCTGCATCTTTTGTTCTATCTTCCTCCTGTCTACCTCCTTCGCCTCTCTGAGCTGGACTCTGAGTTCCTTCTGTATCCGCTTGAGCTCCTGGGTGTCACCATCCTTGAAGGCCATTTAAAGTCCCCAGAGATTAACACAAGAGCCTCTGGATGCTGTGTTTGTAGTTTAGCCACAGCGATGTGGATGACGTCACACGCAGCCTCCGCGTCAGCCCGTGGAGGAATGTAAACAATGGCATGGCTGAACTCTCTGGGCAGGTAATATGGTCTTAAACTTACCGCCAGGAGTTCAACGTCCCTGCAGCAGGTGGAGATTTTAATCCTGACATGTCCAGAATTGCACCAGCGTTTGTTTACATACAGCGCGAGTCCCCCTCCTTTGCGCTTTCCACAGGCTCTTGTGTCCCTGTCCGCTCTGACTGTGCTGAACTCGGGTAGCTCCACGTTAGCGTCTGGGATGCTGTCCGTTAGCCACGTTTCAGTTAGGCACAGTAAACTGCACTCCCTGTAGATCTTGAGGTTCTTTGTCAGCGCAGCCAGTTCGTCCATCTTATTTGGTAGTGAGTTCACATTCCCCATGATCATCGAAGGTATCGGAGGCTTGAATCTCCACTTCTTAGCTAGCCGCCTAGCTTTTAGCCTAGCGCCGGCTCTGCAGCCTCTGTACGGCTTCCTCACGTCCAAAGGTAAACACGGAGCCACACCGATGCGGGACTTTGCTCTCAGAGCGTGCAAAAAGTTGCTCGAATACACGAGTCTCGGCGTAGAATAATCCGTATCCATGGGATATACTAATAATAGTTTCAGTAGAAACCAAGAAAATTACCTTCAAGGTAGAATAAAGAAATTTAAAAGTGAAACACCCGGAGCTGCTAGAAAGACTGCCACTCGTGTCGGCGCCGGAAGCATGTGTATTGATATACCTTGGTAGAAGAAGAAATAGCAGCGTGTCTGTCTCATGGATGTATAATATGAACTGTATTTGGAGCTTATCGGTTGAGAACATGTTTCATAAAAAATCAGCGAGTGTTTGCTCTGTATTTGGTTGTTATAACCAACACCAGACACTCCACATTCTTCCTGTCGATGAGGACAGAAAAGTGGAGTGGATATCTTTTATTTTTGATGGGAATGCCGCTGCTACATTACCAAAAAGGTCTGTGTGCTAACCGCTTCTTAGAGAAGTGTTATTCAAACTTCGGGCAATACCATGCTGGACTTAGCAGATGTCTTCATCTAAACGAAGGAGCAGTGTCAACAATATCTGGTGGATTACCTGCAGCTCAAGTTGTAAGTATTTCCAACAATGAAACTGTCTTTGTGTATTTGTTCTGTCGTGTAGCATTAGCGATAGGCGGCTAAGTGCTAAGCTACACGTGCTTGCCCGTGTTTCATTTGCGTGTGTGTTTCTCACGCCAGTAAACATAACGTAAGGAAATGTGTGTTTATTATCCTACATTTGTTGAAACACTTGAGATATGCAGCTAAAGCTAAACACGTGAATTTTGTTTGAGTAGAGAACAACTTATTGTGGATATGACGAAGATTCAAGTTAAGTATTGCCAGTCTTTTTTGTATGAGCTATAATATAATTTTAATCTTTACTATTTTCCATTCCAGGGTCATTTTAACCACACAGACACTCAAACAGACGTTAAAATCGTGTCACTCAGCTGTCAATTGGGACCTTGAAAGAACAGCAAAAGTAAAAGTAAGTAGAATTGTAATTTTGTAGAATCCAAATACTGAAGAGCATGAAATGTTCACACATCTACTCTATAGGGAAACAGACACCAAAATGGCATCCATGGAGGTCAGACTGGCGTCGCTGGAGGAAGCAGCTGTGGAATCCAGAGCAACAAACTGTGGTTGTTCTGATACGAAGAGGAAAAGAAGGGTGCACAATCCCAAAATTGTGGTAGATACGTTTCTCTCGTCTTCATAACTCAGAGGGAAACGACAGGCGTTATGACTCCATACAAGGGTAAGATTTTAAGGGAAAAAAACTTGACAGTTTAAGGAGTATAAGTAAATGTATCTGACCTGACTGTATTTTTTATTTGCTGACAGACTCAGCTTGACTCACCCCGCTGTGACTTTACATTTGGTGGAAACTCTCTCTGCAAGGCACTATGTGTGGAGTAGACTCTGGAGTCTTTATATGTAAGTAACTTAAATCTAAATAATTAATGTGTGTTTTTTTTTTTATATATATTAATGCCTGTTGCCTCTCTTTTTGTCAGCAGCATGTAAGACATACTACGAGACACTCCAGAAGAACTTACATATGAACAGAAAAAGTCAGCCAGACCTGGAGGCCCAAGCAGAAGCAGTGAGAGGTGCAGCCCGGAGCAGACAGAGAAGAAAGAGGGTACGATTGAAATCAGTGCATGATTTAAAAATGTTTTTTCTTGACCTTAATACTAAGTACTAAGTGTGACATTTTACTAAACTAACTGGTTAATTAGACAAACGCATACATACATACATGTGTGTGTATATATACACAAATGGAGCAACACCAATTGTACTACTTGTGTTTCCAGCAGCTGGAAGTGAGGAGGGCTGTTTTAACCAAGGATGAGATGGACTTCTGCAGGGGCATAACAATTGACCTGGGGTCCAATGGTTGCTCAGGTCTGACGATCAAGACATTGATATGCTAATTTGAGGGGCCCCCGCACCCCTTTTACACAAAGAATTCCAGTCACTCCGTCAGAGCTTAGAATTCAGCCACCAACAAATCGAAAAACTGACCAAGGAAAACAAAACTCTCCATAAAACCGTCAATACCATCACCGATCAGCTAACCTCTGTCACAAACCAGCTCACCACCGTCACCACCGAAAATAAAACAATGAAGGAAACAGTTCTGGATTTACAAGCACGCAGTATGAGAGACAATTTAGTTTTTTCCGGTATCCCTGAACACATCACAGAAGACCCAGAAAAATCATTAAAGGTCCCCTATTGTGCAAAATCAGCTTTTTAATCTTTTAGTACTTATATTTGGGACTCAGGGGGTCCCAAATATAAAAACAAGACTCAGTCATGTTTTAGTGGTTCCACTTTGTGTAAGTATAGGCGATAAAACATGCGATGTTTACACCTCCCGACCAAGTGACGACAGTGCGTACATTTCACCGTGAATGTTGGCACCCCGCCAGGCAGAGTACTTCACAGATCCACCGTAGCTCCCCCTTGTCCCTGTGAAATACGAGACTGCAGGCGAGGTAGGAAGAGTGGCTGCACAGCGGAGCACGGTGTTTTACACAAACTTCTAGCCTCAGAGGACTTGTGTGTCCAGTGGATATATTTTATTCATGAAAAATTTTTTCACAAGCTTCACAAGCCCTTTGTTGTTGATCGTGTGTGTAAATTCCTATGCTGGAGGGACACCTTGAACGCACTAGTTACGTGCCTGCAGTTAGCGAGTGGCGTGTGTGGATCGGTGATATGAGGAGCACGCGTTTGAAAGCACTGCAGAAAGATGTAGATGTTGTCCTACATTTCTTCTCAACCAAAGGCTACCTTTCTGTCGTGTTTCCATGTTCTCTCCTTGTGTTGTTGATCCACACACCTCACTTTCACTCGCAGTTACACTGGTGCGTTCAGGGTCTTTTTCTAGCATGGGAATTTACCCGCGGCGCATTAATCGTTTTTCTTAGATTTTAATGTTTTTATGATCGCGAGAAGCCAAAATCGTGGTCACTCACTATGCATTACGGTGAAACCCCAGTAACAACAGGTAAACGGACATTACTATGGGGTATATGGAGCGGGGCTTGGGACGACGCTGCATGACAATAGGTGATAAGTGGCAACACTCCCCTGGAAGCAGTGGATGTGTATTTACCTGGGTCTCATTCACATGGAAATGATCAGGCACAAAACCGAGCGTTTTGAAAAAGGCTGTTTTGGCAGGGTTATTGAACTATTATTGTGCTTCATCCTTATGATATTTTGACTAAAGCATAACACATACATGTTCATCAGGGCACCAGGACCTAGTTTAACTTGGGTTAATAGGGTATAATATGGGACCTTTAAATACCTTTATCGCTTCATCTCCAGCAACATGAAGGAATGTCGCACATTTTACCTTCTCACTCTTCTCCGCGATGCCCGTCGCGATGAGATAGAGTTCAAACTTCTGAATCCACGTTCGCCAGTTCTCTGCCAGATTTCCCTCGAAGCACAGACTGGTCGGAGGCTTTAATTGTTCCATTTTTGACTACTGACACCATGTAATAAAGTATAAACTTGTTTGTTGATGGAATCACACGGAGACACGTCTGGGTTGCGTCAACTTCTATTTACTTCCTCCATATACCTTTTCAGGTTAACCACACCACAACACTGGTAACATACTCCACCTAGTGGTAGGAGTCATATATACACATACATCACAGCTTTCAGCGAATAATTTTTTTACTCATAATCTTAGCAGGGTTCTTAGGAGTAATTCTAAGACGCTTGATAAATACGGGCCCAGGTTCTTGCTCTGTTGCCCTTGATAGGCTCCCCGTTCCAAGCTTGGTTTTCTGGTCCTTTTACGGTGCTGCGATAGGAGTCTAACCAAAATGATTTACTGTCCATGCCAAGTTGTAGAAAGTCAACTCAGCTTTGTCATGTCAATCTGCTCAAACCATACTATACTCATGACTTTATATCCCCCAATGTTTGTTTTGTCTGGTCAGCCTCTTGTCAAGACTTTTGATAATATTAAATCTGTCCTGTGCTCATCTCCTGTTCTTGCACCTCCATGCATGGAGCAACCTTTTACCTTGCATGTGGATGCAAGTGATGTAGCTGCGGGGGCAGTGTTGCTCCAGACAGACACGTGTGGTGTAGATCGTCCTGTGAGTTTTTACTCCAAGACGTTTGATTCCTTTCAGATCAATTATTCGGTTATTTATTCAGTTCTTTATTCAGTCAAATTCTGGCAGCTTAGGGGGAACTTTACAGCTCACTTATGGTACGCAAGATATTTATCAGTATAGTCTTGGTATTTCTTGTAAATACTGTGGAACTAAAGGAATGGCAGTGTTGGTTCTTTATATGAGATCGAAACAAACCCCGAAAGACTACTGCCTGCTGCTAAAACCCCATGGTGTGTGTGGTTGGAAAGAAACTGATTCCTGTCATGTCATGTAGTTTGTGCACTGTGGTATCATTTTCTCATACATGTTGAGAGTACCTGTACAAACAATGGTATGGTCTGCATGCTGGCGATCTCCCCTCTGTTCATGGGGTCTCTGGCCAATATGTGGAGAGCTCCTGTGCAACCCTCTACTACTTCCTCCATACGAACTCCATCCTGATAAATGAGAGAGGCGGAGAAATGTTTGGTATAGGGACAAATTCAGTTGACAGTTGAGTATGTGCACAGAGCATTGCTTACAACTTCCCCTACAATATACAGCACTGTGCAAAAGTTTCAGGCACCACCAGCTCTGTTGTTCTTTCTGTCTGTCAAATTCTGTGATCATTGAATTTGGAAAGAAGTGAATCTGGTCTTAAAGTATATATTAGTGAGCTGTCAATGAGTTTAACTCGTGTGACATGTATATGTATTGCCCAAACATATCTTGAAATAACCTGGCGTAAGACATGTTTTTTACAGCAGGTATTTCTTTAAATGAAATAATAGGACAAACACAGGATTTACCAGTAACATGAATTAAGGTTCCACTCCAGTATTAATAGAGCTGTGTTATTGTTCAAGTGTCAGGGTAGATCACACTAAATAATTGAATTGAAAAAAACTGCATACATATGTTCTGGATGTGTTCGAGTAAAGTGAAACAGAAATAATTATCCTCAATTTTCGTTATAGCATTGCTAAAACAACAAATCTAAGGCCAAAGACTTCTGCACAGTACTGTAAGCCAGCTCCTTTACTTGCCGTCAGTTGTCTTTAAGGAGAAACTTGAACCTAAGTTAACATTAGTGACTCAAAATACCAATACAGATCAAAAACATTTACGTTGTCTTTTAGTATAGAGATTGATCATCTCTGGGCTGGCTGATCAAAAACCAGGTAGTGACCATGCCTGTAGGATATAAGGCCATTTGTAAACACATGCATCTTAAGTCTTATCCAACAGAAATTTCACTAATCATTTTTTATTAATTTCATAAAAGTTTTTCATAAACTACAGAAATGTTTTATTTTGTTTTAAATAAAGCTTTATCTGAATATATACAGTATACCCTACATTGTATACAAAACGAAGACAGACAGAATGAAGAAAGTCAGGGCGACTAAGGAAAAAAAAAGTTATCATTAAGAGAACAACCCGAACAAACTCCTAACACAAGAAGAGGAAAACAACCAAAGATAAGTGACAGTGAATGCAAACACAAGAGAGAGGTTTGATTATGACATTATAATAATTATAATTTTCCCAAAGTAGTGTATCAGTTGCATACACAACAATGCAAGGGTGTTGTTTTGAGTTTTGGGAGCGATTTAAGAAAAATAGAATTTTAGTGCTCCCAAAACACTGGCTCCATGTGGATTAAAAGCTGATGTGGTAAAAACAATAAAATACAAAAAAAAAATGTGGAGTCACCTATACTCATTTCCTTGTGTATAGCCCCTTATAATGGTACAAAAGCATGGGCAAAGATGTGAAAGGAGTTACCGCTACAGATTTAAACATAGCATGTGATACACCAAACATCAGAGTAAAAAAGGAAAGAGTCATATTTTGCCTTCAGACACCAGTACAGCAATGGTGATGAAAGAAATTTACTCTACAAACATTTCTTAAAAGTGAGAATGGAACACATTCAACAAATACAGAAAGTACAATCATAAACTACTAAGTATTTTGAGAAACAATAAGGAGTATTTTCATAAATTAATAGACCAACAAAACCAACATTTACAGGGAACATGGAGTTATTCATTAAACAGGGAACCCAAAGAGCAGAAATTCCTAATTATTTTGAAAATAGTAATATCAGAAATCATACTATAAAAAAGAATTGTTGATGGCTTCAATCGTTACTTTGTAAATGTGGGCAATAAGCACAACAAAAATTTAGTAGCACAGAAATTATTATGATCACTGTCTCCAGAAAGGTAAGATCAATCTTCATTAATCAAACAATGGAAACAGAAATATTAAAAATTGTAAAAGGTTTTAAAAATAAAAAGTCTACAAATTCAATTGATTTTGACATGAAATTGCTTAAAACCAAAATAGAATTGATTGTGCAACCACTGGTTCATATGTCATCAGTCATTTAAAATAGGCATATTTTTTTCCGTATACAAAAATAGAGCCAAGCATCTTTTCTCTGCTCATTCAGTTTTCCAAAATAATAGAAGCACCTTGAGTGTCTTGAAAGGCGCCTTAAATATAATGCATTATTATTATTATTATTATTATTATATTTTAATAAAACACAAGACAAATACTTTATTAAGATCAGTATGGCTTCAGAAATAAATCGCTCCACTTCACTGGCACTTATCATTTATCATATTAACTTATTGAAGACGTATCCACAATAAAGAGATCACCTTACCTGATGCATCTGTTATTCCCTTTATTACAGCGCTAAAGTGTCTTCTACACAAAGGTTGAGACCACGGAGTGGAAACAATGAAAAGTGCGGATCCCTTGCACTTCATGGTGACTGTACTCGGTCCTTGTCATAAAGATCATTATTTGGATGTGGGGATAAAGCTGCGCATGGAGAAATTATCCAGTCTGGATATGGAGAGCGCACAGTGCAGGAGCAGCAAATGGCACAGGGGGGACCGTGCGCAGAAAAACAGGCCCATCTGTCTGCACCAGATGAGGGGCACTATAATATGATATACCATTATTGCAATGCAAATAATAATTTATTTCAGTTGTATCGGTCAGATATGAATAAATGTATTATATTCTCAAACCACCAAGTTAAAACCCAAGTAGAAATAATGCTTAACAATGTTAAAATGGAAAGATTATTATGTATATTTCTTGGAGTCATCATTGACCAATAAACTCACCTGGAAATCACATATACATAATATTAAAACAAAAATAGCTAAAATAATTGCTATATTACATAAATCCAGATATACTTTAAATAAAAATAGTTTATTTTTTGTTATTTCTTAAAGCTATACTTACCTTTCTTGCATTTTTACACTTTTCTCTTAATTTTCTCTTAACTTTTATCTTAAATTTCTCCTAATAAGCATATGACACTCTAAAACGTAAGATAAACCAACCAGCTTTTGTAACTCATAATTATTTAATTTTCATATTATTATGATAAAAGTATGACCAATTAAAATATTTGGACCAAATAAAATAATTGGCCAAGCTACCTGTCTGACATCTGTCGTGCGCCTCGCAGATCGCTGTCACGTCTTGCGAGTCGCGTGCATCTCTGACAGAGCAGTGTGGCCAACGTGGCGACTTTGTCGCTAAATCTGACGACTTTTTGTGGTGTTTGGAGACTCTCACGTGATCAGTTCCCAAAGCACAGAAACCTTTGCAGTCCCAGCCTACAGTCAGTGCAGCATTAACGTCTGTGCCCAGGCTGCTAATGATCGTTTATGCGCATAGCCTCTGCCGTTCCGCCCTGGAGGGTGGGACTTTGAGGGAGGCGGAGGTGTTCATGTTCAAATTTTTAAGTTTAAGTGCTGCGAGACATGCAAGAAAGACACCTTTAAAACCAACACAAAACCAATTTTCATTTGGCAAAAATACGAATCATTACGAATCTCAATTTATAATGAACCAAGTAATGAATTGTTCCTGAACCTACAGACATTAAAATTGTATGACTTACTGGACCTGTGCACTTTAAAAATGTAAAATGTATCTATAAAATGAAAACTGATCTCCTGCCACAATACAAAGTACAATACACAATATTTTATATTTTATATTTTATATAAAAGTTTGTGTTAGTAGTGCGAAGCTCAAAATAGGCATCAAGACTAGAAAAGCACTCAATAATAATACAGACAAGAACCTTTTACTATTTACCTGTTTGCGTGGCTTTGATGTGATATCTTTGAGGAAAGTGTATCACTTGATTTTTGAAAAACGTGACAGCCCTAGTAAAGGTCAAACTGTGGAATAATGGCAAACGTTGTCCACAGCAAGAAGGTCACCGCTTCAAATCCCAGTCTGTGGAGTTTGCTTGTTCTCCCTTTGTGTGCATAGGCTTTCCTCCCACAGGCCTGGGATGGCCTGGCGACCTGTACAGGGGGTGTACCCTACCTTTCGCCCTATATTAGCTAGGATTGACTCCAGCTCCCTGCGACCCTCATGTGAAGGATGAAGCATTAGACAATCAGAGATGACAGCCCTATTATTTGTGTAAGTGAAAGAGACCTGGTATGTTTGCTGTGTGGTGGAGGCGTGTCTCTGTGTGTCCTGGTGAGCCTTCAGCAGCAAGTTGACCAGACGAGGAATAGCAACTGCCTCCCTCAGTGGTGCCTGATTGGCTGGGAACAGCGCCAGGTTCCGGATTAGACCAACTGTGGCCTAAAGAGAGAAGAGACATCAAAGAGTTTTCTCAACAGGATGTTAACATTATTAGTATTATTATTCATTACATTACTAGAGTGCTTTTCTAGACAGCCAAAGCGCTTTACAAATTACCCATTATTAATTAACACATTCTCACTGGTGGTGGTAAGTGTAGCCACAGCTGAAGCATGGCTGCCAATGTGCGCCAAACAGCCCCTCCGACCACCACTATCGTTCATACATACAGTTAGGCCCATAAATATTTGGACATCGGCACAGTTGTCTTTATTTTGGCTCTATGCACCACTACAATGGATTTGAAATGAAACGAACAAGATGTGCTTTAACTGCACACTTTCAGCTTTAATTTGAGGGGATTTACATCCAAATCAAGTGAACGGTGTAGGAATTACAACACTTTCTATATGTGCCTCCCACTTTTTAGGGGACCAAAAGTAATTGGACACACTAAACAATCATAAATCAAACTTTCATTGTTTAATACTTACAAATCCTTTGCAGTCAATTCCAGCCTGAAGTCTGGAAGGCATAGACATCACCAGACACTGGGTTTCATCCCTGGTGATGCTCTGTGAGGCCTCTGCTGACACACTCTTCAGTTCCTGCTTGTTCTTGGGGCATTTTCCCTTCAGTTTGGTCTCCAGCAAGTGAAATATATGCTCATTCAGATTCAGGTCGGGTGATTGACTGATAACATTCCATATTTGCCTTAAAAAACTCTTTGGTTGCTTTTGCAGTATGCTTTGGGTCATTGTCCATCTGCACTGTGAAACTCCGTCCAATGAGTTCTGAAGCATTTGGTTGAATATGAGCAGATAATATTGTTGGAAACACTTCAGAATTCATCCTGCTGCTTTTGTCAGCAGTTACATCATCAATAAATACAAGGGAACCAGTTCCATTGGCAGCCATACATGTCCACACCATGACACTACCACCACCATGCTTCACTGATGAGGTGGTATGTTGTGGATCATGAGCAGTTCCTTTCCTTCTCCACACTCTTCTCTTCCCATCACTGTGGTACAAGTTGATCTTGGTCTCATCTGTCCAGAGGATGTTCTTCTAGAATTATAACGGCTTTTTTAGGTGTTGTTTGGCAAATTCTAATCTTGTCTTCCTGTTTTTGAGGCTCACCAATGGTTTCCATCTTGTGGTGAACCCTCTGTATTCACTCTGGTGAAGTCTTCTGTTGATTGTTGACTTTGAAACACAAACACCTACCTCCTGGAGAGTGTTTTTGATCTGGACAACTGTTGTGAAGGGGTTTTTCTTCACCAGGGAAAGAATTCTTCTGTCGTCCACCACAGTGGTTTTCTGTGGTCTTCTAGGTCCTTTGGTGTTGCTGAGCTCACTGGTGCGTTCTTTCTTTTTAAGAATGTTCTAAACAGTTGATTTGGCCACACCTAATGTTTTTACTATTTCTCTGATGGGTTTGTTTTGCTTTTTCAGCCTAATGATGGCTTGCTTCACTGACAGTGACAGCTCCTTGGATCTCATATAGAAAGTTAACAGCAACATATTCAAAAGGCAAATGTCACTCCTGGAATCAACTCCAGAACTTTTACCTGTGTCATTGAAGATGAAATAATGAGGGAATAGCCCACAATTGTCCATGAAATAGCTTTTCAGTCAATTGTCCAATTACTTTTGGTCCCCTAAAAAGTGGGAGGCACATATAGAAAGTGTTGTAATTCCTACACCGTTCACTTGATTTGGATGTAAATACTCTCAAATTAAAGCTGAAAGTGTGCAGTTAAAGCACATCTTGTTCGTTTCATTTCAAATCCATTGTAGTGGTGCATAGAGCCAAAATAAAGACAACTGTGCCGATGTCCAAATATTTATGGGCCTAACTGTACATTCATTGCATGTTTTTTTTACTTGATTTTCCAGGTTGTATGTGGGTCAGCTTGAAAGACAACTTATATTACAACTAATGTATAATATGAGGGATTTTCGTTTATTTCAAAATTGTTCACCTTGAAGTTTGTAAGAAGCCACTACATGCTTCAGATCACAGTATTGTGGGTCTTAAAACCATAAACTTTATATTTGAATTAAGGTTGTTTGATCGCTGTGAATCAATTCCTAGGTAACGGAGAATATGCATGGCTACTATGCAAGCACAGAGACAGAGAGAGAGAGAGTGTGTGTTCACCGTTGAATGAAATTAAGGAATAAGATAAGATAAGGAAAACCGGAGAATAACTGTGGCTGTGCTTCTTAAAAAAGACAGAGAGACTTCCGGTTTGGGTGAGCATGTGAAAGTAGCGGTGTCTTATGCTCCCGCAGCAACAACTTTTAAAACTTACTTTTTCCTCATAACCCCAATCAACTGAAGTGGAAGGACTGAGATTGGAAGCTTGAACACTCTAGAGAAATTACAAAATCAACAAAAGCGTCTAAAAAGACTGAAGCTGAAGACGTCTCGCCTTTGGGCAACAGCACAGCGCTAACTGGCATAGCTACTATGCTAGAAGAACACAGAGCTAGCATCGCCGCTGACTTCAAAGCAACAGTTGCTGCTTTGGAACTGAGACTTGACAAGATGCAGGCAACGATAACAGAAGATGGTTGGCGAAGGGACTCATTGGAATCTCACGCTGAGCTGCAAGCCCAACGAATTCAAGCACTGGAAGAGAGATGTTCAGCATAATCAGATGGCAACGCTAAGCTAACAATGAAGACTATCGATCTTGAGAGCCACAGCCGTAGAAACAATATCAGGATAATCGGCCTCCCAGAGTCAATCGAAGGACCCAGGCCCACAAGCTTTTTCGCCGAACTCCTGACGTAAGTACACAACCAAGTATCAACAGGGTTATTTAATTTTGTTATTAATTTTCTTAAAAATGGGGCACCACTCCTCTCAAGGCGAGGAGAATGACAGAGAAACTGTCACTTAACAACCTTCAAGTGTCTCTTGCCTGCCAATTATAAATAATTAATAATAAGTATTTAGTATTTATTAATAATTAACACGGAAGGTGTGAGATCGTACACTGGCTTCTTTCAATTACCCCTTGTTACAAACAAACAAGCACAAAAGACAGAAACAGTACTTTTAAAATAAAGGCTTAACATTTATTAAAGCATTAAAGTTAATCAATAACAACAACAAAGATCAATCCCTTAATCTAAAATAACTACTGGTAAAACATTTCAATATAAAAAGAAAGAAAATTAAAATAAAATAAAAAGGGGTATGGATCTGAGTGCAGGAATGCGTGTCTGTGTGTGTGTGCGTGCGTGTGTGTGAAAAGGGGGCGTGTCACTTTGGCAGCTGGTAACAGCAAAAGGGAAAACAGGAAGTTGAACAAAACAAAGCCAAAGTAAAACAGGAAGTAACAAAACAAAGCCAAAGTAAACAGGAAGGAGGAGGAGGAGAAAGGAAGTTGTGGAGGGGTCTCTGATGGTCACGGTGACGCTCCTCCCACTTTCGGGTTAACAAATTGGCCGCTTCGTCACGTAACAATAGTGTCACCCGCGATTACCATGAGTTAACGCGGGATGGCGCTCGTGCTCAGATTTATCACTCAGCTCTTCCGCCTTTCACCAGCAGGGGCGCTGAGGCAGCGAGGAGAGTTGAGAGAAAAATGGAGTCGGTGGTGACGATAAGAATTTTAAAGGGAAGCGAGGTAGTTTATCCGGCTGTGACCGACTTAAACTGTGGTTCTTACAGATCACGGAAGTTTCCTCTCAATGAGTGATCGCGGGCTGTGTCGAGGACACAGGATCGCGATACACGGGACCAAATCACAGCACAAAAGGGGAGACACGTGGGAGGGAATAGGAGCCTGACTCATCCACACAGATTAGCTGGAGTTTCTCCAGTAAATCTACGGTTTTACTGGTCGAGTTAGGTCTTCTATTCCGATCGCACTACCGCTGCGCGCGGAGCGAAAGGCACAGAGAATATTAAACACTCAAACAGCTGTGCAGATGGCGCCGTGGCTTAACATCAATGATTCAGCTAAACAGTTTGCCAACTTTAGCTCACAAACACTATTCCAAACAAGTTACAGCCGTGTGTGAGAAACGGTGGCGATGAAGAAAATAAAAGCACATAAACAATAAAAACACAATGATACTACCGGGTGTGCACTACCCGTGTTCAATAATAAACTCTTAATAAGCTATTTTGCCCAGACACAATCGCTTACTATGAATCTTCTTCTGACGAGTAAGGAGGGGTCCTGGTGTCGGCGATTCAATCCGTACTTCGGCTGGTGGGGGCGGTCCTCTCCCAACGTAGCCACGACGATCAGAAGCTCCATCCCTGTGCCTTCTTCAGCCGCCGTCTCTCTCCAGCGGAACGAAATTATGATGTCGGAAACAAGGAGCTCCTGGCTGTCGTCCTGGCTCTCCAGGAATGGAGGCACTGGCTAGAGGGGACCGCCTAGCCGTTTATTGTTTGGACCGACCACAAGAACCTAGCCTACCTACAGAACGCTAAACGCCTGAACTCCAGACAAGCCCGCTGGGCTCTCTTCTTGGGGCGTTTCAAGTTTACCCTGACGTTCCGCCCTGGCACTCGGAACGTCAAACCTGACGCTCTTTCCCGGCTCTACGGTGCATCGGTCCCTTCCCCATTGACAGAATCATTAACGCCACCTCCATCCGTCTCAAACTTCCCCAGTCCCTCAGAATCCATCCCACATTCCACGTTTCCCTCCTCAAGCCAGTGGTCGAGTCGGACCTAAAGCGAAGTGATCGGATATACGTGTGTCACAAATCTCACTGACATTTAATTGCAGACCAAAGGATAAGATAAGGTCCAGAGTGTGTCCCTTCTCATGCGTTGGGTCAGACACGGACTGAGTGAGATTAAAGGAATCAATGAGATTCAGAAAGTCTTTCACCAAAGGACGGGATTCACAATAGACGTGGATATTAAAATCCCCAACAATTAAAAACCGATCGTAGTTCAATGACACTCCTGCCACAAAGTCTGTGAAGTCCTTTATGTCAGAGTTCAGTGCACACCAGAAGTAAACAAACTTGAGTTAACTGTGTGAAATTGTTTTATCACATTAATCTAGGCTGTATTAACCGCAATGATTAATGTGTTAACTTTGACAGCCCTTATTTTAATGTCTCTGTATTATGGCTATGCCGTCAAAATGTTATTAGAAATTACTGTTATTATTATTATCATCATTTTTATAGTTATCTATCCATCTATCTACTACTGCTTTATCCTCCACATGAGGTTTGTAGGGACGTGGGTGCCAATCCTAGCTGACATATGGCGAAAGGTGGGGTACATCCTGGACAGTTCGCCAGTCCATCACAGGGACACATTGACCAGCCATGCCACACACAAACAATTGGTTACCTGTGACTCTATGGCTTCAGATCCAGTTGCAAGGCTTTTTACTATTACTATTAGTAGCAGTATTGACATTATTGTTACAATATGATTATAATTAATATTTGTATAATTTACAGATATTACTACTGTTTTAAGAATAACATTAAACTGTGGAAATTACAGTACTTAATACAATTGAGAATTAGTTTTATTTGCACACACACACCAATTATTGATAGTGAATTTCACCTCTGCAATGAATCTTTTTCTACACACCACTAGTGAACATACACAAACCAAGTGCAGGTAGTAATTGGAGTTGGGAACCTGTAGCCCATTCTATTTCACGTTCACCCCATACAGAAGCTGAGAACGACCATGGTCACGACTATATTTTTACTCAAGATCATGGAATAATCAGTTTGTTTTCTCTGCATAACATGGCTTGTTTTCACGTGATAATATGAATTAATTAGACATCAGAGCAGCATCACTGAGGTCACTGTCAGATAGCAAATTGTTTATTCCGTGATCTGAAGGTAAGGGACAAAAAACAAGTTTTTTTATCCACTCACACCAAGTGCCTGCTCACTGTGTGAACTGGGTATTTAGCGCTCTGTGTAATATTGTAAGGTCTCTGCCATACTATGTAAAATGCCTTGAGATAATGTATGTTTAGTTACATCTAATCTGAATACACTGCACAACAGTGCATCCCCTCACCTTTACTACAGGCCAGTAGTATGGCTGACCAAGCAGTTTAACCACAGCAGGGATACCGTAGTGCAGCCGCACAGCATTCTGGGCCAGCTCTGCATCTTGGTGTCTGGAGGTGAGGTGACGCAGAGAACACACCGCCGGCTCTGCAACATCCTCCTTCGTCCCAGCACGAAGCACTGCATGAATGAGAGCTTCCACACCACCACTATGAGTCACCAGAGTCTGAGAGAAATGGGGATAAAAAGAGGAGAGGCTTAATGTGAAATGTGATGAACAGCACGTCTGTAACTGAAACTTCATTAGTGCACATCAAATCACTTCTGAAAACATGGAGGATCGTATGTGTGTGTGTGTGCTAACCCTAACCCTCTTAAGTACTGACCGTGGCCACGTTTCCCAGATTTGGTAAGAAGCTCTTAACGCTAAGATCTTCTTTGGATCGCTCTTAAGAACGCTGTGAAAGAAGAACGTGTTTCCCAGAGTCGCTCTTAGCTTAAGAAGATCTTTCACTAAGAAGGAAACATAAGCATAGACGCGCAACTAGGTTACTTGTTGTTTTCTTTTTTATTATTTTTTGTTTTGTTTTGTTTTGTTTTTATTTTATATATATATATGGTTATCAGCACATAATATGAAGCTAATCCACTAACTCAGTACTCATCATGGATATCCCAAGTTCTTATAAACAACGACAATAGAAAGGATGGACGCAGTAAAGCTAGAGTAGTTATTCCAGATGGGCAATAACAAGGTAGACAACTGGTGTGCTTGTCAAAACGCCATACATTAACGGCACGCTAGAACAAATCTAAAGGTAACTTAGCCTTTATAGGGCTGTGTAACGTTGATGGGCGTGCGTACCATAGAATTAATTCCTGCAGGCGCCCCTGAGCCTAATTGCACCTGTGTGGGGGGACCACGGGGCGATGTGTGTGACTTATGCGCTGATAAAGCGGTGGGTGATCGATTTACCTGGCATCAATTGATTCAGTTTCAGCACCACCGTGGTGAACAGCTCTCGTTAAGAGCTTCTTAAGAAGCTTCTTTGGCTTCAATCTTACGGTTCTCCTAAGAAGGCAGTTAAGAACGCGTCTGGGAAACACCCGTATCTTAGCGCTCCTTCTTAGCCATTCCTTCTTAAGAGCCTTCTTAAGTCCTTAAGAAAGATCGAATCTGGGAAACGTGGCCCTTGTAAGTACTATTAGGCAGAACCTAATTTTTAAGTTTAGGTCTAAGTTAGGTCTAAGTTTTGAATTGTGGTTAGGTTATCATTGTCATTAACTAGTAATGGTTAAGAAGAACACTTTGGTTAGGTTGTCAAAGTTAATATACTGTAAGTCATTGCAGAGTCCTAAAAAGAATAGCTTCACAAACCTGTGTGTGTGTGTGTGTGTGTGTGTGTGTGTGTGTGTGTGTGTGTGTGTGTGCGAGTGCGTGTGTGTGTGTGTGTGTGTGTGTGTGTGTGAGTGAGAGAGAGACAGAGAGCGAGACAGGGAATAACATTTGAGGAAACAGTAATCATCCACATGGCATATGTGCTGAGGCGTATATAAAACAATTGTTAGTTGTTTCTTTGTAACTCACTTATTGGAAATTCACAGAAAAAAGTAAACAGTAAACAACAGGAATTAAATGTACACATTTTTTTGAATGATGCATCGATTGTATTCTATGTTGATGTACCTTGTTACGGGAGTTATTACAGGTGAGGTTGGACAGGATGCCAGTTGCACAGGTCAACATGTTTACATCATCTGAGCCCAGCTGAGTGACCAGTATCTGCAGCAGATCATCTAACCCCTCCTACAGAGAGAAGACAACAGTACAATCTACTTCTTGAATCAAGAGGGTCCACGACAATAGCCTATCTTAAAATCCAACACTTAACTTACAGATTTTAGAACAATCAAATAAACAAGATAATAAAGTAAGACTTCTGGGCATTACTCTTCTCTTTCAGATAGATCTAGTTTTGACTGAATGCATTCTTGTCTTGGATGGCTGAAGGTTATTCATAGGTTATCCAGTAGTTTATTGTTAATTATTCGAAACATTATTCACAGCAAGTATCCTGCAGCGCTTGTTAATCAGATTGTATTGGTTATAATGGTGATGTTCATCACTACAGTACCACAGGTTCAACTCAAGGTCTATTAAACGCACTGTTGTGTATATAGAGCCATTTTGTTATGGAATACTCTTCCTTTATAGACACTGTGTAGTATTTATGGGTTTATATGACCAAAAATCCACTTTTGTATATATGTTATGTGCTCCTGCATTGTCTAGTCGCTGTATAATATTCTTTGTTTCATTTTCGTAGTGTTTCAAAAAGTCATGTAAAATAACATGGTCGCGGGCCGCTACTGCGTTGCCACGACGCCATGTTTCTACCGGAGCCTGTAAGGACAAACGCGAGAGAACAAATCAAGCGTCGCTTTACTTGTAGCGGAAGTCCCGCCTCCACTCTCTCCGATTCGTCTGCTCCGGCCACGGTAGCTCGCCCTCTCCCTCGCCTCACGAACCTCATCTGCTGACACGGAGAAAGACGACGTGGTCGACATTTGACTGGCTGAGGATACCGTAGCCCTCAGGGAAGGGAGGGGGTGAGCAGAGCAGGGGGGTGAGCAGAGCAGTTATTTTTCGTAAATTTCAGCCTCTCCTCTAGATGGCACTATAAACTACTTACTTCACCTTTAAACATTAGGACTATTTCAAGTAAAAAAAGCATTTAAGAAATATGTCACTCTTCAGACTTATTAGTTAGTCTTTATGTTACCATTTTGAGAACTTTCTTTTTCATTCCTTTTTTCCTTTCTTTTATTAAACTGGATCTGTGTATGTTTTGTAACTGGATCTGTGTATTGTTGTTTCATTTTGTACTTTTTGAAAAGGACCCCAGGAAGATTAGCCTGGCGTTTGTGTCTCAGCTAATGGGGATCATCAATAAACAATAAACAATAAAACCATCACCATAACCATAACCATAACATAACCATAACCGTAACGCCAGGTAGAGAAATTGATCACTGTAATAAATGAGAATGCCCTTTTTGAAGAAGCAGCCAGCTTCCATTCCTCCACCCGTGAGGATCGCTCCTCCGCCGGCGCATCCCTCCATACCTGATGCCCGCACTGCTTCCACTCAGAAGCCCGTCCACACTCCCCGACTCCAACAAACTGAACCGGACCCACGGACGTACCACACAACCTGATATCGGCTTACAGTGAGAGGCAACGTGTTCTGGGCAGAGTTAGGTTATGTTTCTGTGTTTGTTAACTTTTCTTTGTGTTCGTTGTGAACGTGGTGGATTGCACACCCACGCGCTCGCATTTGTGTTATCATCATCACCACGTTTCTTTGTTTACGTTTTGTGTTCGTTATTGTGGTTTTACTGTTGAATGCGGAGCGCCTCGCTGCAGTGCCTCGTTGCAGCGCAGGTATCTTCCCCGCTGTGAGAGAGCAGGCAGATCACGTGGTGAGATAATGGCTGTTAAACGTTACGACTCACAGACTGGCCTGGCTTCGCCTGCGTCAAGTCTGTGTGATTTTCAATGCCATTAACTTACGTCACACGCGATCCTGTTTTTCATTCACAGAACACGCTGATCGCTCTCTCTCTCGCTCACGCTTCAAGCTCTCTCTCTCTTTCATTCATGAATGAAAGGTCTCACAGGCGCCATCTTGAGTCGAACATGTGCTCCTACAGCCATGCTGTCGCGTGTTCGATCCAAGATCAGCAGCCTGATGTTAATATGTTTTTGGCGCCATCTTCGGTGGAGGTGTGCATTTACAGTCACAGCTACTGCGCATTTTCCCACCGTCTTGGTCCTAAAAGGGGAGTGACTATCAACCGCTTCACTCCCTTCTCTTATCTTATCTCTTCCTGTTCACTAACACACACACACACACACACACACACTCAAATAACCTTGGATATTCAATGTTGGTGAATAAAATTGTTTATGTCAGGATTTAGTTTACGGTTGGACCCGGAAGCAGACGGAGACGTAGGTATATTTCAAAACAAAAGTATATTTATTAACAAAACGAAATAACAAAAAGCGACTTCCAAAACTAAGGAAGCGATAGTGGATAGAGAGGGTGACAGGAGGAAAAATGTCCTTGCAGCTACTGCGGGGGTGGCTCGGCAGGATGGCAGTGTTCTTGGGACTTGGGAGGTGAATTGGGGCCCCCTGTCCAAGACGATGTCCTGGGGGAAACCATGGAGCCGGAAAACGTGGTCGACCAGAAGATCCCCAGTCTCGGTGGCAGAAGGTAGCTTGGGTAGAGGAATAAAGTGGACCGACTTGGAAAACCGGTCAACCGCCGTCAGGACCGTGGTGTTCAGGCGTGAAGGCGGAAGACCGGTCACAAAATCCACCGCTATGTGGGACCAAGGATGGCGAGGGATGGCGAGAGGCTTCAGGAGACCAGCTGGAGGGCGGTTGGAGGTCTTTCCCCGAGCGCAGATGGGACAGGCCTGCATGAACGCCGACGTGTCCTCTGGCATGGAAGGCCTCTTGGCATCCCGCAGATAAGAGAGGTTCTTATGATCAGTCCAAACAATGAACGGAAAAGACGCACCTTCAAGCCAGTGTCTCCATTCTTGTAACGCCAAGATTACCGCCAGCAGCTCCCTGTTCCCCACGTCATAATTGGCCACCGCTGGAGAAAGGCGGCGACTAAAAAAGGCGCAGGGATGCAGCTTCTGGTCGGCAGACGAGCATTGGGACAGCACCGCACCCACTCCTGTGTCGGAGGCGTCGACCTCCACAATGAACTGTAGGGAGGGATCAGGGTGGGAGAGAATAGGTGCAGAGGTGAAGAGTACCTTTAGGTGTTTGAAGGCGTCGTCGGCGTCGTTGGACCAGGAGAAGGGTTGCTGTGGAGAAGTCAGTCGAGTAAGAGGTCCCACCACCTTGCTATAGTCCCTGATGAACCGCCTGTAGAAATTGGCGAACCCCAGGAACCGTTGCAACTGCTTTCGAGTGGAGGGGGTGGGCCAGTCCTTAACCGCACTGATCTTTGCTGGATCCGGCGACAGCTTCCCCTGGTCCACGATGAATCCCAGAAACGGAACAGGTGAGGCGTGGAAGGTGCACTTCTCGGCCTTGGCGTACAGTTTATTCTCCAGCAGTCTTTGCCGCACCATATGGACATGTGTTCCTCCTCGGTCTCGGAGAAAATGAGAATGTCGTCCAGGTAGACGAACAGAAACTTGTCCAGCAAGTCGCGTAGGATGTCGTTCACCAGGTGCTGAAATACTGCTGGAGCGTTGGTCAGGCCGAAAGGCATTACCAGGTATTCGAAGTGCCCAACCGGAGTATTAAAAGCAGTCTTCCACTCGTCGCCCTCCCGAATGCGCACCAGATGGTAGGCGTTGCGCAGGTCGAGCTTGGAAAATAGTTTGGCCTTACAGAGAGGGCTGAACGCAGCGTCCATAAGAGGGAGGGCGTACTTGTTGTGGACGGTGATACTGTTGAGGCCGCGGTAGTCGATGCAGGGTCTCAGCGTTCCGTCCTTCTTCTGAACGAAGAAGAACCCTGCACCGACTGGAGAAGACGAGGGACGAATGAGTCCGGCGGCCAATGACTGGTTTATGTACTCTTCCATGCAGGATCGTTCAGTCTGTGACAGATTGTACATGCGTCGGGAAGGTAATGTAGCTCCAGGAAGAAGGTCGATCTCACAATCGTACGGCCGGTGGGGAGGAAGTGAGAGCGCCAGCTCCTTTGAAAAGACCTCCCCGAGGTCGTGGTAGACCTTGGGGATCGTGGAAAGGTCCGGAGCCCTAGGTGCAGGAACAGGAACGACCGCAGAAGAAGGCATGGCAGAGCGGAGACAACGAGAATGGCATGGCACACTCCAGCCGGAAAGTTGACCTGACGTCCGGTCGAAGCGGGGTTATGTAGAGCCAGCCAGGGAAGACCCAACACGACAGGAGACGACAGAATCAGGAAGAGCTGCAGAAGTTCATGGTGGTTGCCGGAGAGTACCAGAGTGATGGGTTGAGTTCGGTGTGTGACGGTGGCCAGGATTCTGCCGTCGAGGTCTTGGATCTCCTTCGGTTCCTCGAGGGGTACCGTGGGGATCCCGGCTTGGTTGGCAGTCTGTAGGTCGATGAAACAATCGTCGGCCCCAGAATCGACCAGACAGGAGAGGGAAACCGACTGTTGTGACCACCGCAGCTGACCAGGAAGAACAACCCGTTTGTGGGCCGAGCAGGAAACGGCACCGCCCGCCAACACTCCTGCGTGTGCTGACGGGCTTAGTCTTTTGGGCGAACTGGACAGGTGTTTCACCTATGGTCCAGTCCCCCACAATACAGGCATGCTCTGCAGCCTCACCGTCCGTTCAGCGGAGGTGAGCCGAGTCTGACCCAGCTGCATCGGTTCAGGTGAACCAGAGATAGGAGGAGAAAGAGGAAGACGAAGAGGAATGGGTGCCGAGGTAAGTAGCCTATTGGACTGAGACTGTGACGGACTGGTTACACGACGAACGTTCGCCGCTCTTTCCCGACTTGTGGCTAATCTGCTGCTACCAGGGACCGCGTCCCGCTCCGGATTAGCGGAAGCAGCTGCGGCTACGCAAGGATTAGCCGACCTAGCGGTGTTAGCGGCTAACTCACGGAGCGAGTTCGTGATTTCGGATAGGATTTGACTATTTCGACCTATGAGAACGCCCTGTGCGGAAATAGCCTGTCTGAGAGCGTCAACGTCCGCCGGGTCCATGTTGGTCAGATCGTTATGTCAGGATTTAGTTTACGGTTGGACCCGGAAGCAGACGGAGACGTAGGTATATTTCAAAACAAAAGTATATTTATTAACAAAACGAAATAACAAAAAGCGACTTCCAAAACTAAGGAAGCGATAGTGGATAGAGAGGGTGACAGGAGGAAAAATGTCCTTGCAGCTACTGCGGGGGTGGCTCGGCAGGATGGCAGTGTTCCAGCGAGGAACGAACTCACAAGTTTGGAGACAAGGATCCCAGGAGCGTAGGGAAACAGGAAACAACCAGTGAGTAAGTGGAGCGGCAGGAGACGTGGCAACCTGGAGCGAAGACAGGCGGGTGAGTATCCAGAGCAGGAAAGTTTCAGCGGGAGAACGAATAGCATGTCTGTTACCATGTACGTGAGAAAACGATCTGACGCCGGTGACGAGGAAAGGCTCCGCTTTTTAGCCCCGTTGATTGCTCATCTGGAGCAGGTGAGGCGGAGCCGCGCAGGTGTAGACAATCACCGGCGTCTTGGAGGAAGTAGGTTAACCACGCCCCCTGCAGAGTCAGAGTGAGGAGAAACAGCAGCAGCACAACAATAATACAAATAATAATAAAATAGTGAGGAAGGTGCAGGTGAGATCGTGACAGTTTAATTGATTCTTGTTATTGGATGTAATAAATTGTTACTTTTGTTCACTTAAAGTAATGGTCTGTGTCTTTTGTACATGAATATTGTGACAAACAGTGGTTGAGAGAGTCAGTGCTCGGATTCATACCTTCATTACTGTTCAATTGGGATATCTTGACTGATTTTGAAAGGTATAGATTAATTGTCTTTTCCCTGATTTCAGGGTGGTGCCCCAAACTAAAGTTAATTAATTATTAAAACAAATTAATTTATGTTTATTACTTTAATTTTATCAATCAAATGATTGCCAATATTGTTGAACCACAACATAATGGTGCCCTGTGCAAGGGTTTTAAGAAAATTAATAACAAAATGAATTATTAAAAATAATTGATCATTTGTATTAAAACAGTATTTTCTCACCAATTACAAAGTTGAATCACAACACACACAAACAGGTTCATACTTTTTCGTACACTTTTCATACGAACTCAGACTGGCTGTGAAAAAAGTCTGCACAGCAACATTACCACATTACACTGCTTGTTGCTAATGCGAATGTTATGCTAATGCAACACTTGCAGTGACACTATCTATGGATTCGGAGTTGAATGTTTGCCACAACGCCAGATTGTGTCAATTTGTTCAAGATATTAGGATACTGCAGGTTGAGAATAATGTCCTCTCGTGCTATTTCCAAATAGTAATAAGCACATTTGAGGCAAGGATCAGGAATTTCAAGCTGTCATGTATGTATCAGTCAATCTCCATGGATTCAAAGGGCACAGTGAAGTCTGGCAGGTAGAATTCAGCATCAGTCATTTTTGCAGCATCTTTGACTGCCCTTGCTATGGTAGCACTGTGAGCAAAAGTTTAATTACATTACTCACAGAGAGTCTTTGTGCAACCATAGAGGTGTAAACAACATCAGGTCCAAACTGGAGTAGAGCATGATCGTGTGCAAACCTGGGGCCTGTTGCACAAAATTAGGTTTCAGATATCCAGGATAAATGACATGATATCAAAAACAAGGGTGTCCAGGCTCAATTGGTTGCACAAAGACCAAGCCAGGATAAGCAGACACGGATTCATCAAGCCAGGTGAAACCAATCCTGGATCAGTGCGTACACAATCGCAGATCAGCGTTGTTCTTGCTGAAATCATCATGGAGCAAATCAAAAAGAAGGGAAACACAGCCACGATAATAAAACACACACACGCACTTAACCGTGAATTATGTCTGTATCAGGACCCGATACCGATATTGGATCGGATCGGCCCCATGCCTAATCAGTGTTGGGGAGTAATGAATTACATGTAACGACGTTATGTAATTTAATTACAAAATGTACGTAATTGTAATCAGTTACATTACTGGGAGAAAATATGTAATTAAATTACAGTTGCTTTTGGAAATTTCAATGATTACAACTTAAGTTACATCTGAAAAAAAAATCGCCACAAAAGCTCGGATTTATCCGTTTTTTCTTCCCCATGGATTGATGTTTGTTTTTAGTTTTTTTCAAATCAACATCCTCCTTCCAAAACTGACGCTTGTGATTGGCTCTCTCTGGTCATGTGCCATTCGACTCAACTGTACGGCGGCAGTCAGACTCAGCAGCGATAATGTCGGCAGTGCCGACATTATTGTATTTCCTGGGCTGGAAATACAATAAACACTTCATACAGACAGAGCAGAACCTGGTCCCGACCAGTTTAATCATAACATTGGCTATAAAAGCGCCGCAGTTTCACTATTTAACTCATTTACAGCTGGCGTCACCAAACTCCAATTGAGCTGGATCAGAACGGAGCATTTGTACGGAGGGAGAGATCGCGATGAACCGCTGCTGCTTACTTTCTCTGTGAGCGTGTCCGCCTACAGATGTTCAGCTGCTCAGCGTCATGAGGTTATTTATTAGGCTATAGCCTATTTACCTTTATATACAGTCACCACTGAAAGAAGTCGTGCGCTCGCAGCAGGACAGATAATTTAACTTAATGTGGCCATAAATAAATTAATTGTTTCGCCTGTTATGTGTTGCCCAAACACAAATCTTGAGTAGGTCTACTCTGTTTTCTCACATTTAAAAAGGTCTTTGTACAGAGACAACATGAGATTTGCTTGTAGCTACAGCACCTAAAAAACCCACCGTAACCTATTTTCATACACACACCCAGCCTCACTTTCAATAAAACACACACTGGCATTTTATAATTGTGATCAGTGAAATATATGAAAACAATATAAAACACAGTTTAAAACAACAGTTGTTGTTGCTCTAAAGGTTCATATTTAAAAGAAGCTCAATGTAGATCTGTCAGAAATTAAAATCAGCCTCTTGTCATATTTGCAGCAACACTTTTGCTTCAGGCTTTTTTGTATCGCTCATACTCTCTCCATTAAAACAACCTGCTCATCTTGGCTGAAATCAGCCCATTGTCGCTCCATTTACTGAGGAAGTGATCCTCCTTCACAGTACAGACCTATGGTCAGACTCATAATATATGGTTATTATGTTGTTTTTATATAGTCTTAAGTACTGCTGAAAGGTTTATCACACTATAGGTCTTAAAATGTGAAAATGGTTAACAGTTGAGAGATTTCATTCAAAATAAAGAAAAGTAATCAAAATGTAATCAAATGTAATTAGTTACATTACTTTGAGAAAGTAATTGAAATAGTTACACTACTATTACATTTTCAACAGGGTAACTTGTAATTGTAACCAACTACATTTCCAAAGTAATCTTCCCAACACTGTGCCTAATTAACATCTCTCAAAACATAGTTGTACTCTGATGATGAATGAGTTGAAATTGTGAGTGAAAATATGTAAATGTCACTTCATCATATGTGACCCGCCACGGACCAAGCGGGAACAAGTCGGCCGAGCGCAAAACGAGAAAAACAGGAAAACATTTTTATTTTTCAAAATTAGGGATTTCCGTTTTTTTCAAAATTACACAAGTTAAAGCCACTACCTGCTTCAAATCACAGTATTGTGGGTCTTAAAACCATAAACTTTGTGTTTGAATTAAGGTTGTTTTATCACTGTGAATCACTCCTAGTTTGGGTGTGGCGATCTCACATTCCAGAGCCTTTGTTGCTTTTTCAGCCAATCAGCTGACGATCACGGAGAATACAAATGGCTAATTAATATGCAGCTCTCACTCAGAGAGACCGAGGGGGAGAGATAGGCCTGGAACTTTCCAGTATGTGTGCAGTGTGTGTGTGTGCGAAATTAAAGCGTGATTATCATCAAAGCAGACATTATCAAAGCTTTGTTTGACAAATGAAGACAAAGAGAACAGGACAATAAGTCAGCTGTGGCTGAGCTTCTTCACAAGGACAGCGAAAGCACAGAGACGGCTGTGTGTGGACTGTTAGCATTTTAAGCTAGCGATCTTTATGCTAACGTGTTAGCAGACTTCATCGTCACAAAAACAACAAACAGATGGATTATTCCGTGGCTGAAAGAGAGCAGGACACACACGGTAGTTGTCTGAGATGATGACGTGACGCCAGCACAGCGCTATCTCCTATCAGTTTCAGTTTCTTATGGGGTGAGTTTTCATTAACGTTGTTTATCTATGTTATGTTAGTGTTCATTCAAAGTCACATACAGACGCACATAGGGACGCTGTCTTTTAATAATCCACTGTGCGTTTCATAACGCCGTTTGGCTACACTGTTATTAGCTATGCTTGCTTAGCTCGCTAGCTCGGTACTGTATTATTACAATGAGAATGATGCGCACATCGAAACTTTTGTTCGGTCAGATGAGCGTATTATAAGTCGTAAGGGGAGCATGTCACGGCCCTCTTTGAGATTTTGTACACCCGCAGGTTCAGTTTGATAATTCAAATGCTTTGAGACGAAACTCCCGTATTCAAAACCTAACATTGTATTGAATGATGTGTGAATGCCACACCTTTGCATGCATGAATCACACATGATTAACACAATGTGTGATGAACGTGTTAATTACACTTGCAATTCATGCACATAAAGGTGTGGCATTCACACATAATTCAAGCAATACTACTGATCAACCTATACTGATTCAGTGATAAAGTGCCTGTTAACATGAACCATGATCTGAAACAAGTATTTTTTTTTTTTTTTTCAGAATCCTGGGCATAAGGATTGGCATGTGAAGTTGCTGCCAACCCATGTGTCCAAGGCCTCAGTGTGGCATCTATACATGAGGTTGGCTAAGGCTCTTGGTATGTGTATAAACTGATTTCTATACAATAGCCAAATGCTTATATAGACTGCAATATGTAATGTGTAAAATGTGATTTTTTTTGGGGAAAAGTAAAATAATTATTTTCATTGTGGTTCTTGCTGTCAACAGGTAGTGGAACACAGCTCTCCTGAAAGTCGCCTCAATATTCCGCAGCTTGTTGGAACGGCAGATGGCAGAGTGATAGTAAAGACCATCGACTGGCAGACACATCTGAGTCCCTACTTTCGAAAGCTCCCACAGATCAAGAGTTATCAGCACTTTAGGTATTTATATTCAAAATTCTGCATTTTATGAATAAAAAAATCACGAATGGACATAATAGTGTTCCATGTGAACAGTGAGCCATGTTTTAAATATCCTGTTGTGTGCTTCTATTCTGTCACAGCTTTGATGCCAACAGACCATGGACAGGCAGATGTATCTTTTTGAAAAAATCAGGCCTTTCTGTTCTGATGAGGCAAAATACTTCACATGCCCAGCACCAAAGGTTACAGCACAGAAGAGTAGGCAGAAGAGGGTGCGTTTGTGATGTCATCATTTAGTCCGCATATCAACTGTGATGGACAGAGTGGGTACAGCCACATTGTGGGGGAGGAACTGGTATTGAAGATGATAATATAGTCCATGGTCTGGAAAAATATGAACTCTCCTTCACACACTTAGATATATTTTATTTGATATTTGAAGTATGTATCTATCTTTCACCTTTCTTGTTTTCCCTCTGGGGATCAATAAAGTAAATTCTGATTCTTATCAGTCCACTGAAGTACTTACAGCAAATAACACTACATTGACATGAACTACATTCATTCCTTTGTTTTCAAACTGCTACACTGTTACTGTCCTGTGGGCTATCAGACATCAGATGTCACTGACAGCTAGACTGGGTGGGGGGTTGTGACCATGTTAATGTGATGCAAATGAGCAGCTATTGGCCTGGCTCCTCAAGAAGGTCGAAATCTTTCAGGCTGAATTTCTCCCTAAAGCAGTTTGAGGAGTGCCTACATTCAAATGGGCACATCTTCTTCAAAAATGATCAGATGGACATGTGTTTGACATTGTTGGAAAGCTTAGAAATCACACTTTCAGAATCTGTAAATAACTCCAAATGTCCCAAAGTAGACTTGTGAACGCTTTTGCCATGGCTGGACACATATTGTAAAATCCACTTATTGTGTGTGTGTGCAGATTACATTACATCACATGTCATTAAGCAGACGCTTTTATCCAGAACGACTTCCTATTGAGTACAACCAGCCAGGGGTGGAGTTGAAATGGTGACCATGATGTCTCTGCACACAGGAGTAGCGGTCTTAACCATTCAGCTACTCCAGCCCAGTTTAAACATGATTTTTAAACTTTATACAGATTAAACATGACTTCTGCAGAATAGTGATTTTTTTTATATCTATTCAGGGGACCTGTGTGGGAAATAACTAGTTTGCTTGTTCCCATAGTGGGTTTAGTGTAAAGTGTTAAGTTTAAGATAACAATTAAAGAGATACTTCACCGACTTTTCATGTGGCTTTGTATTGCTAGTATAGCAATAGTATTTTTATATATTTTTTTTAAATGTGCTTCCCTCCCACTATTTTCCACTCAGTTGTAAAAAATCTGTTTTCCCTTTGCTATGGGATAGCTTCTTTTCAGTGTTTGAAACTACAACTGCCATTTCTGCACTTTTTTGACTCAGCCATAGGGGGACGAGACTTTCTCGTCCATTGGACGAGATTTAATTCCCAGAATGTAAACACGGTGTCTGCCATCTTTGCTAACAGTAGCGACCAGCTCTGGCTCTTGTAAACTAAAAAAGAACAACAGTATGTAGTTTTCAAACTGATATGGCTGTGAGGGAAAATACTTGCTTTTTGTGGTGTGGCCGGAAATCGGCGCCTGAGGAACTTTTGTGGGCACTTGAATGTGCCGCAGCAGGCTCTGGCTACACTTGGCTGCAAAGCTCCGGCTGCATGCACTGTGGCTTGCTGATTCACGGAGCAACTCTGATAAACTGGATAAACGGCCGTCTGAGCGGGGCAGACGGTGTATAGGGACTATTTGGGCCACACCCTACCAACTAGGAGGAGAAAGATAATTTTTTTCCTCAGCAATTCCAAAGATCCTTAGTACTAATATTCCTTTCAGCCATCTATGCCAGCAAAAGTAGTTATTATAAGTGTTCTAGGGTGTCATTGGCCAATCAGAATTCTCAGATTAAAGTCACGTTTTATTGTCCCGACTCTTCTGGGGCGATTTGACTGACATGGAGAATGGCCCAAAAATTCTCCCATTGACTCTCATGTTAAAAAAGAAAAACATACCCTCCAATGCATTTTTAATGACGATTTATGTGCATGCACTAACATGCATGCGTGATATGTAAATTGAGCAAAGAGAGGAGGGGATAACTTCTCTTCACTTCAAGTCTCCCAATAAGTTGTTCGCCTCTCTTGTGGCGGCGCTCTAAGCGAAGCTCACCGTTTTAAAAATACACACAGAATTGAGCTTGTTTAATCGGCCCCAGCTCTTAACTGATAAGTACACGTAGTTTGACCAGTGCCACGGAGTTCACGCTTTCATACGCATTAGCTGTTTATGGCTTGTAGCAGCGGACAGCAGTCATTTGAAGCTACGTTCTTTAGATTGTTTGCTAACATTGTTGATGTTTGTATCTCTCAGGGTTTAACTGCAGGTTAAACTTCACGTAAATCAGACAATCGGACTGTTGTGTAAGAGAGTATCGTAAGATGCATTTAGCAACACATCTAAAGATCCAATACTGCACTTCCTTTACACTTAATTAATCATTTGACTGCACTATCTTGTCATATGTTTGTTGTATGTATCTGGTAAAGGTTGTGAAAGCTCTTGATCCTTGGTCAGTTAATAAATACTTGACTTAATATGCTGCCCCTCTCTTTGTGTGGTTGCTGGACACATCTTGTACATCATACATTAGATTCATTCACACTGCACTGTTGCGCCGAAATGTGATATAGGATTATCGTAACAGAGACATAAAATGATCGCATTTGGAGGAAAATTATTGTACACCCGTCATAACCAAAATAACAAGTCTATTGATGCGCTATAGCAGGCATGGACTGGCCATCAGGCGTATCGGGCAATGCCTCCCGATTGTTAAAATTAGTTTTTTGTGCCGCGGCCCCGGAGTCCATACACCGTTTACCAGGTAGCTACGTTAGCTGTGTTAGCTCCTTGTGTCGCTTAGCTCGCCCACAGTGGAATTGCAGCAGTCTGTTTTTTAAAGGGAAAGAGCAGCGCTACAAATAACCAGCTTACCTGTGGACTGTGTAAATATGCCTCTGTTTCTAAAGTTTAGCATTCATTTCGAGACTAATTTGTGTCCAGCCATAGCAAAACCGGTCACAAGTATACTTAGGGACATTTGGAAGTATTTACAGATTCTGAAAGTGTGATTTCTAAGCTTCCCAACAATGTCAAACACATGTACATCTGATATTTTTTGAAGAAGATATGGCCATTTGAATGTAGGTTACTCTGAGAGCCAAGAGACAAAATCATCACATTTACATAGCACAACCGCCTCCTGGTCTGAGCTGTCAGTGAAACCGCACCTTGCTCTGTATGAGTACAGATACTATTGTTGTGAGCTACACTGCTACACAGAACAATACATATACCATACATGAAAAAACTGGATATAATATCCTCTAAAGATTTGATATGAAATAACCAAAAAAAAATATGGGGGGGGGGGGGGGTGGCTTATTCTGTTATCATTTGTGTAGTCATACAGTGGTATGCAAAACCCTGTAAATCTTCATGATTTTCCTTTATTTATAATCCACTGGTCAGTGAAAAAAAGCCGGAGGGCTTCCCACTGTGCGGATATCCTTTTGATAACTTCAGTCAGTGACAGCGATCGTGTCTGGGAATGCTTCAGTATTCTGTGGGGTTCAACATGGCAAATATCCTGAAAATCACGAAGTTCAGCCACACGTTTAGCACTTTTAACCATAAATGTCTCCAGCTAAATTTTCGCACTGGCGAGGAAGCTGCTTGCACGCCTCATTGGCGTATGGTGATCCCTGGCTAATCGTTTCTTAGACAACTTGAGACAGAGTTGTGTCTTCCCATCATGGTATTACCCTGGATTTCCACTGGACGCGGAACGGCCGCGGGACGGCCGCGGAACGGCCGCGGAACAGCAGCGGCGCGGTCGCTGTTGCAAATCGCTTCCATTCTAATCAATGAGAGCATTTACACCAGACGCGCTGCAGAGCGTCTCAGCAGCGGCCCAGAAGCGGCGCGCCGCACCGCATCGCTATCGATAGAATCAGTTCTATTTTTTACGTTGCCGCTGCTGAACCTCGTAAATTTCAACGAAGCAGATCGCACCAGAGAGGAAAAAGCGACGCAGAATCAAAGTAAAACATTTCCGCTCCCCTTTCAAAATAAAACACAATACGCAGGTAATATCGCTTGTCACAACTTCACATCAACATTACGTCGTCACCGGTGCTGCCAGGTAAACAGTCAATTAATCAGAGCGTCTCTGAGAGTCATAATGTACGACGAGAGACTGATTGTTGAAGTGGAGAAACATAAAATCATTTATGACACCAGATCAACAGTTCTTCCACGTAGGAGAATGAAAGAAGCTTTGTTGTTGTTGTTTACTTTATACACACAGTCTATCGCTGGATCTCGCGAACACGCGTCCGTTCGATATTATTGCGCTATTTTCCGTGAATACAGCTGGCTCCCAAGGCTTCGTGCCGCTGCCGTAACGCGCCCGGTGGGGATTGACGCCGGGCAGAGGACGAAGCAGAACCGCGTCGCCGCCGTTCCGCGTCCAGTGGAAATCCAAGGTTACAGCCATCCGACCCAAACCACACAATGTTTTGAAGTGGGACGCCTGCCTCTGTAAATGATTTCATCATTTCTACGTACAGCCTTTCTAAAGTTTTCTTTTTTGTATGGGGTTTTGCCTTTATTTGATAGTATGCAGTAGAGATAGACTGGAAAGGGTGAGGCAGAGTGAGAGGGAATGACATGCAGGAACCAGGGCCCCTGCGTTGAGGACCAAAGACTCTACATGGGGCGGCCACTTTATCCACTGCGCCACGCACCGCCCCAAAATGTCTGTTTTCTTCTGATAAGATCTGCACAGGCTTCCAAAAGCAGGTCTGAACCCTGTTGTTCCCTCATCAAAACAACAAACCACAACACAGAGCGTTTTGACATTTTCAATGTCGGTTGATTCATGAACACTGGTAGAGGATGCAAAGCTCTTCATTCTTGACAGGGTGTATAACATCTTGAGAAACCTGCATTTGCTGACTTTTTTGCTGATTTTAAAGCGGAACTAGACCGGAAGTTCCTATTAGCGATGTTTTTTTGGTGTGTATCTGCGTCATTACCTTGTTTATGAAGTCCTGAAGTTTCAAAACAAACAGTTCAGCCTTAGCTGAGAACGCTGTGTTTTATTGTAATCTCAGCGAGATCTCTGAAAATCCCGTTATAGTTATGTAAACAGCGGTTCCCTGGAAACGCGATCGTCCTGCTTCGGGCACTAGTCCGGGCACATCCGGTTGCGTACATTGAACCGCAGAAGAAGAATAACGTCCGTTGTGGAGGTGTTTCACGAGCGACAGTGTCTTCTGACTCTGGGTCTAACTCCGGGTCAAAGTCATAAAAGGCAATGCGGCGGGGAGTCGTGAAGAAGCTATTTTTAAACATTGTTAAAACAATGTTTTGATAATGAAGAGCAGTGCATCCACCGCCAATCACAACACAGTCTGTCTTCTCAGGCGAGATTTATGTCTGAAATAGCGCGGCTGACAAGTGCTTCAAAAAGGACAGATTTCTATCGGCTCGTTTCCAGCAACTAGGAGGTTTTTGACCATAAAAACAAGTTAATATATGTGAGTAGACCTCCATAACTTACATATATGTGACCCGCCCCGGACCAAACGGGAACAAGTCGGCCGAGCGCAAAACGAGAAAAACAGGAAAACGTTTTTTTTTTCAAAATTAGGGATTTCCGTTTTTTTCAAAATTACACAAGTTGAAGTTTTGAAGAAGCCACTACATGCTTCAAATCACAGTATTGTGGGTCTTAAAACCATAAACTTTGTGTTTGAATTAAGGTTGTTTTATCGCTGTGAATCACTCCTAGTTTGGGTGTGGCGATCTCACATTCCAGAGCTTTTGTTGTTTTTTCAGCCAATCAGCTGACGATCACGGAGAATACACATGGCTAATTAATATGCAGGGGAGGGGGAGAGAGAGAGAGAGAGGGAGGGAGGGAGGGGGAGAGAGAGTGTGTCGAATGTCCAGTGCTTATGTGTGCAGTGTGTGTGTGTGTATGTGTGCAGTGCGAAATTAAAGCGTGATTATCATCAAAACAGTCATCATCAAAGCTTTGTTTGACAAAGGAAGGCAAAGAGAACCGGAGAATAAGTCTGGGGCTGGGCAGCTTCTTCACAGAGAAAGCACAGAGACTGCTGGTGTGTGGACTGTTAGCATTTTAAGCTAGCGATCTTTATGCTAACGTGTTAGCAGACTTCATCGTCACAAAAACAACAAACAGATGGATTATTCCGCGGCTGAAAGAGAGCAGGACACACACAGTAGTTGTCTGAGATGATGACGTGACGCCAGCACCGCTCTATCTCCTATCTAATTGGACTTTTGGAGGCGAACAGACGTAAAACTGCGACGAAAAGGAAGCACGCCCGGACCTCTTATCTGATCGGAAGGCACTGAAGTCTGCCGGAATACCTTTCAGTTTCTTATGGGGTGAGTTTTCATTAACGTTGTTAATCTATGTTATGTTGGTGTTCATTCAAAGTCACATACAGACGCACATAGGGACGCTGTCTTTTAATAATCCACTGTGTGTTTCATAACGCCGTTTGGCTACATTGTTATTAGCTATGCTTGCTTAGCTCGCTAGCTCTGCACTGTATTATTACAATGAGAATGATGCGCACATCAAAACTTTTGTTCGGTCAGATGAGCGTATTATAAGTCGTAAGAGGAGCATGTCACTGCCCTCTTTGAGATTTTGTACACCCGCAGGTTCAGTTTGATGATTCAAATGCTTTGAGATGAAACTCCCGTATTCGAAACCTAACATTGCATTGAATTATTTGTGAATGCCACACCTTTGCATGCATGAATCACACATGTGATTAACAGACATGTGATTAACACAATATTCAATATTTTCCAGACCATGGACTATATTATCATCTTCAATACCAGTTCCTCCCCCACAATGTGGCTGTACCCACTCTGTCCATCACAGTTGATATGCGGACTAAATGATGACATCACAAACGCACCCACTTCTGCTTCCTCATCTGTGCTGTAACCTTTGGTGCTGGGCATGTGAAGTATTTTGCCTCATCAGAACAGAAAGGCCTGATTTTTTCAAAAAGATACGTCTGCCTGTCCATGGTCAGTCCAGGTGGGGCCAGGACGGGAAGACTGTCAACAGGGGGCAGAACTCCTGGGTTGCGCAGTAGCTGAAACTCGATAGGCTCTGCATCACTGTGAGTTTGAGCAAGCACCACACCTGGTCTGTTGTCATCAAAACTGTGACAGAATAGAAGCACACAACAGGATATTTAAAACATGGCTCACTGTTCACATGGAACACTATCATGTCCATTCGTGGTTTTTTTATTAATAAAATGCAGAATTTTGAATATAAATACCTAAAGTGCTGAAAACTCTTGATCTGTGAAAGCTTTCGAAAGTAGGGACTCAGATGTGTCTGCCAGTCGATGGTCTTTACTATCACTCTGCCATCTGCCGTTCCAACAAGCTGCGGAATATTGAGGCGACTTTCAGGAGAGCTGTGTTCCACTACCTGTTGACAGCAAGAACCACAATGAAAATAATTATTTTACTTTTCCCAAAAAAAAATCACATTTTACAGATTACATATTGCAGTCTATATAAATATTTGGCTATTGTATAGAAATCAATTTATACACATACCAAGAGCCTTAGCCGACCTTAGCGAGCTAAGCAAGCATAGCTAATAACAATGTAGCCAAACGGCCTTATGAAACGCACAGTGGATTATTAAAAGACAGCGTCCCTGTATGTGACTTTGAATGAACCCCAACATAACATAGATTAACAACGTTCAGGAAAACTCACCCCATAAGAAACTGAAAGGTATTCCGGCAGACTTCAGTGCCTCCGATCAGATAAGAGGTCCGGGCGTGCTTCCTTTTCGTCGCAGTTTTACGTCTGTTCGCCTCCAAAAGTCCAATTAGATAGGAGATAGCGCGGTGCTGGCGTCATGTCATCATCTCAGACAACTACCGTGTGTGTCCTGCTCTCTTTCAGCCGCGGAATAATCCATCTGTTTGTTGTTTTTGTGACGATGAAGTCTGCTAACACGTTAGCATAAAGATCGCTAGCTTAAAATGCTTTTTCTGTCCTTGTGAAGAAGCTCTCAGCCACAGCTGACTTATTGTCCTGTTCTCTTTGCCTTCCTTTGTCAAACAAAGCTTTGATGATGACTGCTTTGATGATAATCACGCTTTAATTTCGCACTGCACACACACACACACACACTGCACACATACGCTGGACATTCGACACACTCCCTCTCCCCCTCCCTCTCCCCCTCCCTCTCTCTCTCTCTCTCTCTCTCTCTCTCTCCGTATAATTAGCCATGTGTATTCTCCGTGATCGTCAGCTGATTGGCTGAAAAAACAACAAAAGCTCTGGAATGTGAGATCACCACACCCAAACTAGGAGCGATTCACAGCGATAAAACAACCTTAATTCAAACACAAAGTTTATGGTTTTAAGACCCATAATACTGTGATTTGAATCCGGTAGCGGCTTCTTCAAAACTTCAACTTGTGTAATTTTGAAAAAAACGGAAGTCCCTAATTTTGAAAAAAAAAAAAGTTTTCCTGTTTTTCTCGTTTTGCGCTCGGCCGACTTGTTCCCGCTTGGTCCGTGGCGGGTCACATATGTGCAACAGGACCACTCTATGTGAGCTTTTTATTAGTTTTTCCTTCTCCAGACAGAACAAGTCAATATATACAAGACAGTATTACATGACGTATTCAAGATAAACTGAAACTTATCAAGAAAGAAAGGAAAAGAAAGTCCCAACCATAACACTCGCAATACCTACCCTCCAACTTCCCGATATGGTTATAGAGAAGTTTCACTGACTGGTGATTAGTGCGTGTACCACATGACATACACCTACATTCATACTAAATAAACATTTGTACATACAGGTATATCAGAAAAAACAAAACAAAGAAAACAAGAAAAAAAAAAGGATTAATAATAATACTAATACTAATAATAATAATAATAATAATAATAATAATAATAATAATAAATACACCACTGACTGAAAAATAACAAATTATACACATAAATAAATAAGAAAATAATAATACAAAATAAAATAATATGATAATATGGGGGTATTCACTCCATTGCTTAGCTCTGCCTAGGGGGTGGGCTCAGCATCACCAGGGGTGATGGTAAGCTTGTCTCTAATCAGGGTTAACAGAGGGTCCCAGGTCTTCCGAAAGGAAGCCACAGAACCCATTTGTGAGGATCTTAAGTTCTCTAGTTGTAGACAGCGTAAAACTTCCTGTAACCATCTATTATGACTCGGGGGGGAAGCCTGCTTCCAATTGAGAAGAATAGTAAGGCCTGGCCAGCAGGGTGGTGAAGGCAATGACACACTTTGCAGTTCTAGACAAGTTTTCAGTTGGTGGTAGACCGAAAAGGGCAGTGAGAGGGTTCAGCTCCAAAATCATGTTAAGGGTCTGTTCAAGAGTTTTAAATATAGCTGACCAGAAGTTAAACAGCTTTGAACACGACCAAAACACGTGCGAATGGTCAGCTGGAGACGGTTTGCAACGGTGACAAGTATCGCTGTGATCAGGATATATTCTGGATAATTTAGCATTGATATAGTGGGCTCTATGGAGCACTTAACATTGTAAAAGGCCATGTCTGGCACATATTGATGAAGAATGGACCAGTTCTAGAATGCTACCCCACTGGTTGTCGTCTATGCCCACCCCTAATTCCTGCTCCCACAGACACTTAAGTGATGATGTGGGGACTGGACTCAAGAGGCCAATCCTGTTATAGATGTTAGAAATCAGTCCTTTTTGATCAGCATCAAGGGAAAGAAATTGGTCAATTTCAGCTTGGGGGGGCGGTTCAAAAAGTGTGGAAACTCCTTTTGGATGAAGTGTCTTATTTGGAGGAATCTAAAAAAGTGGCTATTGGGCAAATTGTACTTAGCTGCCAGAGACGCAAAAGACGAAAAGGTGCCTCTCACATATAAGTTGTTAAGTGATTTGAGGCCTTTGTTCGACCATGTGCGAAAAGTGGGATCAGAGCAGGAGGGGAGAAATTAGTGATTATTCAAAATTGAGTATGGGCCGAAGCCCTAAGCAGACCGTGTTGTTTCCTCAAGCCAAGACCTAATTGTGTTGGTGACGACCAGGTTGTGTGATATATTATGAACACATATAGACAACAGTGAGCAAATCACAGAGTGTAGAGAACAGTGGGATGATGACATTTCAGTATGGGCCCAAGGTGGGTAGGTGTCATTAAGACTGCACTGGATCCAGTGTTGTAGTTTAGGGATATTGCAGGCCCAGAAATAATGACGAAAGTTTGGAAGTGCCAGTCCCCCTTCAGATTAGGGGAGCTGAAGACTGGATTTTTTGATCCGAGCTGGCCTGTTCTGCCAGATAAAGGCATTGAACTGTTGGTCCAGGTTCATAAAGAAAAACTTGTTGAGGCAGATTGGAATATGTTGAAACAAATACAGAAATTTGGGAAGAATAACAATCTTGATGAGATTAACCCATCCCGCCACAGATAAAGGAAGGGCCCACAGTGGCTGGTAGTTCTTAGAGAACAATTCCCTGAAAGAGCTAGGAACAAACACCCCCAGATATTTAAATCCCTCCCCAGCTATTTTAAAAGGGAATGTGGTCTGTGGGAGTGACCTCGCCAAATCATTAACAAAGAACACTTTGCTTTTTTGAATGTTTAATTTATACCCTGAGAGGCGGCCAAACTGATCCAAAATATGTGAGGAAGAGAGGATGAGGGGTTTGAAATAAACAACAGAAGATCATCAGCATATAGAGAAAGTTTGTGGACCAAGCCATAACGAGCTATACCTTCAAACTCATCTTGGTTTCTAAGCCAAATGGCTAGTGGCTCTCTGGCTATGATAAACAAAAGGGGCGAGAGTGGACACCCTTGCCGGGTCCCCCGCTGGAGAGCGACAGTGTCTTCTGAGGGATAGCATACATAAATTTAATCCAAGACACAAAATTAGGATCAAAGCCAAATTTCTCTAAGACAAAGAACAGATAGTCCCACTCCACCCTATCAAAGGCTTTTTCTGCGTCGAGTGCCACTGCAATTTCTGGAGTGTCTGATGCATGTGTGAAGATGATGTTAAACAGCCTTCTGGTGTTAAAAACTGGATGTCTCCCTGACATGAATCCTGTCTGGTCCGATGAAATTATGGATGACAACACATTCTGAAGGCGGAGAGAGAGAACTTTTGTCAGGATCTTATAATCCACATTCAAAAGTGAGACTGGTCTGTAGCTGCCACAAGAAGTGGGATCTCTGTCCTTCTTTAGTAATAGTGAAATCGATGCCTCTGACAAAGTTGCTGGCAGTCGTCCTTCCTTAAAGGAATCGTTAAACATTCTTGTTAATATAGGGGCCAACAATGTTGAAAATGCCTTATAAAATTCGACTGTGAAGCCGTCTGGACCGGGTGATTTCCCGTTCTGCATGGCTTTGATTGCCTCCTGTATCTCCAGAGAGGAGACCGGTCTTCCCAATTCCCTCGCCATGTTTCCATCGACTTGCGGAAAAGGTTGTGATTCTAGGGGGTTGGGGGCCATCCTAGTGATCGGGGGGCACTCAGAGGTATATCATTTGGTGTAAAATTCAGAGAAAACTCTGTTAAGCTCAACTGGTTCAGAGGTGTAACTACCGTCTGGTAATTTGATTTTAGAGATCATTCTAGATGCACTAACTGCACGAGCCTGTTGTGCCAGGAGTCTCCCAGCCTTGTCTCCCTGTTCAAAAAAGTGTTGTTTGGTTTGTCTAAGTTGTCTCTCCACTATATGTGTCATCAGCAGATCATGCTCTGAATGTAATAGAAGTCGTTGTTTGTAGAGGGTGGGGGATGGAGATTTCGAGTAAGTTTCATCAAGTTTAAGTAACTCCTCTGCAATCTCTGCTAACCGAGCTCTGTCAGCCCTTCTCATCTGAGAAATATAGGATATCACTTGTCCACGAACTGTAGCTTTAAGTGCCTCCCACAAAATGTTACTAGTAATGCCTGGAGTATCGTTTAGTTTGATATAGGAGCGGGTTTGTGCATCAACAAAATCCTTCAACTTATTATCCGCCAGCAAGTAAGAGCTAAACCTCCATGGTGGAGGGCGGGTTGTACTATGTGGGAAGCTAATGTCTACTAAAGTTGGGGCATGATCTGATATGGTTATTGGGTGGTATTCACATGCTTTGACACAATGTAGAAGATTATTATCAACTAAAAAAAATCAATACGAGAAAATGTATGGTGCACATGTGAAAAGAATAAGGAAGCTCTGCTTTGAGGATAACTAAATCTCCAGGGATCTGAAATCCCCAATTGGGAAGAATAACTCCTCACCACCTCTACTGATTTGGATCGTGGAATTTGGGTGGAAGAGGACCTGTCTAAACTCACATCCTGAACCAGATCCTTATAAAAAACTGGTCATCATCCCACGTAGGTGAGTAAACAGAGATTAATAGTACTGGTGTGTTTTGTAGCGTGCCTGAAACCACAACATAACGGCCGTCAGTGTCTTGTATAACGTTTGATGGCTCGAACAAGACCCTTTTGTTACTGATAATGGCTGCCCCTCTAGATCTATTTGAAAACTTTGAATGAAACAAATGGCTCATCCACGCTCTCTTGATACGGAGAGTATCTGATGTTTTAAGATGCATCTCTTGTAAAAACATGACATCTCCTTTGAGATGTTGCAAGCGTGTCAAGACCTTATCAATTTTCAGTGCGCTGTTCATGCCCTTGGTATTCCAGAAAATCAAACGTACCCCTGTTCTTTTAGTAGCCTCAGTCATCTACTGAGCCCAAGTGACACAAGGACCTGACCCTGTAAAGGGAAGAGGGGAGTGGAGGGAGGGGGAAAAGAACAAAAAACAAAAACAAAAAAACACACACACACAACCACACACAAAGCAATGGAAGGCACATATCCCTGAACCCCTGACCATACCCCGAGATACTTCCATAACTAGAACCATATCTGAGCTCTCTGGCTCACAGCTCATAGCTGACCAAACTTCCAGGGTCCCTTCCCTTAATACTAATCGATATCTGACCCCATAAATCTTAAGAGAACAATCAAAGCAACATATAAACAACACATATGCTTCTAATCCAGTTGGAAATGATGAGGAAATTAAACAGACAAACAATATTATTTGAAAGGGACATGTACCTCAATAACCTTCAGTGTATTGTAAGTATTATTTTGAAAAGCACTATCATTGTCAAAATTAGCAGCCAACTTGAGGTATTACTGGCTGAACATCACTTAATTACACTAGTAAACAAGTCACATGAGTGGAAGTAAACTTTGTCCAAAGACCGAACCGTGGTGTATAAATGAACATCAAACAAAAAAGATACTCTAAACATCTCCCTTTAAATACAAATGAAATAAAGTGTAGAGAGATAATTGAACATTAACTACCTAATGTCCCTGAGAAGATTGCATTCGGACTACCAACCGCCCTAATCAGTCAGACATCCTCCGCACGAGTGGATATTATGAAGTCTTTAGCCTCTGCCACCGAGAGCAGTCTCCTGCTACCTCCATCCTTGGTTGTTATGACGAGCCTGGCAGGGAAGCGCAGTGCCGGTTTGAAGCCCACGTTGTATAGCTCCGACATCACATCTCGGTATTTCTGGCGTTGTTCCATTACCTTCGGAGCATAATCCTCGTAGATGGAAATGGGGGAGCCTCGATATTGCAGTTTGCCTCTCCTGGCGCGGGCCTCGCGGATGATTTTCTCCTTCAACTGGTACCTGTGCAGCCGGATGATAACGGGTCTCGATCTCTGTCCTGGCTTTGGCTTGTCGGAAAGCATCCAGTGGGCTCTGTCGCACTCCGGCGGTGACTCCAGGAAACCCTCGCCAAAAACTTCTATAAGCATTTCCGCATAAAAAAGGTGGAGGGACGTGGCCCCTCAATGGATTCAGGTATGCCGACCACTCATATTTTTACGGCGACTCCGCCCCTCTAGGTCGCTCACCTTAGCCAGCAGCTTAGCACTGTTCTCAGTTAGCTTAGCACACGTTGTCTCCAACGTTCATCTTGCAAGTTGGCGTTTTCCTCTAGCGAGGTTATTTTTTGAGCGTGAGATGATACTGTGGCGTGAATGTGGGCTTGACGATGTTCTTCCAAGAGGCTGGCTATGGCCGACATGTTAAGCTCACTGCCACCTCCGCCGGAGGGATTAGGCTTGGTATTCAGATCTTTCGTACCTTTCCTGGTTGAATGCAAATTTTTCGATGCTGTATCTCTTAGACAAAGTAATGTCACTGTACGTTGATGTGTTGGGGTAACAAAAGGTTGGAATTTAGAAAAGTTACGGGAGTGGGACTCACGCGCGTCTACTCCATCTTACCGGAAGTCCTCCTTCTCCATGTCCCCAGCCTCACATTTTGATTGAACGATTAGCCTCATATTTTAAGCTACCCGAGCAGAACCTACTACTTGTTTTACATTTTACACAACAATAAGCCGTCTACACGATTGAAGACAGCATCTCACCCAGTCACGATCCTGCCCTCTGGTGGACACAACAAGCGTAGGTTTAAAAACCTGAGCCGTCTGGCGACACACCTGTGCCAGCGGAGAGAAAAATCTCCGTTCCGCTTTTTTTTTTTTCTTTTTTTTTGCCCCTCATTTTTATTATCGCTGCTTTGAAGGTCAATAATGGACATTACAGCCATGTTTTTGAGCCTAAAACGAGGTAGTACACTGTAGAATAGTTTCCACCCCCGCATTGATGCTGTTGCTGCTGCTGTACAAAAAAAGATAAAAAATCGACAAAAAGAGAGCGCGCCTGGCGCTGCGCACAATGCAGAGAGGAGGAGAGAGAGAAGCAGAGTCAACAGGGGCGGTGCGGGGAAAAAAAAGGATCCGGCACCAGATGAGGGGCACCCTCTATAATTGAAATGCCTTGACTTTAGTGGTGCAAGTAAACACAGTCCCAGCCATAACAATAAAATTTGATTAAAATACAATGTTACAGAATTGGCCTAATAATTTATTTGTTTTTTTCGTATTTTTCTCCACTTACTCCATGAGTCACCATAATGATCTTTCAAAAAGCCTCAGAATGCCCCATTTTAACCTCAAATTTTCAAAAGCTCTGCATTTTTTTTTTTTGGGGGGGGGGGGGCAAATTGAGTTTGAGACCCCTGTTATACACTGACAACTGCAGGTCATCTTGGAAGAACAGCTGCTTGGTGAAGTTTTCAGTCGACTCGGCTCTGTTGTCTCTTTTCCAGGGTGGCCAATCTGACCATAGCAGAGCCCTTGTGGAGTTTGTCGGATGACATACATGTGTCTAAAACTAAAGAGCTAATCATAGACTTTAGGAAGCACAGTGAGGGCCCAAAACCGAGCATAATACATAATAAAGATGTTCAAATAGTCCAAACATAAGTAGGCACAGTGTTTGACCCTCAACTGAAATTCAGCGAGAATACAGAGTATTATTAAGCGGGCAAACCAAAGAATATATATAATATTTACTGAGGAAGCTCAACTCTTTTGGTGTCTGTAAACAAATTCTATGTACATTCTTTCAAGCCTTCATTGAGAGTCTACTAACATTTTCTTTCATATGTTGGTTTAATGGACTATCTGTGAAAGACAAAAAGAGCTTGAGCGACATTGTTAAGCTATGCTCAAAAATCACTGGTACCCAGTTAGAAGATCTCTGTTCTCTCTGGAAAACACGGATGGTTCAGAAAGCAGAATATTGTGCCAACCAAATCATGTACTAAGTAATGGATTAAAAGAATACACATGACTACAATACTGGTTCTTGCACCCGCTGCTTTGTTCTGTCACTGGTGAGTGACATATTTAGTGCTGATGCACTTTTTAAACTTTTAAAACCTTCATGGATGGATGGTTGTCTGCAAACTGAATTGCCCCTCTGGGACAAATAAAGTTATCTGAATCTGAATCAAATCAGCCATCTGCACAACTCTATCCTGAATCAGAAGAGAGAGGAGAAGGGGAAAAAATCTAGTGGAAGAACTGTAATGCTACAAAACGACTGCTCCTTTGAACTATGCACAAGTAACAAGTAAGGCACCAAACAATGCTTCCATGAGTAGTAGTGGTTTAAGTAATACATGCCTGTTTGGTTGCCGCATCAGACAGGTTACGGAGCGTCCACAGACAGTTCTGGATCAGACGCTGACTAGAACCTGTAAGGTGTTGGCCCAAAGCTTGCATACCACCTGGACACAGATGTAACAACAAAATTACAAAATACAAATCTGTTCTCCACTGTCTACACTCACGGTTAGTGATGTGCACATACCAGCCTCTACTATTGCTGGCTTGTTGCTAGGACACACAGATAGCACTTTGAGAACTCGGCTTGTGGTCCACAGAAGCTTCTCATAGTTGTAGTTCCTCATGATGAACACAAGACCCTCTGGACCACCATTGGCGAGGATGATGAGCTGAAAGGAAAGATAAAGTAGGGAGTGTAAATGTTTTACAAAAGTGGACACAATACATATTCCATTCCCAGTGTTAATGTCATCACTGCTGACCTTGCTCTCCTGGTTGCCATAGGACAGGAGCTGCAGGCAGTCTGTGGTGATGGCCAGGAACTTGGGGTTGCTTTTTTTCAGTAAGGGAACCATCCTCTGCAGGCCATCAGCAAGATGCACTGCCATCTTGGCCCCCTCTTGGTGCAGCAGGAGGTTGTGGAGGGTGGTGATGGAATAGAATAAGACTGATTCCACTGGTGAACTGCATGAAAGAGACCAAGATAAGGAAAAAAATGTTGTTTCAAAGGACATTAAACAATCCAATGTAGAAGCCAAATCCAGCGCTTGCAAAGGCATATGCATGAGAAAATGGTCTTATACACACACATTTAAGATCTTTTTAGTAATTTTTTCAATCATTTTGCAGCTTTTTAGCAAAGCCAGTAGATTGAGATGCCATACTATTTATTTGAATGTAAGTTAAGTTACATGATGTTTCACTTTATTGTTTATAAAATCAAGGCAAAAATGACACACAAAAGGAAAAACAAAAAAGATCTTGGGTTAAAATGGACAAATTCCTTTGTACATTTGTAATTCTATTTTTTGCATGTGTGTGTATTTATCCGGTGACATTTCACCCAATCAAAATTCAACATTTTATTTTGAATGATCAAATAAATAGTTGAAAAACAAGTAAACAGATAATAAATATGTCCAACCATGACATCACACCATCTCAGGAGGTGGTCACGGACATATAGTGCCAAAGTGGGTCTAATGGTACATTCACACAACAAATATTTGTGTGATGGGGGACTTCCGGTGCGGTGCTACAGCGAGATGGACGCATAAGAGCGAATTCCTGCAAGTCAGTTCAGTAAAAACACCTCCTATCAATATAACAGTACTGACACCGTTTCAATTTAAGTATGGAAGGAGGGAGAAAGCTAAGGAGTCAGTTGACGAATAAGAATGTGAGTGACACACAACAAAACCCAGAAAGGACAGAGTTTACTGAGCACGAGGAAAACGACGACAACCGAGAAACAATGCTAGGTGAAGCTAGCACCGACCAGAACGCTCTGCTTCAAGCTCTAACAATGCTTCGTACAGAGATAAAGACTTTAAACAAGGAATGAGACGGGACCTGGACAAATTGGACAAAAAACGACGTCAAGAACGTTTTGAAAGACGACCTCACAGAGTTTAAAGGTGAAGTTTTGCAGGAGCTCCCGAGACAAAATGCTAACATAGCTGAGGCGCAAACCCGAATAGCTGATATGGAGTCGGCCTGCCTGGAGATGAAGGAGACACTACTGGTGGTGGTGAAAGAAAACATGGAGATGCGGGTCAAAGTTGTCGATTTGGAGAGCCGCTCAATAAGAAACAATATTAGAATTTACGGGGTGCCAGAAGAAAAAGAAGGAAGATCTGTCATCGAGTTTGCCAATGAGTTGTTTAAACGTGACCTGACCCTGCCGGAGGGACTCGTGCTTTGTGTACAGCGGGCACATAGAGCATTGATCCCGAAGCCACCTGTCGCCTCTTCCCCGAGATCAATAATTGTTAACTTTTCATGTTAAAGAGTTGGTCCTAAGGGCAGCGTGGCAACAGAAGATTGAGATTAACGGCAAAAGACTTTACTTTGATAACGATTATTAGCAAGAGATATGGACCCATCAAAGCTGCTCTGAAGGTGAAGGGGATCCGGTACCAGACACCTTACACGAAGATGCGGGTGTACTGGGACTTTGGTCTGGTGATATACAGCACAGCGGAGGAGGCAGCACAGGACCTGAATCGACGCGGAATCACGGTGAAGGTGATGACCAAAGCGAGCAAAGCAGTGGCCGCGGAGGAGCGACTGAACGCAGTGATGCCATGGAAACGCAGCACCAACACTTCAGACAGCGCAGCTCAGCGAGCAAGGGAGAGGCTGACAGAGTTCAGACGAGATACAGACCAAGGGATCTGAAATGGATGAAAGGTCGCCGGTGTTGGGCCCAGCATGACTGTGAGGCCTCACTGTCCTCTTTGGGAGAGCCTGAAGGCAGCTGAGACTTGAAATGGCGGCCTGAAAACCAGGAGCCACATGGTGGAGAACAAAGAAAGAAGCCATTTTCCTCCGCAGGGGGTCCAGTTGTGACAACTCATCCCCCATAAATCAATGCGGCGTATGACGTCACCCACAGACAGACTAGAAGCTCCTTTGTGGACATCACGGAAGCCCCGCCCCCGAAGTGGCGGCAATAAAACGAGATTCAAATGAGTTCTTCGGTCTCTTCACCATATTTTCCTAGCGAGAGCGGATGTATGTGTTTAAGAAGAAGAAAACATCAAGAAAATCTAAATCCTTGCTGGCCAAGCTTTGAAGATTTTTCTTTGTTCACTCCTACTCCATTTTTGTTTTTTTCCTTTTTGCTTTCTTTTGCAGAGTTTTGATCAAAGACTGAGCGAATAACTCCCTGCGAGTTATTCCTCATCATTCCTGCAGAAGAGGAGATCGTGTTTGCTATACACACTCCTAACCCACCATCGACCCGCTGTTTCCTACCCTGAGTCGGTTGACTACGCGTAACACAGCTCTAGAGCCGCGCATCCAGGCGCTCTCTTATCTCTCCCACTCCGGCAGAACCAGCCGACGCACGGAGCAGAATCGAACAACGCGATCCCAGCACCCCCTTTCTTACTCGGTGGAAGGCAACTCACAGTAAGCGAAGCTTGTGTCGGGCAATTAGCTTATTTAAACTTGGTATAAACACGGGAGTGCACCCCGGTAGTTTAATTTTGTTGTTTATTGTTTTGTACTTTTGTTTTCTTCATCGCCGCCGTGCGCATTACACACACGGCTGTACTGTTAGAATAGTGTTGATGTATTAAGTAAACTGTAGTTAACTCATTGATGTTAAGCCGTGGAGCTATACGCACAACTGTTGAGTGTTTCCTGTTCTCTGTGTTTTGCGCTACGCTCGCACCGACAGCGCGACTGTAATAGGAGTCCTCATTCGACCGGTAAAACTACAGGCTTACTAGATAAACTCTAGCTAAACCTGTGTGGTTGAATCTGGCTCCATTCATCCCACGTGACCCCCCTTTGTGTACTGTGAAGTGTTCCCGTGTATTGCGATCCTGTGATCTCAGCACAGCCGCGATCGCCCATTGTGAGGAAACGTTGTGATCTGTAGGAACAACAGTTAAATTGGCCACGCCGAATAAAGCTGTGTGATCTACAAGTTTCCCGATCAGATACGTGATCCTTTGTCTGCCTCACTTCCCCTTTAAATTCTTATCGTCACCGCCGACTCCATTTTTCTCTCAACTCTCCTCGCTGACTCTGCCCTGCCGGCAAAAGAGCTGAGCGACAAATCTGAGTACGAGCGCCATCTTGTGGTACCTCACGGTAACTGCAAGTGACACTGTTACGACGTGACGAAGCGGCCATTTGGTTAACCCGGAAGTAGGAGGAGCGCCCCCGTGACTATCGTCACCTTAGAAACCCCTCCTTCCTGTTTGCTCTGGCTTTGTTTGTTGCTTCCTGTTTTACTTTGGCTTTGTTTTGTTCACTTCCTGTTACCTGCTGCTAAAGTGACAGTCCCCTTTTCACACACACACACACACATACACATTCCTGCACTCAGATCCATACCCCTTTTTATTTTATTTTACTTTCTTTCTTTTATATTGAAACGTTTTTACCAGCAGTTATTTTAGATAAAGGGATTGATGTTTGTTGCTGTTATTGATTAATTTTAATGCTTAAATAAATGTTGAACCTTTACTTTAAAAGTACTGTTTCTGTCTTTTGTGCTTGCTTGTTTGTAACAAAGGGTAATTGAAAGAAGCCAGTGTACGATCTCACACCTTCTTTGTTATTTATTAATTAATATTAATATACTTATTATTAATTAGTTATAACTGATAGTCAAGAGACACTTGAAGGTTGTAAAGTGATTCTCCTCACACTAAGAGGAGTGGTGCCCTGTTTTTAAGAAACTAATAACAAAATTAATTATTACAAATAATTAATCATTTGTGTTAATATTTTCCCACCAATTGCTAAGTTGAATCACAACATAATGGTGCCCCGTGTGAGGCTCTCAAATATACCAACTTTGTCACAACTGTACATGTACAAAACACCAGATACCTTGTTGTTAAATTTGAACTGAATTCTTGGAGTTCTAACTCACTGAATTGCTGAATTTGTGAGAGTGGTTAACTAAACCTTCCTGATGGTGTATTGCTACTGCTAAGCGTGTGTTATTGTGTGTTAGCGTTTGTTAGCATTTGTTAGCATGGGTCATCGAACCATGTCATTGGAGACTGTCTTTGAAGATTCGCCGCGAACTATGTGCTAAGTGATTTGATCTCTTATCCGCCCCGTTAGCAGCTGTAGCTTCAAGGCATCTCTGGTGAGTCACAGGTGGACACTTCCCTGTGCACAGCCCAGCCACGAGCGATGCGGTTAATGTTTTTTTTAGGCTAGGTCTAGCTTCCCCTGCGCCTAGTTAAGGTGACAAGAACTGTGACATCTAGCGAGTCACGGGAGGACATTCCCCTGTGCACAGCCCAGCTACAGAGAGCTGTGGTTGTTTATTTATTTAGGCTAGGTCTAGCTTCTCATGCGCCTAGTCCAGTCACAAGAACTGTGACATCTAGAGAGTCACGGGGGGGCATTTCCCCGTGCACAGACAAGCTGCAAAGAGCTGGGACTGTCTATTTATTTATTTATTCAGGCCAGGATGACTTTCCCTGCATCCTGCTAGTGGGTCACGGGATGATTTTCCCCGTGCATAATTCCCACCTTCGTACCTGCAGAAGAGGATGTGACATACCCTCCTATTGCTGTCCCTGTCATGAGTCGTTGGACTATGCATCATACAGCCACAGAGCCACAGAGCCGCGCTACGAAGCGCCGGCCCGGTCTCTCTCCCTAAAGATATTTATTCTCCCCCACCTTAGCCGTTTGCCTAAAAGGACATGCAGCAGGTGGAAGCCTCTCACCTCGCTTCCCTATAAAGTCATTGGTGTTTATTGCTTGTCACGGACAAGCAATGATTTGATTTATTGTGGGCATGTTATGCCAGTGGCTGTAGCATTTACCAAATGTTCAGCCCAAACCAAGAAGAGCAAGGGAAGTATGTTTAACAGCAGAAACTTGAAGTTGCTACAACAGAAGTAGAGGCCTGGATCCAACAGTGTGCGTGGCTTCCTTGCCAGACATGCGAGGTGAAGCTAAAGCTAAACTCCGCCTCACTCAACCACAAAGCTGGACTTTGTCAGTGAGAAGAGACGCGGAAGACACTAGGGCCTCCTCTCAACCTACATTTACTAGCACTTCAACCCTTTCTTCTTCTTTCTTTTCCAGGGGAACCCATTCCCCATGGCAACGTGCATTACTAAAACATCTCCGTGGTCGTAAGGGGGATGTACTCACTTTGCACTTCTTGAGTCTGTGCTTCCTGCACAGAGTCTTTGCACATCAGTGAGGACCTTGTCAATGGCTTCTCTGTTTGTGACTGCCAAACATGTCACATCTTAGCTCAGGTAACTCCACCTTAGTATTCGATCCAGTGAGACTTTTGGTCAAGTTACAAATAACAAAATGGCTACCAAGAAACCAGACGCTCCTAACTGATCCATGCTTCTTGCTCAGAGCCTATTCCTGGCCCTGAATTATTTGTTCTGTAATTGTTTGTTTGTCCAACTATCTTTCCTCTTGAGCCATAAGCCGTTTCCCACATCCGAAAGGGGGGGTAGAGGATTCCAGCAACATTGTTGGAGCTTTCTCTCTAACCCCAAAGAAGGGGAAACGCATTGTCTCCATCTCTCACGCAGTCTTGGCAGTGCAATCCCATCTAGAAACCTACAGTTTAGAGATAGGGTATATTTACTAAACCTTCCAATAATCGATCAGGAGCATGAGTCACTTGAAATCCATGCTCTCTGTCGATTGTTGGAAAGGTCAACACACATGTGCAACTGAAACACCTCCTCACATTTCACAACGAGGATCCCTCACTATACCTGACCCTGAACCTGAACCTGTGCACCTAAACTAAAGATATGCATTGGGTTTGCCCCAGTAGCCAATTATCTGCAGAGTCTCAGAACTTCTGCATCTGAGTAAAGGTGCCAGGGCATGTCTGTGTAGAAACCAGGCATTAAGACTCAGGTAAAGTGGGCGGTGTCCTGATAACGTGACCGGCATGACACAGCTGCTAAGGTGAACCTGCCAAAATAGATTGTTCTTTTTCTCTTAAATGGTCCCCCCAGGAACCACTGTGCATGTAAAGACCTAGGCCTCCACTCACCTTGACTCCAGTGGACAGGGCTGGGAGATTAAGGTCATGGACCCCTTTTAATGGTCACATCACAGCAAACACCACCCTCTAGGCAGCAACCTATTGCAGAGGGAACTAAATGGTGAAGTTCAGTCCCAAAAAGTACTGAACTTATTGGCTTGATCACCTGAACAGGCCTGTTCTAGAGACAATCTAACTTACTGCCTTGGCCTTCTCCTTAGCTGCTGGGCCATCACGGCCCTCAGTGCACATTTCATTTACAGATTACATACATCCAAACAACAGACAAGGCTGGGCTCTTTTGGCTGGTGCACAGCGCCCACCAAAACAGCCTGAAAACATTTTACTACTAACCCCTTCGAGGTTAAGCCAACCTCACACTGTTCTGTCCCCTTTCTGCTAGCGGTCCCTTCCGCCGAGCACCTATCCCCTCTCTAGGTGCCCCTCGTCGACCAACAGCAAGAACTCCAGAACTGTGTGATTGTGCACGTTTTCCACTGTTGTTATGTTTATGTAATTATGTAACTAGCTAGCTTAGTTTTAAGACATCTGCCCAGATGCACCTCAAGGTTGCCCAGACACAACCCTCTTACTGTTGTTAACTTAAAACTGTGAACTGTTAACCTGAACTGTTAACCTTTGGACTGTGAACTGTGCCCACTCCCAACTCCAGGAATGAATGAATGAATGAAACGTTTATTTCGGGCATGACAAGTAATCAACATCTGCACACTTCAGCATTTACATTCATACACATGACCGAAAGGGACAGCGGGAGAAGCAAAGCTTATCTAGTCCTGCCCCCATTACCCAGACAATTTTATTACTTCTTTTTTTTTTTTTTTTCTATGTTAACTTTCGACATTTTTGACGTCGCAGCAACAATAGCATAAGGCTTCAGTTAATCTCAAGGCAGTCAACAGACTACATGCACGGCCATACATGTGTCCCAGTCGAACCATCACGAGCGATCACAGTCTCGAGTTGTTGTGTCGGTTCCGCCGATTTATTCATCCCTCTTTCGCTCTCACCACGCTTAGTTTCACCAGCTCATCTCGTTTGGCTGCATCCACTCCCATCTGCACCACGCAGTCTCGGATTGCGGAGTTGTCGGTGCGCAACCCCATCACGGCACTCTTAATCGTGGCGATGTCCACCCTCGTATTGAGCTGCTCCGTGGAGGCCTTTCTCTGCTTCCGAATTAGGATGTACATTCCACATGCCAAGGATAACATTCCAATTATCATGAATGTGAATATGTACACATCTTCTACATCCTCTATGTCCAGTGCAGCCAGGCATGAGACTTGCCATTTCCCCCATGCATCTCTAGTGTAGCCAGCAGGGAATGTCCCTCCAGGACATTCAGGTTCATCAGAGCCCGCTTTTCGCCTAGAGAAGATCCGGTCTATTGCGTTCAGTGACCAGCTCAGCAGTTCCATTGCAAGTTAGAGCAGCGTTGTAATGTTTGAACGGTTCGGTTGTGGAACACAGCTTTATACGTTCACATGTTACATAAGGCATACCATCATAACATCTCAGTATAGTGTCAACAGACATCTGACCATGACTTCATCCACAGTCTGGTTGGGACGCCCTGTACCCAGGCACAATCATGTTTACATACTTCTTTTTAAACACTCTCAGTGTAGCTGAGGTTTTGATCTCGTCATCTAAATTGTTCCACAGCTTAACCCCAGGAACCCAGGACTTGTGTCTTTTCCAAGACACCTGGAACATGGACTGTGCCACTCAGAAACCGGACTGTTGACAGCCTGGAACGCTGGCAGGCCACACTGGCATATAGGCCCTTTGGTTGCTCTGAACACTGCAACCAGCATCCCAGTCTTCAGACCAAAAGGGGGACTGTTGGGCCCTAACAGTATGGCTGAAATCTATTGTTCTCTGACTAAGGCCTGTATGCAGGATTCGAAGCCTGACTGTGAGTTAACAACTCCTGCAGGCTCCAACACCACATGGGGTTTATGACCGGAGAGCCCCCTAGGGGGGGCAGAATCCTTTAAGTCTCATTGGCCGTCTCTGTTTTATGATCCCCCGACTGATAAAACATATAAATTGGAAGACAGAACTTTCTTCCCTCTCTTGTTCCTTCGCTCTTGCCTGCTGCACTGGTTCCTGCTCCTGGCCCTTGGACCTCGCGGCTCCGGCCGTGCCCTCCGACATGCGACACTCCCATGTAGCACGAACTATGCGCCTTTTGAAGAAGCCGCCCGCATCTCCGCCAGTGCATCGCTCCATACCTGACGCCTGCTCTGCTTCCACTCAGAGACGACGAGGATCAACAGCTGTCCGCTGTGAGCCAAATAACGGCCCGTCCACACTCCACGGTTCCAACAAACTGAACCGAAACCTGAGATCCGCTTACAGTAAGAGGCAAATGTGTTCTGGGCAGAGTTAGGTTATATTTCTGTGTTTGTTAATTTTTCTTTGTGTTGAACGTGTTGGACTGCGCATCCACACGCTCGCATCATAACCATGTTTCTTTGTTCACGTTTGGTGTTCGTTATTGTGATGTTACTGTTGAATGCGGAGCATATGCTGCAACGCTGCGCTCCGCAGGTATCCTCCCCTGCTGTGAACGAGCAGAGAGATCACGTGGTGAGATGATGGCTGTTTAAACCTTACGAATCACAGACTGGCCTGGCGTTGCCTACGTCAAGTCTGTATGTTTGTTTTTACTGCCATTGACTTACATGCGATGCTGTTTTCAGTCACAGAACACGCTGGGCTGGAACCACCCTCTGTGTCTGCACGCAAGATCAATCGTGTACTTCCGCTTTCCCTCTCGCTCATTCACTAACTCTCTTTCATTCATGAATGAAAGGTCTCACAGGCGCCATCTTGAGTCGAACACGCGCTCCTACAGCCATGCTGTCGCATGTTCGGTCTAAGATCAGCAGCCTGATGTTAATGTGTTTTGGCGCCATCTTTGGTGGAGGCGTGCGTTACAGTCACAGCTACTGCGCATGTTCCACTATGTTGGTGTCAAAAGGGGGAGTGACTATCAACCGTGTCACTCCCTTCTCTTATCTTATCTCTTCTTGTTCACACACATACACACACACACACACACCCACACTGGTGTTTATGTTGTACATAGTTTGTGTGATTTTAGCTTTAGCAAGTAGGATTTATTGATTCAAAGTACCAAATTATCATTTATGCTTTAATGTTCATTGACTTAGATCATTCCATTAGCCTTGGATATTTAATGTTGGTGAATCAAATTGTCTAATTGATTCTTGTTATTTGATTTAATAAATTGATACTTTTGTTCACTTAAAGGAACGCTCTGTGTCTTTTGTACATGAATGTTGTGACAAACGGTGGTTGCGAGGGTCAGTGCTCGGATTCATACCTTCATTACTGTTCAATTGGGATATCTTTGACATTGTCAATAACAGTGATTATTTAGACTGATTTTGAAAGGCATAGATTGATTGTCTTTTCCCTGATTTCAGGGTGGTGCTCCGATCTAAAGTTAATTAATTATTAAAACGAATTAATTAATGTTTATTACTTTTATTTTTATCAATCAAATGATTGCCACTATTGTTGAACCACAACACAATGGTGCCCCGTGCAAGGGTTTTAAAGAAAATGAATAACACAATTAATTATTAAAAATAATTCCATAAACTCCAGCTAAATCTGTGTGGTCGAATCAGGCTCCTATTCACCCCACGTGTCTCCCCTTTTGTACTGTGATTTGTTCCCGTGTATCGCGATCCTGTCTCAACACAGCCCGCGATCACTCATTTACAGGAAACTTCCGTGATCTGTAAGAACCAAAGTTTAAGTCGGCCACAGGATAAACTGTGTGATCCACAGAAGTTTCCGATCAGACACGTGACCCTTTTCTACCTCACTCCCCTTTTAAATTCTTATCGTCACCGCCAACTCCATTTTTCTCTCAACTCTCCTCGCTGCCTCAGCGCCCCTGCCTGCGAAGTGCGGAAGAGCTGAGTGATAAATCTGAGCACGAGCGCCATCTCGCGTTACCTCACGGTAATCGCGGGTGACACCATTGTTAAATGACGAAGCGGCCATTTTGTTAACCCGGAAGTGGGAGGAGCGCCACCATGACTATCGTCACCTCAGAGACCCCTCCTTCCTGTTTACTTTGGCTTTGTTTTGTTGCTTCCTGTTTTACTTTGGCTTTGTTTTGTTCACTTCCTGTTACCTGCTGCCAAAGTGACACGCCCCCTTTTTACACACACACACACACACACACACACATTCCTGCACTCAGATCCATACCCCTTTTTATTTACCTGTCTTTCTTTTATATTGAAACGTTTTTACCAGTGGTTATTTTGGATTAAGGGATTGATGTTTATTGTTTTCTATTGATTCAATTTAATGCTTTAATAAATGTTAAACCTTTACTTTAAATGTACTGTTTCTGTCTTTTGTGCTTGCTTGTTTGTAACAAAGGGTCTTTGTTAATTATTAATTAATATTAATATACTTATTATTAATTAGTTATAACTGACAGTCAAGAGACACTTCAAGGTTGTAAAGTGACAGTTTCGCTGTCATTCTCCTCGCCCTAAGAGGAGTGGTGACCCGTTTTTAAGAAATTAATAACAACATTAATTATTAAAAATAATTAATCATTTGTATTAATATTTTCCCACCAATTACTTAAGTTGAATCACAACACGTTAATTCCACAAATTAATCATCCTGCGTTAACGCGTTCATTTTGACAGCCCTACTTATGAGCAAATGTATTTCCTATGGTCTCACAAGTTCATCAAGTGGGACGTCTGGAAAGAACTTTTGTAGCTGCTGTGGTGTTACGTGTTTGTGAACATCTGCAATGCTGTCCAAACCATAACAAACTAACTGATGCGACTTGAGTACGCCCTTGGGAGTCTTCACTCGGATCTTTAGAAGGTAACGTCTTGTCTCTACGTGGACCGTCATCTCCCCAACTCCGTGGACGACTATTGCAGTCCACCTTCCTTTAGAAGGCTTGGTTGATGCTTTCAGTGTTGAAGGCTCTTGATGCAGTATTGGAGAACACATCTGCATTGTTTTGCCAACTCTGGTGTAAGTTTACTGAAAAACTCCACTTGATCCACTGTATAGTTCTTCCTGCTTTTACCTTCCTCTGGGCCAAAGTTTTTCCTTCTCTGATCCACACTGCTCTTTCTCATCTCATTATTGGAACACAGATAAAAATGATGCTCCGGAGTCTGTTCATCCTTGCATTTTCGATTTTTACACAGGTATGCAGGTTTGCAGTATTAACCATCATCATGAACTTCAAGACACTTATTGCATGCTCCCAACTTGTTTACTGCAGCTCTTTTCTCTGTCAGCTTTCTTTTATGCTTCACATCACCACAGACTACACAACCTCTGTGGTCACTTCCTGCTTTAGTAGACTTGGTTCTAGCATGCCTTGGTTCAGTCCGACTTTCCTTTCTACCCGGCTCTTCATCCCTCAGTTGTTCGAGCTGTTCGTATATGCTCTCCTGGTCTTTCAGAAAGGACAAAATACTGTCAAACCGTTTCTCTGGTGCCACAGAATTCTTCTTGTCAGCCACATAGACCAGCCATTCCTTTTTGAGGGTTTCTGGAAGATTGGTTTCAATTGACTTTGTCATCAGTGGATTTTTAATAGCGCCTGCGTCTCCGAGATCACTCAAGTCCTGAAGTGCCTTTTCCACAGCTTGAATTAACTCCACTATTTTGCGTGGCTGGTATCCTTTGACAGGTGGTATCCTCTGAAGCTCCTCCGCTATTTCGATAGCAATAGTTGTTTGATTTCCAAATCGGTTCTCTAGAACCCGGAAGACATCCTCCGCAGTGTTATAACTTGTGAGACGGAGGTCTCGTGTGATTTTGTCCTCCAGACTGTCCAGTAATTGAACCTTCTTCACTTCACTTGACCCAGTGGGCTCACCTTGCTTTTGCAGTGCTTCCCAATCCTTCTTCCATCTGTGAAAGTCACGCTTATTTCCAGTAAACTCAGGAAGGGCTGTAGGTTTCAATCTGATGGCTGGTGAAGGATAATTGAAAGCATTTCCCGTCAGTGTTAATCTTCCAGTGTCCTCCTTCATTCTTGCTTGTATAAAGTTAGCCTTCCTAGAAACCAGCTTGAGGACAAGAAGCTCAAGTGTTCTTAGACGTTCCTGGAAGCTCTCCTGCTCATCCAGAGGAACCCATCGTTTCCAACGACTGTATGACACCTTTGCAGTCTCTACCAATTTTTGCAGGTGGTTGAGCATGAATTCATATGCTTCTTGACTTCTATCTGATGGGGTGGTGTCAGCAGCAAGTTCACATGCGCCATCTGCTGTCTGCAGTGAGGTGGACAATTCAGCCTTTCCAAAGTTCCCCCATAAAGTATCCTGGATGAGCCCTTTAACCTCTCTTAGTTTCCACTCGCACCCCTTTGCAGTCTTTGCCAGGTCAGCTCTTTGCTGTTCTGTTAACACAGCTTCCTCATCTGCGTCCAGCTCCGCCTCCAGCTCTGCAATGAGTCCAGCCTCCACATTGAACACACATCTGTATATTCAAAATTATATCAACTGTTTTATCCTTAAATAATTATAATATCTCATAATAACATCACATGAATAATATAGTACAAATATACACACCACTGTTACCTCCTTTTTTTCAGCTTAACATCAAATTCATCTTTAAGCCATTTTTTAACCCAGATTTATATATTTCCCTATTTATATTTATCATATTTTTAAAAATGTTTATAGTACACACATTTTCTCATAATTATTTTACAATACTTTTACAATTATTTAAGCATTTTACCACAGTTATTTTACCCCCATGATTTTAGTGGCGAAACGCGGCAGTTTTTAAGACAGTGTCAAATTATTTTGTGCCGCAAGCCATCTTCCATTGCTTCTCCCTTCTGGTGCTGTGTGCTCTCTTTAAAGCCCCGGGTGGAACTCCGGCAGGCGCATCGGTTCCGCCCATTTTCGGTATTGTGAGATCTTTTTCAGTCCATTGATTTCAGTTTGAATTGACAGTGGTATAATCCAGTTTTTAACCACATAATACAATTAAATAATACTCCCAATTGTTCAAAGAAATAATTCCTCTTCAAATGTAAACTGAAATTCCTTCTACAGGGAAACAAATCCCACTTTTCATGCAGTGATGGCTCCTGGCACGAAGTGCGAGGAACCTATTGTTCCTGTTGAGATTATTATTTTTTTGTCCGACGTTGCGCTCAATTTTGAGGGGGTTAACATGCATGAAAACACTTGAAATTTGGGACAAAATTTGGTGTTAGGCTTAGTCCAAATATTTTTTTCATTTTTTGTGTCTTAAGTCACACTTAGTTGTTCGAATTTGAACCAAACTTGGTACAGATGTTGCTCTCATGATTCCAAACAAATTTCTAATGTACTTCCATTAGCTCCGCCCACCCATAAGTCGGCCATTTTGGAAAAACGAAAAATGACTAGTCTATGCATTTGAAAGAACTCCTCCTAGCAAGTTTGAGCTAGCACCCCCAGTGGCCTCAGTGGTCCAACAAATTTGACGTTTAAATTCCATTTTCTTTTAATCTTTAGAATGAACAGAAATAATGATATTTCTCACATTCATCTAATATGATGAGTCAATAGAAATGTAATTGTTAATTTAGAATTATTTGGGTTTTTATCTATTTTTGGGGGTTTGATGCAGAACGGAGTCATTGTGGCGAGGGCCCTTTCATGACTGCGAGTCCACGAGCGGTCCTAGTTAGGGCACAAATGTGCCAGGGCCAACCTATTGTTCCTGTTGAGATTATTATTAGGGTTCGAGCACGACTGTGCAAGAACCCTCTTGAAATGCAAGGAATTATTAGGGCCTAAGCACAAATGTGCCATGGCCTACGGCTCCTGTTAAATAACAAGAAAAATATTGAACCTCATATGTTTGCCGTTGCACCATATGTGTTTTGCAAAAACGTTATGAAGTTTTATTGTGTGTTTCTTGGCATTGCATTGCAGTAGACAACAGGAGAGGAAAGAGGGAGAAACACTGGTGTCATGGCAGAACATGATATTACCAGCCTTCCTTTGACTCCTCTCAGTATGGGGTCTCAGGCAGTTACCTGCTTTGCATTTTGTTTTATTATATATTCACACGCACACACGCGCGCACGCAGGCACGCACACACACACACATATATGTATATTTCACAGCTAAAACATTTACTTTTGGAGAAGTAATTTCTTTTAGTTGGATTTTTCGCAAATGTGATTATTATGATTTTTTTCTCTTTTCCATAAATGATCGAGAAGAAGGAATAAGATGGATAACATGATGCAACTTTACTGATACAACCTGCCATCAAATGCCAAAGAAGAAATAAGACAGCATCCCACAGTCTTAGAAATAAGGGTTCCAAAAGTGTTCTTCTACAAGGGCTGAGGTTCTACCTGGAACCATTTGCTTCAAAAAACCCTTTCCCCAAAGAAAGGGTTTTTTAAGGGATCTTGACTAATGATAAAACTAATGGTGCCAGTAAGAACCATTTTGATCCAGAGAACCGTTTAAAAACCCCTTTCCTGAATAAAGGGTTTTAAAATTGTTCTGGGTAACACTAAGTGTTCCAGGTGGAAGCTTTATAAAAGGTTCTACCTGGAACCAAAACGGGTTCTCTATGAGGACAAGCCAAAGAACCTCATATGGTTTTACTTAGCACTTTTATTTCTAAGAGTGCACAACTGTGAGGTACAAAATTGTAGAATTCTAAGCTTACATGACCGAACATTGATTTATTGTGATACTGTATTCCATTTACATCAGAACTCACGACCGGAACTGGGAGTAACATCAAGTCTGATTTGATCATGTTCTATTTGACAAAACAATTTTTTTTGGCTAGCCATTGTCAGCAATACCAGTTGATTATAATGATCTATCGATTTAGTGATACATCATAATCCTTCATTGTGCAATAACAATCAAACTGCCAGGGCAAATATTTAAATTTTAATTAAGAAATTAGATGTTCCATCCATATTCAATACATATACTTTGTTCTCTGTTGTGAGTAAATAGAGAAATCCTGCAATTTTAACTTTTCACAAACGTTTTTTTCGGTGAGACAGATATCATGATGTACCACTATATGATAGTCTTGCAATATATTAATTATCACAGAATCGTGATATTATTGGTATTTTGGACCATGTATTGTGTAACAGCAAGAAGGTGCTGGGTTCATTTCCCGGTCTGGGATTTTTCTGTTTGGAGTTTGCATGTTCGCCCTTTGTCTGCGTGGGTTTTATCCACCATCAAAACATATTAGAATGTTCAACACATTCGGTCAGGTTGGTCCCTTGTGGCAGTCGCAAATCCGAATTCCAATTAAAAATTCTAAATCATGAACATTTCTAAGATTATTTTCTTCTTTTGTTTTTGTATCGCAGTTTGCATTACTGGCTGGATCTGTGTCATCTTCTTGTAATGCCTAACATGTTTCATAGGACCGTTTTTAAGTACTTTAAGTACTTTGAACTAAGTCCTTTGAACAAATTCCTGTCACTGGAATTTGGTTAACCAGGAAGCATTTAACTGTGTTCTTGTTAATATAGTTGGAGAAGGAAACTGAAATATAACATTACAGATTCCAACTGTAAAGCATCAACTTCTTAGGTAAACAAAGAGTACATGAAGAAATGAGTAGAAGCAAGGCAAAGAGAGCTGGTGCCAAAAAAACACTGCAACAAGTCTGTGAAGAGAATGAACCTGAGCAGTCCAGTCCTCCCAGTACTGAGTGGACTGACAGAAACTCAATAAGCATCAGTGCACACACCTCAGTCTTGGAAGATGATCTTTTCAAAGAGTTTGATTCACTTCTTTCCCAACCTGCTCTCACTGGGTTCTGTAAGTCAGACCAGAAGCTTCCATCATCACCTCAAAAATTCCAACATCCTATCATATGTTTTTTGGAGAGAAGGATTTTTCCAGTGTTGGTTCCCGGATTGAAGGCCATGTTGAAAGAAGCTGAGAAAAAGGGCTGTTTTAAGAGGAAAAGAACAGCATTCAACCCATTTGATTTTATGATTCACTGGCTATACAATCATAACCCCCAAAGGCATGGACAGGGCCCAGTGAAGTTCCATGGCATTCCCTTCGTCAAAGAGTGGCTCAAGACACATCCCAGGGGTCCCATCCCTCTGTTTCTGCGGCTAAGTGAGAGTCAGGCTGCTCTGCGTATTCAGGCTTTCTGGAGGGGATACAGGAGTCGAACTTGCCCAGATATGCAGGCACTGCTCCAGTGGAAAAAAGAACTGAGAGAGAACTACGATGTTCCCAGAACTGTGCAGGAGTTCTGGGCTTACCGAGAAGGCAGAATTACGGATCCTTGTAGCTCTGATGAGTCCACCCACAAGGGTTCCTCGATTAGTGAGCACTCTGGTGACCATAGCTCCTCTTCCCAGATGAGCTCTGAGGAGGATGAGTCACAGACCTCCAGCTCAGGCAGTGCAGATGAAGAATCTGCCACACCACCAGCTGATGATTCTCCAACTGCAGCTAAGTCTGCTGATTACCTTCAGACTGCACAGGGTCCTTCATAATCTGGAACTGACAACCTGAGTTAGACTGGTGGTACATTTATTGAAAGTCTTTTCTGGCATTAAACCCTGTTACATTGACATCAAAGTGAACAAAGTGATCAGTGACACAAGCTTATAAAAACAACTGTAGCCACTCAATGTGGGCATGTGGACAGTGACCTTTTTGATGACTCACCTCTTTTTACATGTCATGCCCAGTAAATGAACACAATGCAGTAAGATTCAAATATTATACCATTATAAAGAAACCTTAATTTACTCCATGGAAGTCATATTTCCTTGACATTTCATCAAGCAGGACACTCAAATAATGTTTGAGACAACATTTGAAACTACAAACATAATTTAATGTTTGTGAATATGTTATAGAAAACCTGCAAGAACTTACAGACGAAAAAGTATATTCTGTCTGAATTGTAACTTGTAATGCCAAAAGACCTGCATGTATTAGTCCATTATATTATAATAATCTAAAATAATGGTTATTTCATATAACCATTCATATTCCATTTACTTGATTTATTTTGTACCAATGAGTACCGGCAAGTTGTACACTCGGAGGCACAATGCTGCACTCCAGAGTTTGAATTTGGTTCTGCCATCTTGTACAGTGCTGTGAAAAAGTATTTGCCCCCTTCCTGATATTTTTTTGCAAATGTTTCAGATTATCAAACAAATATATATTAGAGGATAAACCAAGTAAACATGCATTGTGATGATTTTATTTATTAAGGGAAAAAAAACTATCCAAACTTACATGGCTCTATGGGAAAAAACTAATTGCCCCCTCGTAAAATCATAACATAACTGTGGTTAATCTCATAAAAAAAAAGAAAAAAAAAAAAAAGATGCACTTGCCACAACCAGGCCTGATAACTGCCAGACCTATTGAATCAAGAGATCACTTTAATAGAACCATGTCAGACATCGTGATGTCGGCCAAAAGATCCCAAAAAGGAAGACATCATGCTGTGATCTGAAGAAATTCAGGAACATATGAGAAACAAAGTAATTGACATCTATCGGTCTGGAAAAGGTTACACAGACTTTTATAAAGCTTTGGGACTCCAGTGAACCATGCAAGGGCCATTATTCACAAATGGAGAAAACATGGAACAGTGGGGAACCTTCCCATGAGTGGCCAGCCTATAAGAATTAGCCCAAGAGTGCAGAGATGACTCGTGCAAGAGGTCACAAAAGAACCCAGAACAGCATCAAAAGAACTGCAGGCCTCACTTACCTCAGTGAAGTCAGTGTTCATGACTCAACCTTAAGAAAGAGACTGGGTGAAAATGGCATGCATGGCCATTAGAATGTGCAGCCATTAGTTTGTAACCTTAAACTGAAGTCCACCTCTGAATGGGAAAAGAAAACAAAATGAAGGTTTTGGAGTGGCCTTGTCAAAGTCCGGACATTAATCCAGTTATGATGCGTTGGAATAAGTCGGCTCACGCTCAGAAACCCTCCTATTTGGCTGAATTAAAACAATTCTGCAAAGACAACAGGGCCAAAATTCCTCCACAGCTATATGTAAGACTCGTTGTCAGTTATCCCAAACAATTATTTGCAGTTGTTGCTGCTAACGGTGGCACAATCAGTTGTTAGGTTTAGGGGGCAATTACTTTTTCACATAGGGCCATGCAGGTTTGGATAGTTTATTTTGACTTAATAAATAAAATGATCACTAAAAAACTGCATTTTGTTTTTAATTGTGTTATCTTTGTCTAATGCTTAAAGTTGTTTGATAATCTAAAGCATTTGTGTGGCAAACATGCAGGAAAATAAGAAATCATGAAAGCTGGCAAATACTTTTTCACAGCACTGTTTCAAAACATTATCATGCCAGCTGACTTTGTCAGTCACTACTACACTACACTGCTTGATAATCTCCTTTAACATATAGTTTTCAGGTCTGATTTTAATTAATTAATTAATCAATCAATCAAATGTTATTTATATAGCCCACAGTTTACAAAACATAGTTTGTCTTAAAGGACTTCACAGGGTTGGTAACATCCTCTGTCCTTAGACCTTCGACCAGGGTAAGGAAAAACTAACAGGGAAAAAACCCTTGTAACAGGGAAAAAAGAAACCTTAGGGAGAACCACAGGTGAGGGATCCACTCCCTGGATGGACAGACATGCAGTAGCTGTTACCCAAAACATACAATACACAATTACAAAGAATAGAAAGTAAAATGTTTTAAGAGCTTGTGGAACACAATGAATGTCTCCATATTGAAATACATGAAATATGGCTCCTGTTCACATTTAATCTAATACTTAACTGCCATGACCTCTGATCACAGGACCCTTTTCCCTGTTCTGTTATTAGTGCCTGCTTGGCAATGCAACTCATGGGATAGAAGAAGCAATACATAATGAACTAGAAAAGCATTCTGTTGCTGACAGACAGACAAACAGACAGACATACAAACAAACTCCAGCGATAACATATAGTAGCCATATTCTAAATCCAAAAGAAAGTCCATCTTGAATTATGAGGAATTTTTTTGGCAATTTCATGTCTCAGATGGAATTCCCTACTAAAGTAGCATGGCAACCCAGATCAAAGACTAATGGAACTCACATCTTCTCATCAGTTGAATCTCCTGAGTCAGCAGCAACAGACATTTGCCAATATACAGCATGCACCCCAACACGCGCTGGAAAGGACCCATCAGTGTTGAATGGCACCTTTAATTCAGTTTAGACGTTTTATTGCATTTTTCATGGACTTTGGGTTAAAGGTTTTTGATCCTGGCTTTCAATTTTCCTGGTGTTTTGTCAGTGTCTTGTTTTACTTCTTCTGTTCTTCCTACTGTGTAGCTTACAGGCTTCCTCCTGTGTTTATCATTTCAAGGAGGTCCGGATAGAGAAACTGTCCTCATGTACAGGACCGCAGCATCATCATGTTTAAGATGCATTATAATGTAGATACATTGCAATGAATTTATATATTGAAGTAGCAATGTCATGGTATCAATATCTGCACTGTGTCAATGATTCAAATGCATATAAAATATGGGCTGCACATAAAAATCAACTGTTAGTTTAATTTATGCACAAGAGTGATGGGAATTGCAGTTCTTTTGACTGTACTGAATCCCAAGAATCCGTTCATTAAAATGATTTGTTCACCAAATCCTTCAGTGCTTAGCAGGAGGAGGTGCCCTGAATGACAGCGCAAACGAATCACGTCCACCCGTTACCCAGTTCACCGTGTGCAGGTGAATGACTGACAGAACGGTATTAATCAATTAATGCCTGCCTCCTTGACACAGACTCCCCTCCCCTCTCTGACTACAGCAGCAGCACTTCACATTTACTGAACGTGAACACGGTCCTCTTTCTTCTATATTGCAGAGTTTACCAAATAAATAATAATTATTATTATTGTATTATGGGTTAGGGTTAGGGTTTTTAAAGTATTTTAAATCTTGCAGCTTGACCTGCTCTGGAGCCTCATGTAAAAACCGTGGGTACGCACAAAAAGACGGCATATGCTTGCTTTCACGCACACAATGGCATTCATAAAAATGTATTTGGCGTGGAACCTTGCGGACTGCAGTGCAAACTCTCGAGCTGCCATGAGAATTTGCGGCGCACTCCGCAAACTCTTGTCAGGTGGAGACGCTGCAATATTAAGCTCTGAAACTTATCAGTGTTTCAAAATATTATTATTATTATTATTATTGTGTCTATAGTGACAAACAGGTATAATTCTGTGACAAACAACAATGATACACCATCGTACGTTTGAACACGTGTGGATAAGATCAGAGGACACTGAAGACAAAACTGATCCCGCGCGCAAACACACACACTTCAAACGTGTTCGCGCGCGCGCGTGTGTGAGTGAGCCACACTTTTCTCTAAGTCTTACTTTGAGCAAATAACTGAAATTGATTTAACACAAATTAATATTTTCTTTATGTAAATAGACACACAGCTGCTGACGTGAACGCATGGAAACACGCCAGTCTACAATGTTTGAAACGCTCCAAAATAAAGTTACAAACTAATTTGTTGTAAGAAAATGGGACTTGAATGTAGAGTAGAACATTTCCTTATCCCATTTTAATGCATACGATAACAAAATAACTGCAAAAAAGTTATTCCACCACCGATGCGCATTTCATCAGAGGAGACAGCTGGTGCAGGTGCGCGCTCGTCAGCCGCTGGAGACACACCTGAGACACCAGCACCCCTGCTGAAAAAACCAGCTTAGACCAGCTTAGGATGGTTGATGGTTTTAGCTGGTTTTAGCTGGTTTTAGCTGGTCTTAGCTGGTCTTAGGCTGGTTTAGTTGGTTTACCAAGCTGGACAAGCTGGCCAGGCTGGTGTGTCAGTCGCTGGCCAGCTGGTATGGCTGGTCACCCAGTCAGGCTAAGCTGGTCTCAACCTGCCTGACCAGCAAAACCCGGCTGGTAGGCTGGAGTCAGCTGGTCTGTCTAGCTTGTCAGCTGGACAGACCAGCAAAACCCAGATGGTAAGCTGGGCAAGCTGGTTGGATGGCCAGCCTCTTAGACTGACCAGGCTGGACTGGGCAAGCATGGCTCATAATTGTCATGATATGTATAAATAATACATTCTGATATATATATATATATATATGTGTGTATATATATATATATGTGTGTGTGTATATATATGTGTGTGTGTATATATATATATATATATATATATATATGTGTATATATATGTATATATATGTGTGTGTATGTGTGTGTAATAGGGAAGCCACAAGGCAGTGTTGGTTAGTAGATTAAAAGTTATGGCTAAAACCTACAACAGGTCTATCGTATTTGCTCTACAAAAATATATCAAAACAATAATAGTCCCTCTTTCCCATGAAGAGGCAAAGGCAGGTTGAGAAAATGAATTCATGAACTATTGTTTTTAGAGGATTTACATGGACTGTCCTAATACCTGTGATCCATTCAAACCATGAAGAGCAATGAAAATTATTTCCTCATATTTTGTCTCACAGTTTATATATCAATGACACACCAATACTCCAAAAAGTGATCGGTGTGGTCAAAGAGAAAAAAATATTATTTTGGCACATGTACTTTATGTGCCAAAAAACTTCAAAACTTGATTGGGTCAAAATCCATCAACGTTGTCTGTGCGTCCAACGTCACACACGTCATCACGTCGACAGAAGATGACGCAACACACACCTCCAGGTTCTGAAGACCGCGAAGCGCGAGCCACCAACGGGGAAACGGACCGGCGAAGGAAAACGGGAACAAAAGGTCTGTGCACACTACATACGGTATATAATTCACACTTTGTGTTGCGTTTTCTATTAAAGTAGTATATTTATATTGTCGAGGCTGGTGGGTTGGTTTGGATAACAACGTAGCTAGCCATTTAGCCGCTAGCATGGAAGCTCACATGCTATCGTCTCCACCGGAACGTCTCTCACGTCGCGGGCTAAATATCCCGAAGTCATGTAACGTTAACTCAATTTACTTTTTTATTTATGTATGCAATTTATCACCTACACGTACACACACGTACACAGACACACACACACACATACACATACGTACACACACGCACAGACACACGCACACACACACATACAGTTTTGAGGTGAGTTCGGACGGAGTGGGATTTCGTCGGGGGGGGGGGGGGGGGGGGGAATGGGGTGTAAGGGGGTGTGTTTCGGCGTTGATGGCAGACTAAGCGCAGTGCTGTATATTATGTATGTATGTGTATATTACATATATATATATATATATACATATACATATATATCTGTGTATATATATATACATTTGTATATATATATATATATTCATATTTACATATATATATATACACATACAAGGGGTATGTTTCGGTGTTGATGGCAGACTAAGCGCAGTGTTGGGAAGGCTGTATATTATGTATGTATGTGTATATTACATATATATATATGTGTGTATATATATTTACATATATATATATATATATAAGGGGGTGTGTTTCGGGGTTGATGGCAGACTAAGCGCAGTGTTGGGAAGGCTGTATATTATGTATGTATGTGTATATTACATACATTTTTATATATATATATATATGTATAGGGCGAGAGGGAGGATTGGTTTCTTTCACCCACAAACAAGCTTGTTATGTATTGCTTTTGGCATGGTGATATCTGAATAGTTAATATAGAGCTGAAACAATCGATTGCTAAATTAATCGTCAACTATTTTGATAATTGATGAATTGGTTTGAAGCTTTTTTCATAATTAAAACAAGATTTCTGATTGTTTTAGCTTCTTAAATGTGGATATTTGCTTTGTTTCTTTGCTCCACATAACAATTTTATTATTAACTATAAAATGACTATTAATAGTCATTTTATGGAGCAAACAATTTATTTTTGCGTTTGTTTCAGATCAATCGCGCATTGTCACCAACACTCTGACAGAGTGGCAACTGTCAGAGCTTATAGTAATATTTAAAGGTAAGAAATAACATTTTTTCCACCCATCCACAGCATATCAATTCTGCACTACTCATAGTGATAATTTGGATAGTTATGGAGTTGACTGCATTCCTTTTTTGTATAAATTCTTATTAAATATAATTTCCTTTTTTTTTTTTTTTTCAATAGGTGGACTGCACACATTTTCAGAACATGTTTATTGTAATGATAGACCCTCAATTAATTTGTGGCTTCTTAGGTCAGTTCAGGTCTGAATCCTTTTTTAAATTGTTTTCTGTAATGTGAGCTATATGCCATAACCATTAAGACTTAAACAAAAAAAGTTTGGAATATTTTGTTATGTGCAGTGAAAGGTAGACTATTAAAGTTCAACTTTTTGAATTATAAATGCACTGAATCTTTTCCAAATAGTAATCCTAGACTCAGACTCATTGTTCTTGTGGGCACCAGGAAAATGGTCCTCACAATGTCTAGTTTTAATTCTACTATAGTTGATAGACATTTGGTTCTTACTCACTCACATTTGCTCTCTTGCATTCTTTCTTCGTTTCTTTTTTTTTTTAGCCTGGAACAAACATGGTGGAGTATCTTCATGAGGCCAGATCCAGACCCTACACCTATATCACCATCCATCTCAGGCTATTACTATTGTTGCCGGAGAGGCTTTGGAGCATGATTCAGGCCATTGATGTCTGCTTTAAGGCAATTTCATCTTCGACATTGAATATCCAAAGCAGTGTAGGCATGTGTGGGAATTCCTACAGAGCGCAGTCTATAAAATGCCAGGAGGGGTGTCCAAACAAGTTCCTTCAGACAAGAGTACTTGCGTGCAAGTAGAGCTAACTACCTTTTCTAATTTAAAAGCTGTTCTTGAGGCCAACAGGTGTTGATTGTTGACTTATTTTATTGTTTGTGTTCCAGTGACCTGAAATATGCTGAATTTGATTTTATATTGTAGATCATTTTCAATAAATGTTTTCCAAGATTCCAGTATTGTTTAAGTGTTTATTGCATAATATATGCTTTGCGTGACCAAACTCTGACCAGCTTAACCAGCTATACCACTGTGACCAGCTATACCACTGTGACCAGCTTAACCAGCAATGGTGACCAGCTTAAGCAGCTATGGTGCCCAGCTAGACCACTGTGACCAGCTTAGCCAGGTATGGTGACCAGCTAGACCACTGTGACCAGCTAGACCACTGTGACCAGCTTAAGCAGCTATGGTGCCCAGCTAGACCACTGTGACCAGCTTAACCAGGTATGGTGACCAGCTAGACCACTGTGACCAGCTTAACCAGCTAAAGTGTCCAAAACCCCTCTAAACCAGCAAACATCCCAGCTTAGGCTGGTCAGGCTGGCAGACCAGCCTAAGCTGGGATGTTTGCTGGTTTAGAGGGGTTTTGGACACTTTAGCTGGTTAAGCTGGTCACAGTGGTCCAGCAAACCATCCCAGCTTAGGCTGGTCAGGCTGGTCTGGCGGACCAGCCTGACCAGCCTGGTCAATCTAAGCTGGTTTTTTCAGCAGGGACACCTGAGACACCGGCACACCTGAGACACCGGCACACCCGAGACATCAGCACACTAGCATCTTCTTCCTCCCTCTTCCTCCCTCCCCAGCGTCCACAACACAATCAGTGACAGTAATGAATCATTATACAGTAAGTCAATGAGCTCTATCTGCTTATTCTGTGCGTAATGCACGTGTGCGTAACTGGATGATGACGCGTGATGCTGACAGATTTATATATTGTTGAAATGATCTGTAAATTCAGCTCACATGGATAAGTCATGTCTAAACAAACATGTTACATCAGAAAAAAACACACACAGGATATATATTTATATCTAATTCCAAATAAACAAACAAACAAAAAATATTAATATATCTTTTTCAAATTTATACATCATATATGTTGATCGCACACTTTCCATCTTTTTATTTTATTTTCCTCCTTTGCTGCTGCATTTGTCATTGTTCTTCAGGAAGGAGGCGTCAGAGAGGGTGTTTTAGAGGAATTTGTGTACTAATTTGTGGTTGGAACGAGGGCGTGGTGTGTTACTCATTCACCTGCGCTCAGTGTGATGTGATGTAAAAAGAGAAGGTGCGCAGGACTCGTCGTACGCACGGTTTTATAAATCTGAGAATTTCTTTGCGTTCATATTTTTCAAATTTTGTGAGTACGCCCTCTTTCAGTATGAAAGCTGGCACCCTTTTATACATGAGGCCCCTGGTGAGTCTCACTCGCTCTTCTGTCTCCTCTCCTCTTATTACTTCATAGGTGTACCTAACTCTGTTAAGATAATGGTTGCGGGGGCGTGTGTGCTTCATGTGACTTGGCTTGACTCAACATTAGATTTCTTGTGTGCATTGTAAATAAATCACAGTCACTGATGGCTGTTGGCAAACACTATGGACGACTGTGTGAACTCATAGATCTCAGAACAGATTAGAAACTTTTAAAGTCGATGTTGATTTAAAACCATGAATTACAGTAATATAATACAACTATAGAATAATATTTGATCATATTTGAAGAAGATATGGTCATTTGAATGTAGGCACTCCTGTAGACTGCTTTAGGGAGAATTTTAGCCTCATAGATTTACACCCTCTGGGAACCAAGAGACTGAATCATCACATTTACATAGCACAACCCCCTCCTGGTCTAAGCTGTCAGTGAAACCACACCTCTCTGTATGAGCACATATACTATAGTTGTGAGCTACACTGCTACACAGAACAAAACATATACAATACATTAAAAAACTGGACATAATATTCTATTCGTTGACCAGTTATTGTCCTTTCGGCCTCTGAGTAATCCATCTGTTTGTTGTTTTTGCAACTTGAAGTCTGATAAAATTAATGCTAACACCTTAGCATAAAGATCGGTAGCTTAACATATAAGCTAACAAGTTGTAAGAAATCATGTCTCGCCGAACATTATAGGTTGCACCAATATTGTCCAACTCAGGGTTGCCTATGATCTGCCCTTTGCCTTCTGCTGTAAGAGTCAGTCTCTAGAATACAAAGGGAGACAACTACTATCAATTGTAAAAGAAGGAGGAAGAGGCTCCAGACTAATTTAATTAAATCATTGAAATCCTTTTCGAGATAAAGGTGATCACACGTTCATTGTTAGAAGAGACAAAAGGTGATCACATGTTGAAGGAGACTTCAGTCCCAGACCTGGAGAAGAAGGGACTGATTGAGTCAGCCAATCTGCACATGTTATTCTGTTATCATTTATTGTCCTTACACTCCTGTAGTCATTGGTACAGTCAGTGGTATGCAACAGTTTGGGCACCCCTGTAAATCTTCATGATTTTCCTTTATTAATCATATTTGTTTGAAAAAGACATTTCAGTTAAATATATCATATAGGAGACAAACACAGTGATAATTGAGACGTGAAATAAAGTTTATATGATTAACAGAAAGTGTGCAAGTATTATTCAAACAAAATTAGGCATGTGCATAAGTTTAGGCACCATAAAAGAAAACATTTGTGCATCCTCCTTTTGCAGAAATAACAGCCTCTAAACACTTCCTACAGCTTCCAATTAGAGTCTGGATTCTGGAGGAAGGTATTTTGGACCATTCTTCTTTACAAAACATCTCCAGTTCAGTTTGATGGTTTGCCCCGGCACAACTTCAACTTTGTCACTGATTCCTGGACATTGTTCTCCAGAATCTGGTGATATTGCAGACGTTCTGTAAATCATATACACTTTATTTCACTTCTCAAATATCACTGTTTGTCTCCTATATGATATATTTAACTGAAATTTCTTATCCAAACAACCAATGATTTATAAAGGAAAATCATGAACATTTACAGGGGTGCCCAAACTTTTGCATACCACTGTATTTCCATCAACTGTTTTTGTTGTTTCATGAAAACAAAATATACTATATATACTTAAGAGAGAAGGATCAAAGACAGACACATATTTCTAATATCAAATCAGACACTAATGAAATACATTGAAGTGGCTCTGTGGTGGAGTGTGGATGGATCAGTCTGTTAGTGAATGAGCTGATGATGTACTAATAACTCTCAACTTGTTGCTTAATCATTGGCATTACAGTCAATACTTCATACACAAAGCTGTGTCATTCACACATGATTCAAGCACATCTGCATATTTGTGCTGGAGATAATTAATAACAATAACAAGAAAAAACTTCCCTGTATGTGACTGACCACTAACGTTACGTTATGAAAACTCACCAAAAGAATCTAGGGCGGTGCTGGCGTCACGTCATCATCTCAGACAACTACTGTGTGTGTCCTGCTCTCTTTCAGCCGCTGAATAATCATCTGTTTGTTGTTTTTGTGACGATGAAGTCTGCTAACACGTTAGCATAAAGATCGCTAGCTTAAAATGCTAACAATCCACACACCAGCAGTCTCTGTCTTCTGTCTTTGTGAAGAAGTTCAGCCACGGTTGACTTATTGTCCGGTTTTCTTTGCCGGACAATAAGGAAGTTTGGTCAACAAAGCTTTGATGACGACTGCTTTGATAACAATCACGCTTTAATTTCACACTGCACACACACACACACACACACACACACACACACACTGCACACATAACTGCTGGGAAGTTCGACACACTCTCTCTCCCCCTCCCCCTCTCTCTCTCTCTGTACGTGCATATTAATTAGCCATGTGTATTCTCCGTGATCGTCAGCTGATTGGCTGAAAAAGCAACAAAAGCTCTGGAATGTGAGATCGCCACACCCAAACTAGGAGTGATTCACAGCGATAAAACAACCTTCATTCAAACACAAAGTTTATGGTGTTAAGGCCCACAATACTGTGATTTGAAGCATGTAGTGGCTTCTTCAAAACAAAAAAAAATTGTAATTTTGAAAAAAAGAAACTTTTTCCTGTTTTTTCTCATTTTGCACTGGGCCCACTTGTTCCCGCTTGGTCCTTGGCGGGTCACATATATGTACCTGGGGTCATTAGGAATGTTATATCCCAAAATTTCCCCCAGGACTCTCCGAACCCTGTCCCAGAATGTTCATATTTTCATACATGAACAGAATATATGAGAGTGGTTGGCATTCAATTGCCCATTCTGTCTCCAACAGAATTGTTCTTGACCCAATTGTTTAAATTTTCCAACCAAACTCCATCTTTCAGAGCTTGTGGATGTGTGTTTGGTCTTATATATGGACTGCCAATCGCTCTCAGACAACTCAATGTTAAATTATTTTTCCTAGTTCACTTTTTTGTTGCTTCAATAAACCTCTGTACAGTTGAGAGACAATTTTTGATGGAGTTTGCTTGTACGCACCTGTCAACACCTCAATCACCTTGTTCCCTTCCAATGAGATTTCCTTCTTAATTTGTGTCTGGTAAAAAGTGTCTTAATTGAAGAAATCTGTAAAAATCCCATTTATCCAATCCAAACTAATTTTTGAGTTGTCTGAATTATTTAAAATGTTGCTTATCTACGAGTGTACACGTAGCTGTTATTCATTTGTCTCTCCACTTTTCAAAGGTTTTGTCCAACACACCTGGTCTGAACCGGGAGGTGTGAGAAGGCCACATCAACAGCTTATATTCTCTTGTTAACTTGTATATTTTTTAACATCATGCAAAATTGACTGTGGTGTGGGCTATCTGGCTTGATAACACAGAGAGCACCAATAGACAACATATCTTAACTGTGCAGCATAGTAATTTTATCTGAGACTTGGGAATGCCAATCCTTCATTTTCTATGTCTAGTTGAATGGTCTTGAATCTTATCCTAGGCCTGGCTCCCGTCCAGATGAACCTAGATATTAGCTTGTACCATAATGAAAATTGTGAATCTGGTACTCTAACTGGGAGTGATACAAAAAGGTACAACAACCTGGGCAAGAGATTCATCTTGATCACCTCACTTCTTGAGCTGAAATTCATTACTAACATTGACCATTTTGCACTTTTGCATCTCTGTGAATGTTATTGTTGATTGGTTTGTAGTTTGTCTCATAAATTATGTTATATTCAAGAGTTATTATCACTCCTCAGTATTTTATTGACTAAGCATTCCAATTTAAATTATATCGCTTCCGGATTTCTTTATTTGGCTTGTAATTAAAAGAAAAAAACCTGAGTTTTTGACATATTCAATTTGTAACCTGTAACCTGTAACCTATTCGAATATATATTCGAATAGGTTTTAAAAACAGACATTTGGAGGTGAAAATGAATATTGAAACCCATCCGCACAGCACGTAGGCTCGCACTGCATGTAACCGTCACCGGTACCGATATCGGTTCAGATGTGAAAGGTACCCAACCCTAATCTGGGCTGATAGATAGGTCTGCCTCCCATTTTGTGGTTGGTAAAGAACTTGTGCTGTTGTTTTCCGTTAATAGTGTATGTATTTTAGACACCATTTTGGGAGTTATAAGTTTTAAAAATTGTTTGATCATTGGAGGTAATTCTAGGTCTAATTTACTCGTTTTAAACCTCGCCTTGATTACAGATTTAATTTGTATATATTCAAAAAACATGTTGCTGTTGATGTCACGATCCACACGGGACCGTATCTATGTTCCCCGGGTCCTATGTTCCCCGCTTTGTATGTGACCGGGGAACATAGGACCCTTTCTCTAACCCTACCCCTAACCCAACCCTTTTTCAAAAAAAAGGGTCCTATGTTCCCCTGTCACATACAAAGTGGACCTTTTTTGGGAAAAACGGGGAACATAGGACCCGGGGAACATAGGTATGACCCCGATCCACACTCTCACATTTTCCCAAGTTCCTTGTTTTTGTTCCCTGCTGCTCCGTGTCTCCTCTCTCGCTTTGCAGGAGGCATGGTTGACCCACTTCCAAGACGACGCTGGTGATTGTCTCCACCTGCGCAGCTCCTCCCCAGCTGCTTCTGATCAGCGATCGGGAGGACTCATAAGGCGGAGCTGCCCTTGTCACCGGCGTCAGTCTGTTGTTTCGCTTTGCTGGTAAAGATGTACTTACTTCGCTTTTAGAAACTTGACTCCAAGAAATATACTCACCACTCGTTCTCTCCAGGTCGCCACGTCTCCTGCGTCCGAGAAGATACGGAAGTCTCCGTGGATTCCATCTCCTCCGGAATCACTTCCTCCTTCTGCCTTCTCACCTCGTCACCTCCTCATCAGAAACCATCGCTACTCCTCACATCGTCTCTTCATCCTCCACCTCGAGTGAGTTCGTTCCTTGAACCAACAGATGAACTTTATGCCACTGTGGAGTCGCTGACTTCTCCCGATTTCCCCACTAGCTGTTACGTACTTCTCTCTGACCATACTTACGTGCATGCTAGCTTACTGTACTTCAGGGCTAATAAAACCGCAGTTTTTACATACTTACCTTGTCTTGTCTGCATTCGGGTCCTCCATTCTTTCACAGTCGTTTCCCCTTAAAGGGAAATGTAACAGTTGATGCCATATTGTTCCACTAAATTCTGAAATGGTAAGAATTGTGGCCAGCCAGGGCCAAAGAGGGCGCAAGTCAGCGCCGTTAATCTACATAACGTTAGTGTTCAGTCACATACAGGGACGTTTTTTCTTTTAATAATCCACAGTGGGTTTCAGAACGTTATGTGACTGCATTGTTAACTAGCTCCAGGGCTGGCACAAACATGTGCTGATGTGCTTGAATCATGAGTAAATGACACAGCTTTGTGTATGAAGTATTGACTGTGATGCTAATGATTTAGCAACTAGCTGAGAGTTAGCACATCATCAGCTCATTCAGGAACAGACTGACCCTGGATTTCCACTGGACGCGGATGGCCGCGGAACGGGAGCGGCGCGGTCGCCGTTGCAAATCGCTTCCATTCTAATCAATGAGAGCATTCCCACCGGCCGCGCTGCGGCGCGTCTCAGCAGCGGCCCGGAAGCGGCTCGCCGCGCCGCAGCGCTATCAATAGGAATGAGTTCTATTTTTTCCGTTGCCGCTGCTGAACCTCGTAAATTTCAACGAAGCAGATCGCACAAGACAGGAAGTCCGACACAGAATCAAAGTAAAACATTTCGCCCCCCTTTCAAAATAAAACACAATACGCAGGTCATATAGCCTGTCACAACTTCACATCAACATTACGTCGTCACCGGTGCTGCCAGGTAAACAGTCAATTAATCAGAGCGTCTCAGAGAGTCACAATGTATGACGAGAGACTGATTGTTGAAGTGGAGAAACATAAAATCATTTATGACACCAGATCAACAGTTCTTCCACGTCGGAGAATGAAAAGAAGCTGTGTTGTTGTTTACTTTATACACAGTCTATCGCTGGATCTCGCGTCCGTTCGAGATTATCGCGCGACCTTCCGTGAATACCGCTGGCTCCCAAGGCTCCGCGCCGCTGCCGTAACGCGCCCGGTGGGGATTGCCGCCGGGCAGAGGACGAAGCAGAACTGCGCCGCTGCCGTTCCGCGGCCGTTCCGCGTCCAGTGGAAATCCAGGGTAAGCCATCCACACTACACAGAGCCACTTCAATGTATTTCATTAGTGCCTGCTGCCACAAGGTAGTTTGATTTGATATTAGAAATATGTGTCTATCTTTGATCCTTCTCTCTTAAGAATATATAGTATATTTTGTTTTTATGAAACAAAAAAAACAGATGATGGAAACACAGTGGTATGCAAAAGTTTGGACACCCCTATAAATTTTCATGATTTTCCTTTATAAATCATTGGTTGTTTGGATAAGAAATTTCAGTTAAATATATCATTTAGGAGACAAACACAGTGATATTTGAGAAGTGAAATAAAGTTTATAGGATTTACATAAAGTCTGCAATACCAGCAGATTCTGGAGAACAATGTCCAGGAATCAGTGACAAAGATGAAGTTGTGCCGGGGATGGATCTTTCAACAAGACAACGACCCTAATCACTGCTCAAAATCTACTAAGGCATTCATGCAGAGGAACAAATAAAACGTTCAAGAATGGCCTCTGTCCCCAGACCTGAATATTATTGAACATTTGTGGTGTGATTTAAAGCGGGCTGTCCATGCTCAGAAACCCTCAAACCTGATTGAACAGGAGATGTTTTGTAAAGAAGAATGGTCCAAAATACCTTCCGCCAGAATCCAGACTCTAATTGGAAGCTATAGGAAGTTTTTAGAGGCTGTTATTTCTGCAAAAGGAGGATGCACAACATTTTTCTTTTGTGGTGCCTAAACTTATGCACATTGTAGCGGGTTTGACTAATTTTAATGCTGGGGTCCAAAATAACCAGCATCTCTGTCGCGCTGCAGTTAAGAACACCAACAAAACAAAAATGCACACCGGGTACTCACGTTACCGAAGTCCTTACATTACAGTTTTTCTCCATTGGTTTGGCTCATTTCTTGAAACAGAAATTACATTCTCAAAACAACATGGACAAATCTCCAAACCACTTCGCAATTGTCCACAACAGAATTGCATTTCTCATTAATTTATCAAATTGCAATTTGCAGGCGTGCAGGCGATGGTTGTGACATGCACAGCGTTTCTTCCCTCATTGCATCACAAGGGAGAATACACACTGTGATGTGGGTGAGAATCTGTGGCCAGACAGACAGCACTGTGTGGATGGCCATTCGGTCGAGGGGGAGGACAGAAATGTCCTCAATAAATGTTAGCTTTGAATCGCCAGCTTTATTTTGTTTATGTGTTTATATGACAGTATATTGTATATATACTATATATATTTTTACGCTGATGTATGGAAGTTAGTTTATATCTGTGAATAAAAATGGTTACAATTTCGTTGGCAGTATGAGTGCAATGTGTGATGGCAAACCTTGGATGGTACTCTTACCATAAAATCAGTATTCTACACAATTGTATTCTGTTAGCATGATGAAAAATCTAGTACAGTAACCATAGTCAATGAGGGATATTTCAATGGTCCTCTGCCACAGTGACAAAACATCTAAACATTTTGACTTGCAGTGCTTACACAATGCCAAAGGGACAATGGATTTTGGGGGCACTGTCTATTGTGTTGGTTTTGACACATGAGTGAACTGTTTTTGGAGAGATATGAGGTTTTGCATGTGAACCATGGTGTTGTGCTGAACCATCCAGGTTATTTTGTCAAAAGCACCAAGAGTGTTGAGAACTTCCGGTCTGGTTCGAGAAATGAGCCAAAGCAGTTGAGAAGGATCTCTTGCATTTTGGTGACAATGGCTATTTATATGGGAAAGGAATTTAGTTTTGAATCATGAGTGAACAGTTTTGAGAGAGATATGAGCTTTTGCAAGTGAACTATGGTGTTGTGCTGAACTGTAAGACTTTTGTGCCAAACAACCTTAGAGTTTTGAGAATGTAATTTCGGTTTCAAGAAATGAGCCAAACCAATGCAGAAAAACTGTAATCCGTCAGTCAGTCAGTCAGTCAGTCAGAGTCTGACTTTTCTCCTACTGGAACTGGCATCTCCCGACTCTGGAGACAGCTGATCCGACCGGGAAATACACATCCAACAGGAACTCCAGTCACGAGGATGTCGATGACCAGCCGGCTTTATCGAGGAGTCCCAAAACACGATGGATGTCGCTCTCACTCTTCTTCTCCACGGATCCTCCTTTTCCCTCTCTTCAGCAGTGACTTTCACTCAAAAAAACATTCCCTTCCGGGAGGACAGATTCAGGCTGTGTGGGAATCGGTGGATCATTTCCATAGGAGTAAGAGATGAATGTGGGTGGATGAGGGGGGAAAGCGCATGAATGAAGGTGTGTTTTAATGGAAAGGTATGAAACTGACGGGATTCTGATGGGATTCTGACTTTGTGGGCGCTACAACATGCCTAATTGTGTTTAAATAATTCTTGCTCACTTTATATAAACTTTATTTCACTTCTCAAATATCACTGTGTTTGTCTCCTATATGTTACACTTAACTGACATTTCTTATCCAAACAACCAATGATTTATAAAGGAAAATCATGAAAATTAATAAAAAATTAGCCACACCTTCCTATATTTTTTAAATTATTTCATTTTGAATCTTAAGAGGATATTATCTACAGTTTCTTTTCATGTATTGTATATGTATTGTTCTGTGTAGCAGTGTAGCTCACAACAATAGTAGCTTACAGCTTTATTCAAGTGCTTTTTGTAACAGAAGAATTTCCCTCTGGGGATCAATAAAGTAAATTCTGATTCTTATCAGTCCACTGAAGTACTTACAGCAAATAACACTACATTGACATGAACTACAATTCATCCCTTTTTTTTTTCAAACTGCTACACTGTTACTGTCCTGTGGGCTAACAGACATCAGATGTCACTGACAGCTTAGACCAGGAGGGGGTTGTGCTATGAAAATGCGATGATTCTGTCTCTTGGCTCTCAGAAGGTGTAAATCTTTGATGCTAAAATTATCCCTAAAGCAGTGAGGAGTGCCTACATTCAAATGGCCATATCTTCTTCAAATATTATTCGATTTGCATATGTTGGACATTGTTGGACACTTTCAGAATCTGTAAATAACTCAAAATGTCCCTTGGTAGACTTTTAACCGGTTTTGCCATGACTGGCCACAATTTGTTATCTTGGATAATTTGTTCGAGCTGTCTTATTCCTTTTTCTTGCCATGATTTTAGCTTAAATGTTGTTTTTATTCCGCAGGATAAGTAGTGGAGTATAGAGTATTTTTTTTCAGAATCCTGGGCATAAGGATTGGCATGTGAAGTTGCTGCCAACCCATGTGTCCAAGGCCTCAGTGTGGCGTCTATACATGAGGTCAGCTAAGGCTCTTGGTATGTGTAAAAATGGATTTCTATACAATAGCCAAATGCTTATATAGACTGCAATATGTAATGTGTAAAATGTGATTTTTTTGGAAAAGTAAAATAATTATTTTCATTGTGGTTCTTAGGTGGTAGTGGAACACAGCTCTCCTGAAAGTCACCTCAATATTCCGCAGCTTGTTGGAACGGCAGATGGCAGAGTGATAGTAAAGGCCATCGACTACTGGCAGACACAGTCCCTACTTTCGAAAGCTCCCACAGATCAAGAGTTATCGACACTTTAGGTATTTATATTCAAAATTCTGCATTTTATGAATAAAAAAATCACGAATGGACATAATAGTGTTCCATGTGAACAGTGAGCCATGTTTTAAATATCCTGTTGTGTGCTTCTATTCTGTCACAGCTTTGATGCCAACAGACCAGGTGTGGTGCTTGCTCAAACTCACAGTGATGCAGAGCCTATCGAGTTTCAGCTACTGCGCAACCCAGGAGTTCTGCCCCCTGTTGACAGTCTTCCCGTCCTGGCCCCACCTGGACTGACCATGGACAGGCAGACGTATCTTTTTGAAAAAATCAGGCCTTTCTGTTCTGATGAGGCAAAAGACTTCACATGCCCAGCACCAAAGGTTACAGCACAGAAGAGTAAGCAGAAGAGGGTGCATTTGTGATGTCACCATTTAGCCGCATATCAACTGTGATGGACAGAGTGGGTACAGCCACATTGAGGGGGAGGAACTGGTATTGAAGATGATAATATAGTCCATGGTCTGGAAAATATTGAACTCTCCTTCACACACTTAGATATATTTTATTTTATATTTGAAGTATGTATCTATCTTTCACCTTTCTTGTTTCTCATTTTTATTCAAGTGCTTTTTGTAACAGAAGAATTTCCCTCTGGGGATCAATAAAGTAAATTCTGAGTCTTGTCAGTCCACTGAAGTACTTACAGCGAATAACACTACATTGACATGAACTACAATTCATTCCTTTTTGCTACACTGCTACACTGTAACTGTCCTGTGGGCTAATAGACATCAGATGTCACTGACAGCTAGACTGGGTGGGGGGTTGTGACCATGTTAATGTGATGCAAATGAGCAGCTATTGGCCTGGCTCCTCAAGAAGGTCGAAATCTTTCAGGCTGAATTTCTCCCTAAAGCAGTTTGAGGAGTGCCTACATTCAAATGGCCACATCTTCTTCAAAAATGATCAGATGGACATGTGTTTGACATTGTTGGAAAGCTTAGAAATATATATGTAATATATATAATATGTAAATAACTCTAAATGTCCCAAAGTAGACTTGTGAACGCTTTTGCCATGGCTGGACACATATGTGCTGTGTTTATATGTGGGGGGAGAATGCCATTTTCCTTCATTTCTATGACCATTTTATAGAATGTTGGTGCTTGTGTATGCCAGAATGTTTTGCAGAATTCCACTGGGAATCCATCTGGTCCGCATCTGGTTTCTGTTTGGTATATGATGTAGGGCTTCATTCAATTCAGCTATTGTGATATGGGACTCCATAGACTTGTGTTGGGCCCTCACTGCAAAAAGTGATATCGCAGTAAGATAAAATATCTTAGATCAAGGAAATATATGCTTATTTTTTGTCAGGTAAGATAGTTCTTCTTAGTAGGCCGTTTTTATGTTAGACTGTTTCACTTGTTTAAAGTGTTTCGGTCCTTAATTATCTAAATAAGATATTACAGCTTGTTACTGAGATTGTATGACCTATTTTGAGTAAATACATGCTTGAAGCTAGAATATCAAGACTTTCAAAGATGTTTCATCGGGACTTACAAGAATAAAACTGCTTTTTCAAAGTAATAATTTCTTATTTCAAGCAAAACTAAGAAATCATAAGTTTGACATAATTTTATCTCTTCACATACTTAAAACAAGCAGCCAGATGGAATCAATTGTTTTATTATCAATGAAACAATAGAAGTGTATTGTAGTGTAGTATGTATGTAATACACTGGTACATTGGCACAGAACTGTGAATGTAACATTTAAAACATTTTCAAACATGAAATGATTAACAACAGAAATAGTTAATCATTATACATGTATTGTATGTTTTCATCTGCTACAGACTTTCCATAATTTGATCTCCCAAGGTCAAATTACAAGGCTACTTTAATAGCTGGTTATACCATATCTAGGGAACACACCATGACTTATTTTTCACTGTACAATTGTATTACATCCCCAAGATAGTATTTTATCTGTACAAAAGTTTGGCCTTTGCTGCTAGTTGTGTAATAAGGGGTGAAATTGCGTGGTTGCCATCTCCTGGACTGGTGCTCTGAAGACGATGTTTGGAGTGTCTTCTCTTTACATGATGATAGAATGAGTTATACACTCGATATTCCTCAGCACACCCGTCAATATCACACAGCAACCTGAAATCAGGACTGCGGCTGTGCATTCGATTGATGTGGCTCAGTAAGAGTTTCAGCGAAAAAGTGATGAAAACGCACCGCCAAACCATTTTAAACTAATAAAGTTATATTCAAAAATGTATGCACAAGTAGAGTTTCTTCTGCAGTCTCTGAAACAGTGTTGTTTTTGACAACCATCTTAGATTTAGTCTTAGTCTTTTGGACGAAAATGCTTATTAGTTTTAGTCACATTTTAATCACTTCTATATGTGATAGTTTTAGTCTAGTTTTAGTCGACGAAAACTCAATTGGGTTTTAGTCTAGTTTTAGTCGAAAAAAGAAGTATAGTCTTTTAACAAATTTATTTAGGTCAATAAGTATTGGAGATTGTTGTTGGGCAGTGTCACACATATGAAAAAAGCAGCAGATCTATAAGTTCAACACACTGCTTGCAGATTTGCTATTATTACACACAAAGAGATGACCACATTGTCACTGAATGTAAACATGGCTAAACATGCTGCTAAAGAAACACACACACATAATGAATTGACATTAGCTTAACAAAAGCTAACTTTAGCCACTACTACTAACAACTGTGTCCAGTTATTGTCATGTCCCTAAATAATCCATCTGTTTGTTGTTTGCTAACACGTTAGCATAAAGATCGCTAGCTTAAAATGCTAACGACTCCACTTACATAAGTGTCGGGTTAGAAAGAAGTACAGCCGCAGTTCAGTCCCTCTGTGGGATTCCTTATCCATCGTCATTCAACGGTGAACACACACACACACACACACACACTGCAGAAGCAGTAGCGGGGTACGTGCATATTAAGTAGCCATGTGCTTTCTCCGTGACCGTCAGGTGATTGGCCGAAAAAACGAAATGTCATGCGTTTCAAACGTCTGACAGACCACCCACTAACATTTTCGTCCATTCTCGTCTCATCACCCTGCTGAAAAAACCAGCTTAGACCAGCTTAGGATGGTTGATGGTTTTAGCTGGTTTTAGCTGGTCTTAGGCTGGTTTAGTTGGTTTACCAAGCTGGACAAGCTGGCCAGGCTGGTGTGTCAGTCGCTGGCCAGCTGGTATGGCTGGTCCCCCAGTCAGGCTAAGCTGGTGTCAACCTGTCTGACCAGCAAAACCCGGCTGGTAGGCTGGAGTCAGCTGGTCTGTCCAGCTGACAAGCTAGACAGACCAGCAAAACCCGGATGGTAAGCTGGGCAAGCTGGTTGGATGGCCAGCCTCTTAGACTGACCAGGCTGGACTGGGCAAGCATGGCTCATAATTGTCATGATATGTATAAATAATACATCCTGATATATAAGTATGTATATATATATATATATATATATATATATATATGTGTGTGTGTATGTGTTTGTAATAGGGAAGCCACAAGGCAGTGCTGGTTAGTAGATTAAAAGTTATGGCTAAAACCTACAACAGGTCTATCGTGTTTGCTCTACAAAAATATATCAAAACAATAATAGTCCCTCTTTCCCATGAAGAGGCAAAGGCAGGTTTAGAAAATGAATTCATGAACTATTGTTTTTAGAGGATTTACATGGACTGTCCTAATACCTGTGATCCATTCAAACCATGAAGAGCAATGAAAAATATTTCCTCATATTTTGTTTCACAGTTTATATATTAATGACACACCAATACTCCAAAAAGTGATCGGTGTGGTCAAAGAGAAAAAAATATCATTATTTTGGCACATGTACTTTATGTGCCAAAAAACTTCAAAACTTGATTGGGTCAAAATCCATCAACGTTGTCTGTGCGTCGAACGTCACACACGTCATCACGTCGACAGAAGATGACGCAACACACCTCGCCAGGTTCTGAAGACCGCGAAGCGCGAGCCACCACAGGGGAACCGGACCAGCGAAGGAAAACGGGAACAAAAGGTCTGTGCACACTACATACGGTATATAATTCACACTTTGTGTTGCGTTTTCTATTAAAGTAGTATATTTATATTGTCGAGGCTGGTGGGTTGGTTTGGAAAACAACGTAGCTAGCCATTTAAGGGGGTGTGTTTCGGCGTTGATGGCAGACTAAGCGCAGTGTTGGGAAGGGTGTATATTATGTATGTATGTGTATAGTACATACATTTATATATATGTATATATATTTATATGTGTATATATATAAATACGTATATATGTATGTATATATATATATGTGTATATATGTGTATATATATATATATATGTATGTATGTATATATGTATATATGTATGTATGTATGTATGTATATATATATATATATATGTATAGGGCAAGAGGGAGGATTGGTTTCTTTCACCCACAAACAAGCTTGTTATCTTCACATTGGATTACATTCTGCTGCTTGAATGCATTGCTTTTGGCATGGTGATATCTGAATAGTTAATATAGAGCTGAAACAATAGATTGCTAAATTAATCGTCAACTATTTTGATAATCAATGAATCGGTTTGAAGCTTTTTTCATTATTAAAACAAGATTTCTGATTGTTTTAGCTTCTTAAATGTGGATATTTGCTTTGTTTCTTTGCTCCACATAACAAATAAATCATTAAAACTGAATTGTTTAGGTTTGTGGAAAAAAACAAGACATTTTAGAGCATCGTCATTTCCAGGTTTGACACACTGATCAGGTTTTCTGTCATTTTATGGAGCAAACAATTTCTTTTTGCGTTTGTTTCAGATCAATCGCGCATTGTCACCAACACTCTGACAGAGTGGCAACTGTCAGAGCTTATAGTAATATTTAAAGGTAAGAAATAAAAAATTTTCCCCCCATCCACAGCATATCGATTCTGCACTACTCATAGTGATGATTTGGATAGTTATGGAGTTGACTGCATTCCTTTATTGAATAAATTCTTTTTCTTTCATTTTCAGAACATGTTTATTGTAATGATAGACCCTCAATCAATTTTTTGGCTTCTTAGGTCAGTTCAGGTCTGAATTCTTTTTTTAATTGTTTTCTGTAATGTGAGCTATATGCCATAACCATTAAGACTTAAACAAACAAAGTTTGGAATATTTTGTTATGTGCAGTGAAAGGTAGACTATTAAAGTTCAACTTTTTGAATTATAAATGCATTGAATCTTTTCCAAATAGTAATCCTAACAAAGACTCATTGTTCTTGTGGGCACCAGGAAAATGGTCCTCACAATGTCTAGTTTTAATTCTACTATAGTTGATAGACATTTGGTCCTTACTCACTCACATTTGCTCTCTTGCATTCTTTCTTCGTTTCTTTTTTTTTTTTTAGCCTGGAACAAACATGGTGGAGTATCTTCATGAGGCCAGATCCAGACCCTACACCTATGTCCTGACACTGGGGAATGACAATCAGCATCCATCTCAGGCTATTACTATTGTTGCCGGAGAGGCTTTGGAGCATGATTCAGGCCATTGATGTCTGCTTTAAGGCAATTTCATCTTCGACATTGAATATCCAAAGCAGTGTAAGCATGTGTGGGAATTCCTACAGAGCGCAGTCTATAAAATGCCAGGAGGGGTGTCCAAACAGGTGAAGTTCCTTCAGAAAAGAGTACTTGCGTGCAAGTAGAGCTAACTACCTTTTCTAATTTAAAAGCTGTTCTTGAGGCCAACAGTTGTTGATTGTTGACTTATTTTATTGTTTGTGTTCCAGTGACCTGAAAGATGCTGAATTTGATTTTATATTGTAGATAATTTTCAATAATAAATGTTTTCCAAGATTCCAGTATTGTTTAAGTGTTTATTGCATAATATATGCTTTGCGTGACCAAACTCTGACCAGCTGAACCAGCTATACCACTGTGCCCAGCTAGACCACTGTGACCAGCTTAACCAGGTATGGTGACCAGCTATACCACTGTGACCAGCTTAACCAGCAATGGTGACCAGCTAGACCACTGTGACCAGCTTAAGCAGCTATGGTGCCCAGCTAGACCACTGTGACCAGCTTAACCAGGTATGGTGACCAGCTAGACCACTGTGACCAGCTTAACCAGCTAAAGTGTCCAAAACCCCTCTAAACCAGCAAACCATCCCAGCTTAGGACCAGCCTGACCAGCCTAAGCTGGACCATTGTGACCAGCTTAACCAGCTAAAGTGTCCAAAACCCCTCTAAACCAGCAAACCATCCGAGCTTAGGCTGGTCAGGCTGGTCTGCCAGCCTGACCAGCCTAATCAATCTAAGCTGTTTTTTTCAGCAGGGCAACTAAACTCACACACGTCTCGTCATGTTTTCGTCATCAAAGAGTCATGTTTATCTCGTCACCGTCTCGTTATCGTCATGAAAAAAAGTGGCGTCAACGAAAATATTTCGTCATCGTCATCGTTGACGAAAACAACACTGCTCTGAAAACGACCGGGAAATAGACTGTATGGGAAAAACTAAATCAAAAGATGGACTTCACCACATTATCAACAAAAATAGGGGGGTTATATGAATTAAGAATTGTTTTATTAGTATTTATAATGGCAGATTTAGGAGTGACTAGTTGCAATGATAAATATTTGAAAGTGCTGTATGAATTTCAAATTATGACAGTTATTCAGTTAGTCATATTCTCCATTTGTATTATTATGTACTTACAACATGTCTGCCCCCCCCCCCCCCCCCACCCCCATTTTATGACATGGTACCTTCCAAATGGGAACGCGCCACAAGTGGTCAGTCAACGGTTAATTCAGTTGCAGCCTGTGCAAGTCCTCTAAACTCGCGACCATAGACTGTAGTGTAGCTCACGACGCCATGGATGAAGATGGAAGCGCTTTTTCGGGTATGGATCCTACAACAGTCGCAGTATTGAAAGGTAATGTCAATTTGCTTTTGTCTGTGCTTGTTTGTCTTTGCTAATTGTGAATGTGGCTAACAACTGGTAGCATGCTAATTTGAACAAATTGGTGTACTTTCTGAACGGTTACATCGGGGCTATGAACAGTTAGTTACTAACTAACTTACACGAACGGTCACGCCTTCAAAATGTATTTATTATTACTATTTTATTTTTTGAACCGGTATTAAGTTACATCGGTAGTTAGCTTAGTTTAGCTTTGGCTTCATTTGTTGGCTAATCTTTTGGCATGACCTATGCACTGTTTCCTAAGAGAAATGGCGGGAGGGTCTGACCCTGGAACACTGTACAATTAGCTGTTTGGCAGCTTAGCATTTATTTATATTCCAGCTCTATCTGTGCATGCATGTGTGTGCACAAGAGAGAGACCAAGTCCAAGGGGCCAACTGAAGGAGGTGGCAGCCACCTTAATTAATGGGAAACACTGGTTGATGCATAAAATCATTTCTGTCTTAAGCTGAAATGGCAGGAAGACTTGATCTTAATGTAGACAGACACCTATGCTTTTATTATGTGAGGTGCAGGGGATAATTAAAGTATTTTCTATTCTGTTCCTGTTGGATGTGTGCTTCATGCTGCCACCATTAGCACATTCTTACCCTTTGAATAAATATTGTGACTTAACAACCAGTTTATTACATTATACTGTATATTTACAGTGTGGCTGTATGTGTTTTTCAGCTGCTAATATTAGCACTGATATGCTCCCAAGTCTTTCTAAGGAGGACTTGCGTGATCTCTTTCCGGGGCCTGAGCATTTTTTAAGAAGGAGAGCCATTTGGAGGATGACACATGGAGAAAATCAGGTGATATTAAATTTTATCATTGTGGAGATTTGATCATGCTGTGATTTATAATTTGAGGCATTGCCTTTTTGGTGTTGTTGTTCCTATTGTACTGCTATTGACTTATAATAAATGCTTGTCTTTTTCAGGATGAAGAGTCAGACCAGCTCCAACCAGGCACCTCTGGGACTTGTGAGCTTGCCAGCTCCCGCTACATCACTACCTCATCCCCGTTGTCCACCCCTTCTTCCTCCCCCACTTCTCTCCCGCCTTCAAACCGAGGGGACCAACATGTTACCAGCAGAACTGTCCAGCTTGTAAACCCGCAATATGTTGTATACACAGACACAGAGCTGGAGCAGGTAAGAACCACCTTTTTTGAAAAACAACATACTGGACAAGAAGAGGACTATACACTTTCCAAAGAGCTTCGCTGTCGCTTAATAAGAAATACAGTAACAAGCATGATTGCCA